>NW_027361808.1:1975000-2480000 GCF_039654945.1 Dendrobates tinctorius | reverse complement strand
TCATTTTTGTGGAAAAAAAATATTTTTTTATTTTCACGCCTGGGCGTTATAAACTTCTGTGAAGCACTTGGGGTTTCAAAGTTCTCACCACACATCTAGATAAGTTCCTTAGTTTCCAAAATGGTGTCATTTGTGGGGGGTTTCCACTGTTTTGGTACATCAGGGGTTTTCCAATCGCAACATGATGTCCGATCTCAATTCCAGCCACAAACGTCAAATGGCGCTGCTTCCCTTCCGAGCTCAGCCATGCGCCCAAATAGTGGTTTACCCCACATGTGGGGTATCAGCGTACTCAGGACAAATTGCACAATAACTTTTAGGGTCCTGTTACCCTTGGGAAAATAAAAATTGGGGTGAAAAGATCATTTTTGTGGAAAAAATATGATTTTTTAATTGTACCGCTGTACGTTATAAACTTCTGTAAAGCCCTTGTGGATTCAAAGTTCTCACCACATATCTAGATAAGTTGGTGGGTCTAGTTTGCAAAATGGGGTCACTTGTAGGGGGTTTCCACTGTTTAGGTACATCAGGGACTCTCCAAACGTGTCATGGCGTCCGATCTGAATTCCAGCCAATTTTGCATTGAAAAAGTCAAACGGCGCTCCTTCCATTCTGAGCTCTGCCATGCGCCGAAACAGTCGTTCCCCCCCACATATCAGGTATCAGCGTACTCAGGACAAATTGCACAATAACTTTTGCAGTCCAATTTCTCCTGTTACCCTTGGTAAAATAAAAAAAATTGAACCTGAATTATTTTTTCTGTGAAAAAAAGTTAGATGTTCATTTTTTTTAAATATTCAAAAAAATTCCTGTGACGCACCTAAAGGGTTAATAAACTTCTTGAATGTGGTTTTGAGCACCTTAAGGGGTGCAGTTTTTAGAATGGTGTCACTTTTGGGTATTTTCTATCATTTAGACCCCTCAAAGTGGCATCAAATGTGATGTGGTCCTAAAAATAAAATGGTGTTGTAAAAATGAGAAATCGCTGGTCAACTTTTAACCCTTATAACTTCCTAACAAAAAAAAATTTTGGTTCCAAAATTGTGCTGATGTAAAGTAAACATGTGGGAAATGTTAGTTATCAAGTTTTATGTGTGCCGTATCTCTGTGATTTAAGGGCATAAAAATTCAAATTTGGAAAATTGCGAAATTTTCGCCAAATTTCCGTTTTTCTCACAAATAAACGCAAGTTATTTGAATGAAATTTTACCCCTAACATGAAGTACAATATGTCACAAGAAAACAATGTCAGAATCACCGGGATCCATGGAAGTGTTTCAGAGTTATTACCTCATAAAGGGACAGTGGTCAGAATTGTAAAAATTGGCCCGGGAGTTAACGTGCAAACCACCCTTGGTAGTGAAGGGGTTAAAGATATTGCAATAAAGATGAAGTTTTAACGTCTATTCAACCATCTGATTTGGATGTTTGTTGCTGGAACTTTTTTGTTTGATTACCACAGCCACTTTTTCCGAGCACCATCCTGGAGTCCACACCCAAAGCCACAGGAATTCATCTAATGGTGACTACCCTTTTTTTTTCTCCTGTATATATATATATATATATATATATATATATGTAAGTGATACACATAGATATAGATGTATTTATATTACATAGATAGATAGATGGATAGAAGAGAAGCCGGTAATTCATATGATGTGCACAGTAAAATCACACTTACAGGATAGAAAATAATAGATATATACACATAGCATACATATATATAGTCAGTGACACACACACATATATACCGTATATACTTGAGTATAAGCTGAGATTTTCAGCCCATTTTTTAAGGCTGAAAGTGCCCCTCTTGGCTTATACTCGAGTCATATACCGGGGGTCGGCAGAGGAGGGGGAGCAGGGGTGTCAGAGACCATACTCACCCCCTCCTGGCGCAGTCTCTGCAGCCCCCCAATATTCACCTGTCCCCGTTCCACCGCTGCTTGCTGCTCTGTCTTCTGCATCGTCTGACTGTGACATTCAGGTCAGAAGGTGCGATGACGTAGTCAGTGTGCTCTCTCTGCTGAACGTCACTGCAGAGACTCGGGAGACAGAGTGGCGCACAGCGATGGAATAGGGACAGGTGAATATCACCAGTGTCGGGGGCCTGAGCCAGCGGCAACACCGGCACCTGGCCCCCAGCGACGAGAGGTGAGTATGCCATTTTTTTTAATTGCAGCAGCAGCGGCATCAGCAATATATGGGCTGTATTTACCTATGGAGCATCATCTTGGGCCACCATTAACCCTTGTGCAGCATTTTATGGGGGGGAATTTATCTATGGAGCATTTTCTTGGGCCACCATTAACCCTTGTGCAGCAATTTATGGGGGGTATTTTATCTATGGAGCATCTTCTTGGGCCATCATTAACCCTTGTGCAGCATTTTATGGGGGTATTTTATCTATGAAGCATCTTTTTGGACCACCATTAACCCTTGAGCAGCACCACCTTCGGCTTATACTCGAGTCAATAAGTTTTCCCAGTTTTTTGTGGCAAAATTAGGGGGTCTCGGCTTATACTCGGGTCAGCTTATACTCGAGTATATACGGTATATATATATATGTATATATATATACTAGATTATGGCCCGATGCTATCGCATCGGGAGGATGCGATAGCATCACACCTCTTGCCATGTTAACCCTCAACACACACACTCCTCAACACACACTCCTCTCACCTTTCACCATCTCCACTCACTCTTTCACTCCACATACGACCCCTTCTCTCACTCCGTCTCTCATACTCACGCCGTCATCGCCGCTGCTCCACGATCCCCGACATCTTCTTCCGCCGGCGCCATCCTGGATCCAGACGTTGTCCACGCCGGTGACATGTTCTTGCGGCGACGCCATCTTGAGTATCGTGAAATCCCGCGATAGTCAAGATAGCGTCGCCGGAAGAACATGTCGCCGGCGTGGACGTAATCTCGCGAGATTTCGCCGACGCCATCTTTTTGGATCCCGAGTCGTCCACGCCAGCGACATGTTCTTGCGGCGACGCCATCTTGAATCTCGTAGGATTTCACGAAATCCAAGATGGCGTCGCCGCAAGAACATGTCGGCGGCCTGGAGAACGTCTGGATCCAGGATCGCGGCGGCGGAGGAAGATGTCGGGGCAGCGACGATGACGGTGTGAGTATGAGAAACGGAGTGAGAGAAAGGAACGTATGTGGAGTGAAAGAGTGAGTGGACGTGAGTGGTGGTGAAAGGTGAGAGGAGTGTGTGTTGAGGCGGTGTGGTGTGCTGAGGGTTAACATGTGCGTGTGTGTGGTGACGTCACCGGTTACAACTGGACGGAAGTTGTTACAACCGGAAGCTGCTTAGGGCATTTATTATTATAGATGATGAGGAAGAAGCCGTCTGTTGTTGGCGGTGATGGCGTGTAGAGGCTTCTTCAGCCAATGTAATAGATTTAGAGTTAGGGGATTCGTGTGTGAGACGACGGAGTTTATAAGCCTTAATCTTGTCAAGTCGATGCTGTTTTTCCTCAGGAGTCTCATTAGCACGGCGTTGTTTTTGTCGTAGTACTAAAGCTGCTTTCCTTTCACTGGCATTGGCATACTGTGCATCGGTATTGAATGGTGGTATTGATAGGGCAGAAACAGATTGCTGATTAGTTATGTCAGTGAACGGCATATGGGATGAAGTGTAGCAGTAAATTGTTCCACATGCTGATGTGGAAGCATCCTGTTGTGAGTCTAATAATAATGAAGAGGAAGAGGCCGTCTGTTGTCGGCGGTGACGGCGTGCAGAGGCTTCTTCAGCCAGTCTTATGGATTTAGAGTTAGGGGATTCGTGTGTGAGGCGACGGCGTTTATAAGCCTTAATCTTCTCAAGGCGATGGTGTTTTTCCTCAGGAGTCTCATTAGCACGGCGTTGTTTTTGTCATAGTGCTAAAGCTGCTTTCCTTTCACTGGCATTGGCATACTTTTTGTTATGACTCATGTTGGCACAGGTAAAGGAGTCTATTTGGCAGTTATCTGGCAGTGAAGAAGGCGTCCTGGAGTATTGTAGAGTAAACAGATACTAATTGACCCTGTAATTGCCCAGCAGTAGTTATGAAGTGGTAGTGGCAAATTGGCCCTGTAGTTAGACACCGGCAGAGGAGCAAGGCAGCAGTAGTTATGGCGGTAGAGGCAAATTGGCCCTGTAATTAGACACCGGCAGAGGAGCAAGGCAGCAGTAGTTATGGCGGTAGAGGCAAATTGGCCCTGTAATTAGACACAGGCAGTGAACAGTCAGAGGAGCAAGGCAGCAGTACTTATGGCGGTAGAGGCAAATTGGCCCTGTATTTAGACACCGGCAGAGGAGCAAGGCAGCAGTAGTTATGGCGGTATAGGCAAATTGGCCCTGTAATTAGACACCAGCAGAGGAGCAATGCAGCAGTAGTTATGGCGGTAGAGGCAAATTGATCCTGTAATTAGACACCGGCAGAGGAGCAAGGCAGCAGTAGTTATGGCGGTAGAGGCAAATTGATCCTGTAATTAGACACCAGCAGAGGAGCAAGGCAGCAGTAGTTATGGCGGTATTGGCAAATTGGCCCTGTAATTAGACACCAGCAGAGGAGCAATGCAGCAGTAGTTATGGCGGTAGAGGCAAATTGATCCTGTAATTAGACACCGGCAGAGGAGCAAGGCAGCAGTAGTTATGGCGGTAGAGGCAAATTAGCCCTGTAATTAGACACCGGCAGAGGAGCAAGGCAGCAGTAGTTATGGCGGTAGAGGCAAATTGATCCTGTAATTAGACACCGGCAGAGGAGCAATGCAGCAGTAGTTATGGCGGTAGAGGCAAATTAGCCCTGTAATTAGACACCGGCAGAGGAGCAAGGCAGCAGTAGTTATGGCGGTAGAGGCAAATTAGCCCTGTAATTAGACACCGGCAGAGGAGCAAGGCAGCAGTAGTTATGGCGGTATTGGCAAATTGGCCCTGTAATTAGACACCAGCAGAGGAGCAATGCAGCAGTAGTTATGGCGGTAGAGGCAAATTGATCCTGTAATTAGACACTGGCAGAGGAGCAAGGCAGCAGTAGTTATGGCGGTAGAGGCAAATTGGCCCTGTAATTAGACACCGGCAGAGGAGCAAGGCAGCAGTAGTTATGGCGGTAGAGGCAAATTGATCCTGTAATTAGACACCGGCAGAGGAGCAATGCAGCAGTAGTTATGGCGGTAGAGGCAAATTAGCCCTGTAATTAGACACCGGCAGAGGAGCAAGGCAGCAGTAGTTATGGCGGTATAGGCAAATTAGCCCTGTAATTAGACACCGGCAGAGGAGCAAGGCAGCAGTAGTTATGGCGGTAGAGGCAAATTAGCCCTGTAATTAGACACCGGCAGAGGAGCAAGGCAGCAGTAGTTATGGCGGTATAGGCAAATTAGCCCTGTAACTAGACACCGGCAGAGGAGCAAGGCAGCAGTAGTTATGGCAGTATAGGCAGATTGGCCCTGTAATTAGACACCGGCAGTAAACAGGCATAGGACCAAGGCAGCAGTAGTTATGGTGGTGCAGGCAATGCCAAGCGTCCGCACAGCAAGTCGGCGTGAGGTAAATGACGCAATTTCACGAATGCAAGATGGCGTCGGCGAAATCTCGCGAGATTTCGCCGACGTCGTTAAGGCTGTGTGCACACGCTGCCGATTAGGTGCGGATTCATCCGCGCGGATTTTGTAAAATCCGCAGGTGAAACCGCAGGTCAAAAGACCTGCGGTTTTACCTGCGGATTGCTCTGCGGTTTTGCCCTGCGGTTTTTCATCTCCTCAATAGAGGAGATGGCAAACCGCAGGAGAATCCGCAGAAAGAATTGACATGTCAATTCTTTCTGCGGATTGAAAACTGCAGATAATCCGCGCGGAAAATTCCGCATCGTCTGCACTGCGGTTTTTGATTCCCATAGGGAATCATGGTACTGTACACCGCAGCAAAAACTGCTGCGGGTCCGCAGCGGCCAAAACCGCTGCGGAACCGCAGCAAAATCCGCAGCGTGCACACAGCCTCACACCTCTTGCCATGTTAACCCTCAACACACCACACCGCCTCAACACACACTCCTCTCACCTTTCACCTCCACTCATGTCCACTCACTCTTTCACTCCACATACGTTCCTTTCTCTCACTCCGTTTCTCATACTCACACCGTCATCGTCTCTGCCCCGACATCTTCCTCCGCCGCCGCGATCCAGGATCCAGACGTTCTCCAGGCCGCCGACATGTTGTTGCGGGACGCCATCTTGGATTTCGTGAAGTCCCGCAATATTCAAGATGGCGTCGCCGCAACAACATGTCGCTGGCATGGGCGACATCGGGATCCAAAATGGCGTCGGCGTAATCTCGCGAGATTTCGCCGACGCCATCTTTTTGGATCCCGATGGCGGCCTGGAGAACGTCTGGATCCTGGATCGCGGCGGCGGAGGAAGATGTCGGGGCAGCGACGATGACGGTGTGAGTATGAGAAACGGAGTGAGAGAAAGGAACGTATGTGGAGTGAAGGAGTGAGTGGACATGAGTGGAGGTGAAAGGTGAGAGGAGTGTGTGTTGAGGCGGTGTGGTGTGTTGAGGGTTAACGTGCGTGTG
Organism: Dendrobates tinctorius; assembly: GCF_039654945.1. Classification (NCBI taxonomy): domain Eukaryota; kingdom Metazoa; phylum Chordata; class Amphibia; order Anura; family Dendrobatidae; genus Dendrobates; species Dendrobates tinctorius. The sequence goes on along the minus strand of NW_027361808.1, from coordinate 2,473,426 downwards.
TGTGTGGTGACGTCACCGGTTACAACTGGACGGAAGTTGTTACAACCGGAAGCTGGTTAGGGCATTTATTATTATAGATTGCAGAGAGAGATAGAAGAATAGTCGGTAATTCATTTGCCGGCTTCTGTAAAATCACTGCAGGAGCCGACAGGATAGGAGAAATGGATTACATACAGTAAATCCATATAGAATAGGTAGATATATACATGTCAGTGACAAATACAATTAGTATAGTGTGTGTGCAAAATACTGGACATGTATTTAATTCATAAATGATTATTTCACAGAAAAAATGGCAGGGGGTCCCCTATAATTAATAGCCAGCAATGGCTATGCAGACAGCTGAGGGCTGATGTTAATAGCCAAAGAAGGGACCATGGATACTGGCCCCCCCAGCTAAAACAACAGCTCTCAGCCACCATAGAAAAGGCGCATCTCTAAGATGCACCAATTCTGGCACATAGCCTTGCTCTTCCCACTGCCCTGTAGTGGTGGCATATGGGGTAATAGTTTGGGGTTGATGTCACCTTGCAGGTGATGTCACCATTCCAGTGATGTCACCTTTTAGGTGACATCAAGCCTCGAGGTTAGTAATGGAGAGGCGTCAATAAGACCCCCTCTTACTAATCCTATATAGTCAAATTGTAAAGAAAACACAGACACACACCTAATCCATGCGAAGCCCTCGTTCTCCTGTAATAAACATAAAATATAATAGCAACACTATAAATTAACACAAAAGAGACAGGTTATAGGCCATATAAAAGGGGATCACCTTACAATATAAAGATGATGAAGTAATTTTATTGAGTACAAAAAACACAATAATAACAAACATTAAAAACATTAAAAAGTCACACATGTGACTTACAGAGGACACTAATAAAACTCATAATAAAGCTACAGCCATAAACCTGTGACATGTAGAAAATAGTTATATACCTGTGCATATTAGAATATAAACAGCACACCACCTGACATGCATAAAAAAAGGTTTAGACCTGAAGTTATTGGTATAACCACAATAAACAATTGATATCAGACAAGCTACACATAGCTGTAATGCACATGACAAGTGGAAATGCTCCCTGAGAAACGCACATAGGAGCTCACCCAACTATTATACTGGGAAGATCTCTGAAAAAGCTGTTGCACCAATAGCACAATGAAACGGTGGATATGCATCACCCTGATAAAGATGAAGGATCATGTAGGCGCACAAAGAAGCCCAATAAGAAATCAAAAGGGCGAGCTGACCATCCTCAAGAAAATCTCAGAATGGCCTACTGTAAAAACTACTGTAGCTTGCATAGATGTGGCCTGTGAAGCACACATGTAACCAGTTAAAGGCTGAAAAAGATGCCTGACGTGTGTCGCCACTCATGATGGCTTCGTCAGGGGCTGAGTGTTTAAAAGCAACAATATACCATATCTGCCCGTCATTGTGTCCCACGCCGTAATCCATTTCTAGGGGATATACAGTTTGCAACCAGGACGGTGCTAAGATGCGATCGCCCCAGCTGCAAACCACTGGTGAATGAATGAGATGCTCCCAGCGCAGACTTGGTGACTAGCGGTAACGTCAATGAGTCTGTGCTCCCTCACGGCCCGAATTGCAATGATCTCTTGAGCGTGGGAAAATACCAGTTGATTTTTGTAACTTCTTTTAAATGCTTCAGGTTTAGAAAGCTGTGAAGTGGCTAAAAGCAGTAACTGGTCCATCGATTATACATCACCCTCAAACTTAAAATAGATATATTAACAAACATATGTGGGCACCACTGGTGGAGGAAATTGACCACTGCCATCTTTATTATAGATTTTATTTTCAAAGCACATCATTAATAAAATACCTTCATAAGATACAGGGCCGGATTTAATAGGTGGGTGGCTCTGGGCCCATTTTGGAGGGAGGCCCGTTTTTCAAGGTGTTGCAATATGTAATGCAAAAACATAAAATGTAATGAACGCAAGTTTATTTACAAAAATCATTTACCCAGAGTGATTCAAGTAAAATCATTCATTTTTTACAATCCAGGCACTTTCCGTGATTTTCGTGCTGCAAAATCACTAATGATGTCACTAAAGTCCAATTTACGCAGTATACCTGACTCGATGTTCATGATAGCCAAATTTACAAGTCATTCCTGCTTCATGGATGTCCTTAATCGGTTTTCAACTAATTTGAGTTTTGAGAAGGAACGCTCACCACTGCAGTATGTATCATCTAAATTAGATATATCCTTAGAGCTATCTCAATATTTGGGAAAATGTCCTGCACACCCTTTTCCATGATAAGCTTGTACATGAAAAGTTCAGTGCTGATATCTTTTGGCTCCTCGTCTGTCAATAAATTGTAAAATGTTACAAACTGACACAGTTCATCGATAAATGTAATGTCCAAGTCATCTGAATAAGACCTGACGAGTTGCTCTGCTGTGGCCTTAAGCTCGTCTGAAGACAGTTCTTTCAGATGGCTGAAAAAGCTAAATTTGCTTGATATATCTTAATATGCTTGATGACGGTCAAGAGAAGCGAGAAACTGATCAATGATAGGCAAGAAAGTTTCTGTTCTGTATTTTTCAGAAGGGCTGAGTTGTACTTCTTCCGTATGGCCATAATCCAATGAATTGAGACACACATAAAAGCCATCCCACCATCGACAAGGTGACTCTGTGTTCGGGGCGGTCCTACACTGTCTAATATCAAAAACCTTATCGTGCGTCAAAGTTGACGTCTGTGTGAATAAGGGCAGACAAGGACCTTGTCGATGGTGGGACGGCTTTTATGCTATGTTTGATCAAATACAGTATTACTAAGAACTCTGTATGATTTAAATGCACTTTTGCTTTTTACTTATTTAATTACAGCAGGGTTTTTTCATTTTGTCTTTTGTAGGTTCTGTATATATTAGAAACTGCTGCTGGGCTGTATATATATGAGGGGCTGCTGCCGGGATGTATATATCAGAGGCTGTTTACCTGGCTATATATACCAGAGGCTGTTGCTGTGCTGGCTGTATATAGAATAAAGGCTGATGGGCTGTATAAAGTGTATGTACAGCACTATACTCTAAACAGGTCCACACTATATACGTACAGTATACACAGACACACTGTAATGCAGGATATAGTGTGGACCTGTATATACAGTATGGTACTGTGTAGGACAGGAGCTGCAAGACAGATACACAGACAGACACACACAAACACAGACAGACAGAGATCATACCCACCGCGACACTGTGAAGACTGAACCACTTCACTCTGGATCTTCAGTGACTGAAGATCCAGAGTGAAGTCCTGCCGCACTCCGCGGTGGAGAATCCTCTTCTCGCGCCGACATCGTGGCTCCGCTTCCTTCCTCGAAGGTAGCTGAACTGAAAAAACTCATCTGATCTAATCCGAGGGATGGGAGCGATATAGCCTAGAAGCTTCTGTTGGGATCGGAGAAGGCTGCCGCATGCCATAAGCTAAGCATTAGGTACAAATACTAAGGAAGTCTAGCTAGCCAGGTCAGTGGATGGTGACACAGGTGCCATGACTCTGCCGCTCTGCGTCAGCCACTGAGATGTAGGACCGTAGCCAGGTCCCTACACTTTCAATAGTTTCTCTTTTGTTAAATGTTCCTTATCATTAGAAACGGTTCACAGCAAAGAGAGACATGTATTTTACATGTTTTGAGATATTTATCCCTATATTGGTGGGAGGCCCCCGCTGGATAGGTGGCCCAGGGCCTGGGCCCCTTGGGCCCCACCCTAAATACAGGCCTGATAAGATACTTCACCAAAATTGTAAATACCAAAGCTCAAAAAGGTTCTGCCCAAAGCCTGAACAAACCATCTGAATTATCTCCTTAAAGGGAGTCTGTCAGAACAGAATGACCGTTGAAACCAAGTACAGGCTCTCGGTGCATCATGGTGGGGACAATCATTTATATACAGCTTCCCCCCACTTGGTTTGTGGGTTTTTCTGTCATTAAACGAGGGGTACCAGCAATTTTGACCACATGTGTATCCATATACCATTGCCTGCTTAATCCTATTTAGAATTGGGAGTAAAAAAGTGTAATTAGCATGGTTGTGAACATTTTTGAGGGTTTCCTGGAAGTACTGAATTTATTGTTTGGCAACAATTAACTGACCATGTAATAGCCAAAGAACATGCAGCAAAAGACCACAGAAAATGACAGGGCTTCAAACTCTGGTAAACACAGGTAGTTCCATGGCAAAGCAAAAACAATAGCATAGGCAAGATTTGACAACGCCCATTTGGCATGTTATTGCCTTGTTTATAACGTTTCAATAATTGTTTAATAATGACATAATCAGAAAACCAAATGGTTGGGGTATGTCCACATCTAAAAGATGCTGTATGCACATACCCTTGGGATATGTGCATAATGAGTTTTTACAGGAATTTTTGGAGCAGAAATTCCAAATCTTCCTCAAAACTTCACATAAACTAAGAGTTTCTGCTCATAGACTTAAATGAGATGTATAAAATCCGCATTTAGGGTATATGCACACGTTGCGGATTTGCCTGTGGAATTTTCTGCTCAGATTTTTCCTCTCTTGGCACAAAACGCAGTAGAAAATCCACAAGGATTTGATGCGTTTTTGATGCAGATTTTCATGTTTTTTTTCATGCGGATTGTAGGCGTTTTTGTAAGCTAAATAAAGATATATTATTTAAAAAAAAAATTGTGGTGTCATTTCCTTGTCCAACCTCTTCTTTTACATACTCCATTGAAGACCATAATATCATTACATACCATGTTCAAATATGTTTACACAAAAAAACAAATAAAGTGAATATTACATAGATAGATAGATAGGTTAGATAATACCAAGCCCGATGTTTAGTAATGGACATAATAAAATGGTACATAAAGAGTTAAATAAAGACACACGCACGAAATCTGAATGAGCGCAATATCTGTTTAATATAACCCCTTCATGAGCTTTTTGTGTTTTTGTTTTTTGCTCCCCTTCTTCCCAGAGCCATAACTTTTTACTTTTCCATCAATATGGCCATGTGAGGGCTTATTATTTGCAGGACGATTTGTACTTGTGAACTACACCATTGGTTTTACCATTTTGTTTACTTTAAAACGGGAAAAAAATTCCAAGTGCGGTGAAATTGCAAAAAAATTACAATCCCACACTTGTTTTTCTTTTGGCTTTTTTGCAAGGTTCCCTAAATGCTAAAACTGACCTGCCATTATGATTCTCCAGGGCATTACGAGTTCATAGACACCAAACATGTCTAGGTTCTCTTTTATCTAAGTAGTGAAAAAAAAATTCCAAACTTTGCTAAAAAAAATTGCATCATTTTCCAAGACCCGTAGCATTTCCATTTTTCGTGATCTGGGGTTGGGTGAGGGCTTATTTTTTGCATGCCGAGCTCATGTTTTTAATTATATCATTTTGGTACAGATACGTTGTTTTGATCACCCGTTATTGCATTCTAATGCAATTTCGCAGCGACCAAAAAACGTAATTCTGGCGTTTTGATTTTTTTTACCGCTACGCCATTTAGCGATCAGGCTATTAGCGATCATCGTTTGACAGCAGCATTTAACGGGTTAATAGCTGCGGGTGGATCGTGATTCCGCCCGCGGCTATGGCTGGCACATGTCAGCTGTTCAAAACAGCTGACATGTCCCAGAAAAGACACACACACTCAGATACCCGCAGACAGACCCGCACATATTCTCCACTCACACATAGTCTCCTCACACACACATATCTCCTCCCATCCTGTCTTTCTGCAGCGTTTCGTATACACATCCACAGCAAATCCGCAAATCTTTTTACAACTGTGGTTTTGCTGTGGATTTGACTGACTCAATGGGTGCACACCAATTCTGGATTTCCCATTGATTAACATTGGTTGTGCACTACACTGCAGATTTGGTGCAATTCTGGCTGTCCAAAAATGCTGCAGATCTGCAACGTGTGCACATAGCCGTAAAGCGCATATGCATTTTTAGTGCATTTCCGCCGCAGAAACGCTCTAAAAACCCATGTAGTTTCATATGACTTTGTCAATAAAGTTAGGTGTAATCCACTCACAAGTTTTGTGTTTTATTTTTGTGTTTTATTTTGTGTTTTGCAGTTGGCAAAAGCTATTCAAGAGCATCCAGTTGTGCTGCTGCCAAGTCATCGGAGCTATATTGACTTCTTGTTAATATCATACATCATGTTCACTTATGACTTGCCCATTCCAGTTATTGCTGCAGGCGAAGGTAACTTCAATTTTACATGTTGTAATGTTTCAACAACAGGTGAAGGTGCACTTGTGTCACTTTTTGGTCACCTTGTTTGCAAACCACTGCATTGCACTTTCAACAGTTTTTGGCGTGAATACCTCTGTTAGTGACTTTTTGATTTACTATAAATTCATCAGACGATTTACACTTTTTTTTAAGTTGTCTTTTACGGTTTAGTTACTTATATGATTTTTATACCGATGTGACTTTTCCCGATGTTTCCGTTTCATTTATCAAATGTGACTTTTTAAACCGTTGCAAAATTTGATGCTAATAAAATCCAGTTTTCCCCTGGAGTGATCTTATGTGCAACAGTTATTCATGTACAAATTTGTGAAACGTGCAACTGTTTTAATGGTGAAAAGTCACAAAATGGGTCAAAGACAAAAAAAATACCTTTTTTAGTTTTATGCAAAATTCTTGTGCCATTTCGGAGAATTTGTTGCCAAAAATGGCAATTAATAGCACAAGACAAAAAAAGAAAAAGTCACTAACCTTCAAAAGATGATTTGGGGCCAGAATGTTTTAGTCTATAAACTCTTCTAAAGCTGAAAACCATTGACATATAGGGTTAATTAATACAACAATATGTTAGAAATAACATGATATTAGAACATATTGATATTTTCATATTGCAAAATTCTGTTCCACTTTTGCTACATTTTAAGCCCTGCTTACTGACTATCTGAAATATCTAGAAAAGATTTTCTATGGCCAGAGATACACACGTGGTCAAAATTGTTGGTATCCCTTGTTTCATGACAGAAAAACACATAAATGGTCACAGAAATAACTCAAATCTAACAAAAGTAATAATAAATAAAAAATCTATGAAAAAGAACAAATGAAAGTCAAACATTGCTTTTCAACCATGCTACCACAGAATTTTTAACGAGGGGTACCAACAATTTAGACCACGTGTGTATGTCTTGTTGCTCCAGGCCAGTGATATGTCTTGTGGCTCCTGCATCTTGGGTTAGAAACATGTGAGAGAATGTATGTGGTTATTAAGTGTTCCTGCAGTCACCACCGCCCTTGATGCATTCCTGATTAAGAAACTGGCTTCAGCATCTCAAAGCCATTTTTAAGTAAACCAGTCATGGCTCCAGCACCTTTCCCTTCTCATACTCTGGGGAGGGAGATGATGAAGGTGGTGTTCTGGCCACCCTGACCATGGGTCATAGGGAGCTAGACTATCTTGCTGGGTCTCTCACTTGGGAGAAGTCTCATCGGGGAGTGCTGGGTTTTACTCACAGGCCAGAGGCCTCTACTGTTGGTCTCTACTGTGCAAGGCTCTGCTGTATATAAAGTTGGTGCAGCATTTAACCCATCACACCCTGATTCGTGGAGCCAACTGCCACTCAGATTGACACAAATTTACCACCAAAGCCATATAGAATATGGCTCTCAAGAAGCTTTATTCACAGATGTGGTAAAACTAATTGACAATTTACTGAGTAAGAAATTGCCTTTGTCGCCGTCAGTACTACTGCAGGGAGACAGACCAATCAATGCTAATAATGGGACTTGCCGTCTTATTTACAAAAAAAAGAAAAGAGAAGCCAGCGTTGCCAAGGTCAGAACGCATAACATAAAGTGCATTTGCACATAACATCTAACTGTGTTCAAAATGAGATATTTAGCAAAAAAATTGATCAATTCAATTGAGCCACCCCGCCGCGCCAAGACAATCTCATGTGGGGGGTCCTACTCTATGTTTTTAATAAACACTGTGCCATTACGGCCTCCTAGATACATTAAAAGCAAGACCACTTTAAATGCAATCTGTACCTGAGCATTTCTGGATCGCTCCCATGATGCCAGAAAAGGCAAGTGCGGATGAAGGCCAACCAGGTCTGAATACAGACGTGTCAGGTTTTAGCCTCCACACATTGCCTGACCAGCAAGCATAGATGAAGGGCAATGCAGGTTCAGATACAGGTGCACAATTAAATAAAGCTTGGGGCAGGGTGGGGCTGCTGTGTATGTGTGCACAGCAGCCTAGATCCATCACAGTGAACACAGAAAAAATGGCGAACACAACCCAGCGCGCACGGCAACAGTGGTGGTCAACCACATACCAATGTACAAAAAAAAGAAAAGAGAAGCCAGCGTTGCCAAGGTCAGAACGCATAACATAAAGTGCATTTGCACATAACATCTAACTGTATTCAAAATGAGATATTTAGCAAAAATACACATACACAGCAGCCCCACCCTGCCCCAAGCTTTATTTAATTGTGCACCTGTATCTGAACCTGCATTGCCCTTCATCTATGCTTGCTGGTCAGGCAATGTGTGGAGGCTAAACCTGACACGTCTGCATTCAGACCTGGTTGGCCTTCATCCGCACTTGCCTTTTCTGGCATCATGGGAGCGATCCAGAAATGCTCAGGTACGGATTGCATTTAAAGTGGTCTTGCTTTTAATGTATCTAGGAGTCCGTAATGGCACAGTGTTTATTAAAAACGTAGAGTAGGACCCCCCACATGAGATTGCCTTGGCGCGGCGGGGTGGCTCAATTGAATTGATCAATTTTTTTGCTAAATATCTCATTTTGAATACAGTTAGATGTTATGTGCAAATGCACTTTATGTTATGCGTTCTGACCTTGGCAACGCTGGCTTCTCTTTTCTTTTTTTGTACATTGGTATGTGGCTGACCACCACTGTTGCCGTGCGCGCTGGGTTGTGTTTGCCATTTTTTCTGTGTTCACTGTGATGGATCTAGGCTGCTGTGCACACATACACAGCAGCCCCACCCTGCCCCAAGCTTTATTTAATTGTGCACCTGTATCTGAACCTGCATTGCCCTTCATCTATGCTTGCTGGTCAGGCAATGTGTGGAGGCTAAACCTGACACGTCTGCATTCAGACCTGGTTGGCCTTCATCCGCACTTGCCTTTTCTGGCATCATGGGAGCGATCCAGAAATGCTCAGGTACGGATTGCATTTAAAGTGGTCTTGCTTTTAATGTATCTAGGAGGCCGTAATGGCACAGTGTTTATTAAAAACGTAGAGTAGGACCCCCCACATGAGATTGCCTTGGCGCGGCGGGGTGGCTCAATTGAATTGATCAATTTTTTTGCTAAATATCTCATTTTGAATACAGTTAGATGTTATGTGCAAATGCACTTTATGTTATGCGTTCTGACCTTGGCAACGCTGGCTTCTCTTTTCTTTTTTTCCCGTCTTATTGACTTTATTGTAATGGCAACGAGAAACCACATAGCTAGCAGATGGAAGACTAGTACGCTATCAATAACGCAGGTGAAGAGAAGGGTTAATTAGATAATGTTATACGAGAAAATAGAAGCCATCAGATCTGATTCTCTCGACATTTTTCAAAATATCTGGGACCCCTGGATTCAGGCCCATGGGGGTGATGACCTCTCCAGGATGACATACAGCAAAATATATCCTTATCCACATAGCGTGCTGACATGGTAATTGACTCTTACAGTTATGGTCTCTAAAACAAACTCTCTAGTATCTCACGTCTATTCATCTTTATTATCGTCCCTCATCATACACTCCCCTCTTTCCTTACCCATTCTGTTAAGACTTGATTAGTCATGTTATATTTGTTTTTCTACAAATATTTAAAAATTAAGATAACGAAGTCAAGGATAACGTATGACATATTGTGTCTTTTCCTATGTACTTCCCCCTGCGAGGGGATCCTTGTACTCTAATGTGAATGTATTTAATGTTCAATGATGTTTCCTTTTCAATAAAATCGTTGAAACTAAGAAGCTTTAATCACTGACATGGAAGAAAATTCCCTGAATATGGGTCAGAGAGAGGAATTAGATGGCTGGGTCTCATCCCCTACTCACTGAGATGATAACTGGATGGAATAATAGCACCCCTCCTCTCCCACTTCGTGGAAGAAATATCTAAGCCACCTACACTTTAAAGAGGACTTTAGGGCCTTAACAAAGGAGGTGATGTGTGGGACTGGATATGCAGCATCTTGCAGGCCGCACGGACACATTAGAAGGATATAATAATACTAGCTGCTGGCCCGATTCTAAAGCTTCGGGTACTCTAGAATATGGCCAGCGGCAGATTAAAATAAAAAATGTGATATACTTACCATCCGATGGCCTAGGAATCTGTCCCTCCTCTCCACGCTGCCGGCATCTTCCGTTCCCAGTACTGCTTTGCGCCAAAGACCGCTGCTGACGTCCTGTCGCGAGAGTGCAACGTCATCAGCAGTATTTCGCACAAAGCAGTACTGGGAACGGAAGATGCCGGCAGCGTGGAGAGGAGGGACAGATTCCGGGGGCTGTCGGAAGGTGAGTAGATCACTATTTTTTATTTTAATTCTATTTTTTACACTTTTATGGTACCAAGGGTCCGAAAGAGTCTCTTCTCCTCTGGACTCTGGGTACCGGCTAGCAGCGGGCATCTCCGGCTGCGTTGCTGCTGACGCCCATGCGCCCAGAGATGACCTGCGGCAACCGTCAGGAGATCAGCGGCTAGCGCTAGCGCCGCTGATCTCCCGACGGCACGGTAGCGGTGGCGTGCGTCCTGCTAATTGTAGACTGCGCCTGCGCACTGCGCCTGTTGCTGATTGGTTGCGACCAATCAGCGCGGTGGGATTTCGGTTACAGACAGACATGATAAGGTGTTTATATATATATATATAGATTACCAGATCTTCTATGGCCATACTTCAACAGGTGGTTTCATTCCATAAAGGGCCAATACAGGACTTGCACAGTCATATAAATGATCTGGATAACAGAGTTAGGAGATTAACATATGAAGAGAATCTGAATCATTAGATTAGGAGGACCCAAAAGAAACCCACCTGACTGTCTTTAATTTTATGCTTGGCGAAATTTTGTAACTTAGTTGGATCCAACACCCTTTTCTGTCTCTGGAGAATGGAAGAAGTTTATACCTTTTTTTTGCATCCACATAATACACATACAAGAATTGATTACTTCTTTGCCAATACTGTAATTCTTAGAATGCTGAAAACAGTTGAGGTGGGGTCTGTCACTTGGACAAATCACGCCCCCGGTATTACTGGATTTAAATTAAAAACTTATCTCAACTTGGGCTTGCTATTAGTGCTTAAATTAGTTTTTGATCAAGGACCTGACCACTGGGAGCACCTTAACCAACCACTTAAATGAGCTTTTCTGGCTAAATACCAGCACAGTATCTTCCCCAACAATATTATGGAAGCGTATATGGCAGTGATGAAGGGGTTGCTGTATTGACGAGGGGTCCATTTTGCTAAAAATTTCTAATCAACTCCATTCCACTCCTACATCTCAGCTTAAATATCAGGGAAACTAACTGTATACATCTCCAGGAAATGAGGCTCTAAAGACACTGACTGCTATTGCAGATAAATTAAAATATCGGTCTATGTGTAAAATGCAGATATATACACAAAGCAGAATTTTTATCAAAAAGGTAATTAGGCTCACACACTGTATGTAACTCACCAACTTCAAGAAAGATCTGTGGCTTCTGCTCCTCAAGCTCTAAGGGATATGAGGAATCAGTTCACTATGATCCAGCAGTCATTTCAAATATATTTTATAATTTCTGTACAAATCTTTACAATCTTCAAGACTCCCTCCTGATAAACTCTGTACGCATGTTTTCTCTACTTAGCAGTTACCTGTCAAAATCTTAAGCTACCAACCCTTTCTCCTGAAGCTGTTGCATCCCTTAACAAACATATAACTAACGAGGAGACATTTGATATTCTAATGGATCTCCCCTTTGGTAAATCTCCAAGACCAGAATGATTGCCAGGTGATAAAATATTTTCTGGATGGCTGCTGCTTCACATGAATACCATGTTTAATTCCATTTTAACAGTGACCACTATCCCAGAAACATTGTCACATTCCTATTTGATTTTAATTCCTAAACTCGATAGGGATCCCCTTGATTGTTCCAGTTGTAGACCCATTGCTCTCCTCAACTCAGATCTAAAGATATTCACACACTTTCTCGCCAGTAGACTTAAATACTGTCTCTCACAAACTAATCCATATGGATCAGGTGGGGTTTGTAGCCTTCCATCAAAGGGGTGACAACACTAGAAGTGTGGTGGATCTAGTTGGTGTGGTAAAAAGAAAAAATTTACAAGCTATTCTCCTCACCTTTGATGCACCTCAGTTGGTCCTTTTTGAGAAAGTCAAAACTTTTGGCATATCGAGGTTTTTTAAAAGGGTGGTTTGCACGTTCATGACCGGGCCAATTTTTACCATTTTGACCACTGTCCCTTTATGTGGTAATAACTCTGAAACGCTTCCATGGATCCTGGTGATTCTGACACTGTTTTCTCGTGACATATTGTACTTCATGGTAGTGGTAAAATTTCATTCAAATAACTTGCGTTTATTTGTGAAAAAAGCGGAAATTAGGTGAAAATTTTTAAAATTTCGCAATTTTCCAACTTTGAATTTTTATGCCCTTAAATGACAGAGATACGACACACAAAAAAGTAACATTTTCCACATGTTTACTTTACATCAGCACAATTTTAGAACCAAAATTTTTTTTTGTTAGGAAGTTATAAGGGTTAAAAGTTGACCAGCGATTTCTCATTTTTGCAACACCATTTTATTTTTACGGACCACATGACATTTGAAGCCACTTTGAGGGGTCTATATGACAGAAAATACCCAAAAGTGACACCATTCTAAAAACTGCACCCCGCAAGGTGCTCAAAACCACATTCAAGAAGTTTATTAACCCTTCAGGTGCGTCACAGGAATTTTTTGAATATTTAAAAAAAAAATGAACATTTAACTTTTTTTCACAAAAAAAATATTTCAGGTTCAATTTTTTTTATTTTACCAAGGTTAACAGGAGAAATTGTACTGCAAAAGTTATTGTGCAGTTTGTCCTGATACCTGATATGTGGGGGGAACCACTGTTTCGGCGCATGGCAGAGCTCAGAAGGGAAGGAGCGCCGTTTGACTTTTTCACTGCAAAATTTGCTGGAATTCAGATCGGACGCCATGTCACGTTTGGAGAACCCCTGATGTACCTAAACAGTGGAAACCCCCCCACAAGTAACCCCATTTTGGAAACTAGACCCCCCAAGGAACTTATCTAGATATGTGGTAAGAACTTTGAACCCACAAGGGCTTCACAGAAGTTTATAAAGTACAGTGGTACAATTAAAAAATCATATTTTTCCCACAAAAATGATCTTTTCACCCCCAATTTTTATTTTTCCAAGGGTAACAGGACCATAAAAGTAATTGTGCAATTTGTCCTGAGTATGCTGATACCCCATATGTGGGTGTAAATGACTATTTGGGTGCATGGCAGAGCTCAGAAGGGATGTAGCGCCATTTTACTTTTTTGGCTGGAATTGAGATCGGACACCATGTCGCGATTGGAAAACCCTGACGTACCAAAACAGTGAAAACCCCCCACAAATGACACCATTTTGGAAACTACACCCCCCAAGGAACTTATCTAGATGTGTGGTGAGAACTTTGAACTCCCAAGGGCTTCACAGAAGTTTATAACGTACAGCCGTACAATTAAAAAATCATATTTTTTCCACAAAAATGATCTTTTCACCCTCAATTCCTATTTTCCCAAGGATAACAGGACCCTAAAGGTTATTGTGCAATTTGTCCTGAGTACACTGATACTCCACATGTGGGGGTAAATCACTATTTGGGCGCATGCCAGAGCTTGGAAGGGAAGCAGCGCCATTTGACGTTTTTGTCTGGAATTGAGATCGGACACCATGTCGCGTTTGGAAAGCCCCTGATGTTCCAAAACAGTGAAAACCCCCCACAAATGACACCATTTTGGAAACTAGACCCCTCAAGGAACTTATCTAGATGTGTGGTGAGCACTTTGAACCCCCCCGTGCTTCACAGAAGTTTATAACGCCCGGGCGTGAAAATAAAAAAATCGTATTTTTTCCACAAACATGATCTTTTAGTCACCAATTTTTTTTATTTTCCCAAGGGTACCAGGAGAAATTGGACCCCAAAAGTTGTTGTCCAATTTGTCCTGAGTACGCTGATACCCCATATGTGGGAGAAAACTACTGTATGGACACACGTCAGGGCTTGGAAAGGAAGTAGTGACGTTTTGGAATGCAGACTTTGATGGAATGCTCTGCGGGTGTCATGGTGCTTTTGGAGAGCCCCTGATGTACCTAAACAGTGGAAACCCCCCCACAAGTGACCCCAATTTGGAAACTAGATCCCCTAAGGAACTTATCTAGATGTGTGGTGAGCACTTTGAACCCCCCCAGTGCTTCACAGAAGTTTATAACGACCAGGCATCATATTTTTTCAACAAACATGATCTTTTAGTCCCCATTTTTTTATTTTCCCAAGGGTAAGAGGAGAAATTGGACCACAAAAGTTGGTGTCCAATTTGTCCTGAGTACGCTGATACCCCATATGTGGGAGAAAACTACTGTATGGGGACACGTCGGGGCTCAAAAGGGAAGTAGTGATGTTTTGGAATGCAGACTTTGATGGAATGCTCTGCGGGTGTCATGTTGCATTTGGAGAGTCCCTAATGTGCCTAAACAGTGGAAACCCCCCACAAATGACACCATTTTGGAAAATAGACCCCCTAAGGAACTTATCTAGATGTGTGGTGAGCACTTTGAACCCCCCAGTGCTTCACAGAAGTTTATAACGCCCGGGCGTGAAAATAAAAAAATCGTATTTTTTCCACAAACATGATCATTTAGTCCCCAATTTTTTTTATTTTCCCAAGGGTACCAGGAGAAATTGGACCCCAAAAGTTGTTGTCCAATTTGTTCTGAGTACGCTGATACCCCATATGTGGGAGAAAACTACTGTATGGGCACACGTCAGGGCTTGGAAGGGAAGTAGTGACGTTTTGGAATGCAGACTTAGATGGAATGGTCTGCGGGTGTCATGTTGCTTTTGGAGAGCCCCAGATGTACCTAAACAGTTGAAACCCCCCACAAGTGACCCCATTTTGGAAATTAGACCCCCTAAGGAACTTATCTAGATGTGTGCTGAGCACTTTGAACCCCCCAGTGCTTCACAGAAATTTATAACGACCGGGCGTGAAAATAAAAAAATTGTATTTTTTCAACAAACATGATATTTTAGTCCCCATTTTTTTTATTTTCCCAAGGGTAACAGGAGAAATTGGACCCCAAAAGCTGTTTTGCAATTTGTCCTGAGTACCCCATATGTGGGGGTAAAACACTGTTTGGGCGCATGGCAGAGCTTGGAAGGAAAGGAGCACCATTTGACTTTTTCAACGCAGAATTGGAATTGAGATCAGACGCCATGTTGCATTTGGAGAGCACCTGATGTGCCCAAACAGTGGAAACCCCCCAATTATAACTCCAACCCTAACCCCAACATACCCCTAACCCTAATCTCAGCCCTAACTCTAGCCCTAACCCCTAACCCTAATGGGAAAATGGAAATAAATACATTTTCTTTTAATTTTATTATTTTTCCCTAACTAAGGGGGTGATAACGGGAGGTTTGATTTACTATTTATAGCGGGTTTTTATTTTTGGCAGCTGTCACATGCTAAAAGACACTTTTTATTGTAAAAATAGTTTTTGCATCACCACATATCGAGAGCTATAATTTTTCCATATTTTGACCCACCGAGTCATGTGAGGTCTTATTTTTTGCGGGACGAGTTGACGTTTTTATTGGTATCATTTTCTGGCACATGACATCTTTTGATCGCTTTTATTCCGATTTTTGTTATGCAAGATGAACAAAAACCAGCGTTTCATGAATTTCTTTTGGGGGGTGCGTTTACACCGTTCCGCATGCGATAAAGTTGATAAAGCGGCTTTATTCTTCGGGTCAGTACGGTTACAGCAATACCTCATTTAGGTCTTTATGTTTTGGCGCTTTTATGCAGTGAAAACAATTTTATATAAAAAATAATTATTTTTTCAACGCTTTATTCTGCGAGCTATAACTTTTATATTTTTTTGCTGATGACGCTGTATGGCAGCTCATTTTTTGCGGGACAAGATGACATTTTCAGCGGTACCATGGATATTTATATGTGTCTTTTTGATCGCGCGTTATTGCACTTTTTGTTTGGCGGTATGAAAATAAATCATTATTTTTGCTTAGTTTTTTATTTTTATTTTTTAAGGGGTTCGCTAAAGGGGTTATCTAGTGGGACAGTTTTATAGGGCGGGTCGTTACGGACGCGACGATACCAAATATGTGTACTTTTATTGGTTTTTGTTTTTTTTTAATTTCCAAAAAATGAATTTATTAGGGAATATTTTTTTTTTTTTTAATTTATTTAGCGATTTTTTTTAAAATTATTTTTACACTTTTCTTTTTTTAACTTTATTACATTGTCCCAGGGGGGACATGCCTGTCATGTGACAGATTGCTGATCTGTCACAGGCACTGCACATGCTTTCCTCATGCCTGCGCTTTGCAGGCACTGAGGAAGCCAGCTCCCTGCAGGCCCCCGAAGGTCCCCGTCGCCATCTTGGATTCAGGGACCTGCAGGGATGGAGCCCCCAGCAGCAGCGCTGCACATTGCGCTGCTGTGTGGGGCTCAGGGAAGCACGGAGGGAGCCCCCTCCCTGCCGATGCTTCCCTTTAACCCCTGGTACACCGCGATTGTGTTTGATCGCGGTGTGCAAGGGGTTAATGTGTCAGGGCGGTCCGTGACCGCCCCTGACTCATTGTGTTGGGTTTCAGCTGTGATAATCAGCTGACACCCGGCCACGATCAGCGGCGCTCACCACGTGGGCGCCACTGATCGCTGTGACGTACTATCCCGTCCCTGGGAATTAAGTCCCAGGGCACATGGATGGGATAGTACGTCACATGACAGAAAGGGGTTAATATAACTGATGGAGCAAGGCAGGAGTGCCCTCTATCTCCTCTATTGTTTGCCCTGTGTATTGAGCAACTTGCTGCTATTACGGTATATGGTTTTGTATAGGATAGGGTTTTTAACATATCTCTATGTGAAGATACCTACCCTATTACACTACCTACCCCAATGTCTGCCCACCAGGAATTTGGTCTTATGTCGGGATATACAAAGACTTGCAAAATATTCACCCCCTGGCATTTTTCATGTTTTGCTGCCTTATAACCTTAAATTTCACAGTTTTTTTTATAGAAGTTCATGTAAAGAACATGTCTACAACTGTGAACATTTGGTTTTCTTTCTTATTGTGAATCAAACAACAAATAGGACAAAATAACTGAAAACTTCATTGTGCATAACTATTCAACCCCTAAAGTTAGTTCTTTGTAGAGGCCCCTTTTGTGGCAATTAGAGCTGCAAGTTGCTTTGGATAAGGCTATATGAGTTTTCCATATCTTGCCACTGAGATTTTTCCCCATTCCTCAAGGCTGATCCTGTTCCAGCTCCTTCAAATTAAATGGTTTCCTCTGGTGAATAGCAATCTTCAAGTCTGACCACAGATTCTCAATTGGATTAAGGTCTGGGCTTTGACTAGGCCACTTCAAAACATTTTCATGTTTTACCTTAGCCACTCAGTTGTTGATTTAGAGGGTGTCTTTTGGATCATTTTCTTGTTGGAAGGTCAACCTCTGTCCCAGTCTCAAATCGCTGACAGGCTGAAACAGGTTTTGCTCAAAAATATCCCTGAAATTTGCACCACCCATCTTTTCTTCAGACCATTTCCCTGCCACTGCCACTGAAAATTATCCCCACAGCAAGATGCTGCCACCACTAAGTGTCACTGTGGGGATGGTGTTCTTGGGGTAATGAGCTGTGTTGGTTTGGCACCAGATCTTACGCTTACCTTGGTGGCCAAAAAGTTAAATTTTTGTGTCATCTGACCACAGCACCTTCCTCCTTACTTTTGCGAAGTCTCCTACATGTCTTTTGGCAAACTCAAAATAAGCCTTACAATTTTTCTGTGTAAGTAATGGCTTTTTCTGCCCACTCTTCTACAAAGTTCACCTCTATGGAGTGTGCGACTTATTGTGGTTGTATGGTCCGTGTAGGGGATTGTACTCACTGAGCTGCTCTTTAGGTAGGCACAGGAGGCAGTTTTTGTGCAATAGTCCAGGCAAGTTTATTCAACTTCCTAAACCGCTTTGGGTTGCAAAATGAAATAGAGCCTTGTCAGACACAAAGTGAAAACAAACTGATAACAAATAGTCCATATGGTATTGTGGTTCCGCCTGCTCAGGCCATTGCCTTTAGCAACGTACACTGAAGGTAAACATGATCTGCAGATAAGTAGTCCATATAGCCCTGTGGGTCTGCCTGCTCAGGTCAGTGTCTTTGACAGCGCACACTGGAGGTCTCCACATCCACACCTCCAGCTACAGACCATGAATGAGAGACTCGGCCTCCATTTTATCTGCCAAATCACACCCCTGGGGTTGGGATATGTGAGTGGTCATTCCCGCCCATCTCTTATGACCGCTCATAAAACCTGGCCCTGGAATGGCCAAATAACTCTCTCAGCACTATATGTGCTGGAGCATGCTTCCAAGCTCACATTATCGCAGCTATCAGCAGTGATGACACATATCTCCCCCAAGGACTTGTCCGGTGGCCATCTTACATACCGTCCCCCTCTGCCCAAAGCCAGGGGACTTGGCACCTTCTGCCAACAAACAGTGGACTCTTGACAGAGCATCAGCATTGCCATGCAGTTTCCCTGGCTTATGCCCCACATGGAAGTTAAAATCCAGAAGTGCTAGGAACCACTTGGTCATTCGGGCATTGTTCCCTTTTTTCTCCTTCATCCACTTCAGTGGTGCATGGTCTGACACCAGTCTAAACTTCCTGCCCAAGAAGTAATATCTTAGAGTGTCTAATGCCCACTTGATAGATAAACATTCCTTCTCTACTATGGAGTAATTTTTTTCGCAGGATGACATCTTTCAGCTGAGCTACATTATGGGGTGCTCTTCCCCGTTCACCTCTTGGGATAAGACAGTTCCCAGCTCAGCATCCAACACGTCCTTCTGGACCACAAACTCCTTGGAGAAATTGGGTTCTGCCAGCACCGGCTGCTTACACAGAGCCAGCTTCAGTTCCTGGAAGGCCATCTCAGCTTCTAGAGACCACTTAGCCATAGCCGACTTTGTCCGTTTAAGGAGGTCTGTCAGAGAGGCAGTTACCATGGCGACGTATGGAATAAAGCAGCGGTAATAGCCACAATGCCCAGGAACGCTCTGACCTTCTTCTTTGAGAGGGATTGTGGCCAGCCTTGTATTGCCTCAACTTTATTTATCTGGGGCTTTATTTCATCCTTGTCTACAACATAGCACAAGTATCTTGCTTCCTCTATTCCCAAGGCACACTTCTTTGGGTTTATGCAAAAATTTGCATCAAATATCTCCTGGACCTTGCTCAGATGGCTTCCCCAATCCTGGATAAAGATCACAATATTGTCCAGGTAGGCTGCTGCATACCTCTTGTGGGGAACTAGGATTCTGTCCAAGGCTCTCTGGAATGTTGCATCCATCGGGGATTGAGAACACAGTCTTCTCTTTGGGACATGGGGATTTGCCAATACCCTTTTGTGAGGTCAAGGGTAGTAATGTACCGAGCCGGCACTAGCCTCTCAATTAATTCATCGACCCAGGGCATCGGGTAGACATCGGTCTTCAAAACCTCGTTCAGCTTCTGATAGTCATTGCAAAATCGCCATTCCCCACCTGGTTTCAGGACTAGGACTATCGGACTGGACCAGCCACTCTTGGATTTCTCGATGACCCCCCAGGCTCAGCATTCGCTTCACCTCCTTTGAGATCACCTCTCAGCATGCTTCGGGAATCCGGTATGGCTTCAAGTTGACCCGGAAATGAGGCTCCGTCAGGACATCATGCTCTATGACCCTCATACAGCCTTGAAGTTTTGAGAAGCGGTCCCTGTTCTGCTATAGCAACTCCTGTCACTGTTGCTTTTGGGCACATGACAGCATCTCTGCCAACTTAACTTTATCCACGTCCACTTTAAGTTTGATCATCAAACATGGAGCTTCTACGGGCTCCCTATCTTGCCATGGGGCTTTCGCTTCCCCAGTTTATGGATCTTGTAGTTGACATCACCAACCTTCTTCACCACCTCATAGGGACCCTGCCACTTGGACAGGAATTTTGTCTCCACCATGGGCACCAGCACCAGTACTCGATCCCCTGGGTTGAACTGTCATCCTGGCTGACTTATTATACACCCTGGATTGTGCTTCATGAGCCCTGAGGAGATGCTCCTTCACAATAGGCATCACATTGGCAATCCTCTCTTGCATCTGAGTGACATGCTTTACTACTCTGCTATAGGGGGTGGTTTCAGCTTTCCAGGATTCCTTCACCACATCCAGGAGACCTCGAGCAGTTCAAATGGGGAGAAGCCGGTGGAAGCTTGGGGAACTTCTGTGATAGAGAACAGGTAAGGAAGCAGACAGTCCCTGTCTTGGCCGTCCTTTTCCACTGCTTTTTGTTAGCATCACCTTCAAGGTTTTCAGCTGGGAAATTTGCAGGGACTTGCACAGCTCCCTAATGACCTTTGACATGAAGGGGGTCGCTTGATCCGATAGTATCTCCTTCAGCAGCCTGATGCGTGAGAAGATTTGGATCAGCTCCTTAGCGATACACTTGGCAGAGGCATTTGTTAAGGGTACCGCCTCTGGGTACCGGGTAGCATAATTTAGGACCACCAATATATATTGATGTCCTCTTGCAGATTTTACCAGGGGTCCCACCATCGCTATTTGCTCGAATGGCACCTCCATGATGGGCAACGGTACCAGAGGACTGTGGAAGTGGGCTACTCGGGAGGTCAGCTGGCACATTGGGCAAGAACAACAATAGTTCATAATTTCTCTGTAACACCCAGACCAGTAGAATATCTGCAGAATGCGCTCCTGGCTCTTATCTGCCCCCAGGTGACCATCCAACACCTGAGAATCAGCCATGTCTAACACCCTGCGTCTATAGGTCCCTAGTACCAATAGCTGCTCTATTACCTCACCTTTTGGCTTGCTTACCCTAAAAAGCAGATATCCAATTATAGCAAAATGAGGGAACCGACTATCGGCCCCCAGCTCCTGAGGCACACCATTTAATACAGTTACATTGTCAAATGCCCCTTTAAGAGTTAAGTCCCTGAGTTGGGTGGTTCCAAAGTTTCCCCTGGACACCTCCAGCTCAGGGACATTGGCCTCACGGGATGCTGCCTCATCCTCATCGTCAACAAGTGCACACAACGGAAACATGTCATCTGCAGCGAGGTTTCTTCAGGAGCAACCTGGCTGTTTTCTGGGCAACCAGACGTCCTCCCTTTTCCCCTCAAGTCCTAAGTTAACACAAAGCCCCGCCCTATTATAATAGGGTGCAATAGATCCTTGAACATGCTGACCTCATGGGACTCGGTGCCACAGTTTGTGTTGATGATCATTTAGGCCCCAGGGTAGTCCTTCGCTTCACCATGGATACAGCGGACACCCACCCTCTTTGAGGGAATCAGCCGATGAGGAATTGTGGCCCTCACTAGGGTTACCAAACTTCCTGAGTCCAGCAGATCAGTCACTTGCACTCCGTTTACTGTCACGGGGTATGCCTGCTGCCCCTCTCCCGTTTGAGGGACAGCACTGCAGGCCGGATAGGCGAAGTACGTGCAGCGCCATCCTGTGCTGCAGTCCATTGGCTCAGTGGTCATGGGACAACAGGCGACTATGTGGCCTGGGGTATGACACTTCCGACAAATTACTCTATGGGAAGGGACCTTGGACACTAACTCCAGTGCTCTAGGCTGCCCCCAGGTGTGTCTCTAGCTCCCCTCTTTTGGGTGTCAGCCCCGCTTTGGGAACCCCAGTATGGGGATGTTATCACCCCTTGCTTCCCCAAGGACCTCTTGACCTCCTGGCACCTCTCCTCCAGGCTTACTAGGTCATCAGCATTATGGGGATCTCCCTCTGCAACTTGCCATGACATCCTTCTCCACCATGTGTGCTGGGGAGAAGGATTCAGGTGTAGGACCAGGTGTTGGAGATCAAACATTTGGGACAGGGGAGGTTTGTCACTGTGATATGCCCACTCATGCACCTGTTGCGCCCTGACAGTCAGAGTCACTCCTAAACGTGCCAAGATTTCAGCCTTTAACTTGGCATACTCTTTTGCATCCTGTAACGCCAAGTCATAATGTGCCTTCTGTGGGTCACCTGTCAAATATGGCGCCAGAATTTCTGCCCACTGCTCCAGAGACCTTTCAAACACCATCAGGAACGCCTCAACGTCATATCCCAGGGTCATCTTTTGCAATGCTCTCCTTACCGTCTTCCTCACGTGAGAGTCATCACCTGGATTTGGGGTTGGGGCGGTCTCTCTGCTGCGGATGTCTCCCGCCATGAGTTCCATCTGCCTCTGCTGCTGTTGAATTTGTTGCATCAGGAGTTTATTTGTCTCCTGCTGTATCTGCTACTGCTCACGGTACTGCTGTTCTGGTGCTGCTGCTGCTGCTGCTGCTCACTGTGCTGCTGCCATATCTGTTGCTGCTGGAGATTAGCCTGCATGAGTTGCTTTACTAATTTCTCCATGTTGTCCAATTTTGCTCCTGCAGTCGCATCACCCAGGACATGCGATATCTGTGTGGCATTCACACTGCCCCTTTGGTTTCTTCCCCATTCCTCTAACACCAATTGAAGGGATTTGTACTCACTGAGCTGCTCTTTAGGTAGGTACAGGAGGTGGTTTTCCTGCAATAGTCCAGGCAAGTTGTTTCAACTTCATAAACTGCTATGGGTGGCAAAACAAAACAGAGCCTTGTCAGGCACAATGTGAAAGCAAACTGAAAACAAATAGTCCATATGTTACTGCGATTCCGCCCGCTCAGGCCAGTGCCTTTACCAACACACACTGAAGGTAAACACGATCTGCAGATAAATAATCCATATAGCCCTGTGTGTCCGCCTACTCAGGTCAATGTCTTTGACAACACACACCGGAGGTCTCCACACCTCCAGCCACAGACCCTGAATCAGAGACCTGGCCTCTATTTTATCTGCCAAACCACGCCCCAGGTGTTGGGATGTGAGCGGTCATAACCACCCATCTCTTATGACCGCTCGTAATACCCGGCCCTGGAATGGCTAAATAACTCTTTCAGCACAATATGTGCTGGAGCATGCTTCCGAGCTCACACCACCGCAGCTAATATGATGACACATATGTCCCCTCATGGACTCGTCTGGCGGCTATCTTAAAAATAAATGTTAAAAAACACATTTATGGCAAATGCCACAATGAAAAATAGACCTGATCTGAAATGCTGCACATCCCTATAATACAGCCTATCTGATACCTGCCTGACTGTGGAGGTTGGCACCCTAAAAGTACGATTTTGGTGCCCCCACTCAACGAGGGCTGTCCCTCACTTCCCTAACAGTCCCTAATAAGACAGGATGGAAAACAATGTCCAGATAGTGCAGGAATGAAAAAATCAAAATGCCCTAGGACTAGTGCAGGATAACAGACAAATAATATACAAATTAAAAAAACATTATATCCACATCATGATATCCTGTGTCCCATAATGTACCTGCAAGACATGATAATGAGTGCTAATAGTCCCACCTCAGGGGTATACAGTTAGATAGCCAGCATCAAAAAACGGTCACTTATCATGTATGTAGAGAACCCCGACGCGTTTCTCCGCCATAGCGGTTCATCAGGAGGTATAGCTGATACTGTAGATTTCCATGCCTGATACCAGGATGCTGCTTGATGGTACCAGGGATCAGGAAAAGCTGGATTTAAATAGCCACCTTGATTACTCAATGCCACAATAAGCACCACCTACCCTATCTGGTGGTCAAATCAGTAGGAAGAAGCAGATGTACAAGCCCCAATATGCAAACATCGATGATAAAAAACTCACGTGGACTGACGCAGCTATGCACTCAAAAGACCCAGCGCGTGTGCAACCCGGGGCAACATTAAAGATGAATGCGGGCGAGAAGCAACTGGCGTGTGCTCCACAATGGAACGCATCCAAGATGGTGCGGGACCTTCTGGTCAGATGACCTCATATCCGCCCCCAAGCATTACCATGGAGCAGGAGCTGATTGCCGGGACTCGGCGTGCGCTCCAAGTGAGGCTCATCCAAGATGGCACGGGAACCTCCAATATAGTGACAATAGACCCGCCCACCAGTGTTACCATGGAAAAGAGCTGCTTGCAGGACCCAGGTTGTGCTGATGAATAAATATATGAGCAAGCATCTCTCCCTGCATTGAGGTCGAGCTCTCAGGAGGGTCCATGTCTTTGTTATGCGTTCTATTCATCAGCGCAACTTTGCTCAGTATTGAGTAGAAGCACTCTTTTGAGCTAGTACAGCCATGAGTCTTCTTGGGAATGATTCAACAAATTTTTCACACCTGGATTTGGGGATCCTCTGCTATTCTTCCTTGCAGATCCTCTCCTGTTCCATCAGGGTGGATGGTGAATGTTAGTGGACAGCCATTTTCAGGTCTCTCTAGAGATGCTCAATTGGGTTTAGGTAAGGGCTCTGGCTGGGCCAGTCAAGAATAGTCAATAGTTTTTCTGAAGGCACTGATTTGTTTTATTAGCTGTATGCTTAGGGTCATTGTCTTGTTGGAAGGTGAACCTTCTGCCAAGTCTGAGGTCCAGAGCACTCTGGAAGAGGTTTTCATCCAGGATATCTCTGTACTTGGCCGCATTTATGTTTCCTTCAGTTGAAACCAATCGTCCTGTCCCTGCATTTGAAAAACACCCCCATAGCATGATGCTGCCACCACCATGTTTCACTGTTGGAATTGTATTGAGCAGGTGATGAGCAGTGCCTGGTTTTCTCCACAGATACTGCACTCCTGAATTTCTGTGGATTTGTTTATATTTGCAAACTTTGTTGCTAGTGCTTGTTAATGGGATTTAGAGGAGAGCAAGGGTCCCTCACTGTTGGAGAAAATGTTGCTAACTGCAGTAGAGTAGATACAAATTTTGGTTGTAACAAAAATTACTTCATGAGTGTCTTTAGATCTTAGGCTGGTGTCACACTACTGTATAACACGGCCGAGTGCTATATGATAAAACATTGCATAGCACTCGACCCATGTGTTATCCTGTGGGGCAGAACACATGTGCGATTGTTTTCTCATGCTGATTCGGCATGAGAGAACAATTACAATATGCTGTGATTGGCAGTGAGACTCAGATCACTCGCAGCCATACAAGTCTATGGGTGCAAGTGACACAGCTCACAGCGCTTGGATTACGTTCTCCATCTCCTCCACGCCATGACATTGGGCTCACACTCGCAGAAGAGCAGGAGCCGAGGGTCATTAGCATATCGCATCTGATGCACTCGAATCGGATACTATACGCTAGTGTGATTCTAGCCTTAGTCAGATGAATTTATGGTTACTAAAGTACAAGCATAAACATTTCATGGGTTTTTACACTTTTGTTGACAAATATATCAAGTTTATGCAGAATTTCAGGCATCGATTCATCAAGGTTTGATGAGGGGGCGTGATGGAGTAAGACTCTCCTGATTCATCAGGAGGTGAACTTCTTTTCATGAATCAATATTGTCTGATGAGTGACGTGCTTCACTCCAGAAATCTTACTACACAGAGACTGGATTGAGATTTCAGCTGTACGGAATGCCACAGCTCATCAGGAATTAGATGAACTGTGGGGTCACACCCTCGCTGACACACTTGCCGCGCTCCTTTCCTGCTCCAGCTCCATCCATTTTAGCAGAGCTGCGATAAACAGTCAGGAGTCAAGAAAAATCTCTAAATTTTGGCACAAATATGAGTTGTGACTCAAGTTCGCAAATTATTTATTTATTTTACTCATTTATATAGCGCCATTAATTCCACAGCGCATTACAGACATTATTATCAAAGCTTTTATGCCAGAATTCTTATGTGAAAGCTTTTGATGTATTTACAGTGTTGACCCTTTCTCAAGACTTCTGCCATTCACCCTGGCAACAGCTTTTGGGCCAAACCTGAATGATGACAATCCATTCTTGCCTAATCAGTATTTTATCACAATTTCTGTGATTTTGTTTGACCACTTGCTATTTAAAGATTGATCAGAGATTCTCATTAGGATTGAGATCTGGGGAGTTTCCTGTCCATTGGACCCAAAATGTAAATTTTTTGTTCATCTAGCCGTTATCACTTTTATCTTGCAAAATGTTGCTGCATCATGCTGGGAAAAGCATTGTTCATCACCAAACTGCACATTCTTCTCTGGGTGAAGTTGCACTTGGATCACATTTTTTATTTATAAAGCCGGGGTCACACTAACCAATGAGAAATACGGTCCGTATTTTACATGCGTAATACGGAGAAATGTCCCCTAAATAGTGCTCCATATGTCATCCGTTTTCAAGGTGTGGCCGCGTATTTTGCACATGTAAGCATCCGTATGTCATCCGTATGGCATCCGTATGCCGAGATTTTCTCGCAGGCTTGCAAAATGGACTTATAATGGATCCCTATGACAGGTTAAAACCCAAACGAAAGAATAGATATCTACACATAGAATATATATATATATATATATACACATACATGTCATTGAGATATATATACGGTATATATATTTATTTACATTTCATAGAGTTCTACATAGCAGAATAGCCGCTAATTCAATTCCCGGCTTCTGTAAAATCATTCCCCAACCCGACATGTATTTTTTTATATGTCCCTGACTAATAATTAGATTATGATTTCTGTGTAACATTTGGGAGGTCTAGGTGTTAAATTAAGGGGTTAATTCTTTGGAGAAAAATGTGTGGGCTCCCGTGGCAAAATCGCAACCAGAGAGGTAAAGCAGGTGAATGAGGGCAGATTTCAATAGCCTTGAGAGAGACCATTGTTTTTGCCACCCCCCCTCGGCTACAAAAATCTACCCCCAGACACCCCAAAAAAGGAACATCTATAAGATGCGCCTTTTCTGGCACTTATCCTCTCTATTCCCATTGCCCTGTAGCGGTGGCTAATGGGCTAAGATTAATGGATATCTTATAGATGCACCTTTTCTGGGTTGTCTGGGGGCAGATTTTTGTAGCCGGGGGGCAAAAACAGTGGTCTTTCTCAAGGCTATTGAAATCTGCCCTCACTCACCTGCTTTACCTCTCTGGTTGCGATTTTGCCACGGGTGCCCACGCATTTTTTTCCAACGAATTAACCCCTTAATGTAACACCTAGATCTCCCAAATTTTACACAGAAGTCATAATCTAATTATTAGTCAGGGACATATAAAAAAAATATGAAATTAAATGGTTTACTGTATGTAGACCATGTGTCATTACATGTCGGGTTTTAGAATGATTTTACAGAAGCCGGCAATTGATTTAGCAGCTATTCTGCTATGTAGAACTCTCTGAAATGTAAACACTGTATATATATATATATATATATATATATATATATATGTGTGTGTGTGTGTGTGTCTCAATGACATGTGTATATACTGTATATATATATATATATATATATATATATATATGTGTATTCTATGTGTATATATCTATCCTTTCTTTTCTTTATTAAACATGTCAGTGTGACTTTACTGTATCGTGCACTGAATTGCCGGCTTTTGTTGAAGGACACCGGGTGCATATTTCTCGCAAGTCACACGTCTGGTCCCTGTGTAATCCATATTTTTTATGCACTGTAAGGAAGCGCTTGTCATTCAGGTAGGGGATACTCGCTAGGCAGCTGATAAACCAGGTCTGGCACAGGTTTCTCAACATAAACTCAGTCCATTTGGTTTATTATGCAGCATAAACCATCAAACAGCAACAGAAAGTTCATATCAAATCAGCATAGCGTCCATGACAGAGCTCTGCTCTGTTTATCCTGTGGTCACACAGGTGATGCAATGTCCAGCACACAGGCTCTCTAGCCTCACAGATATATCCCCTGTCAGGATTACCTCATGGCTGTATCTCCATGCAGACGCTCATTCTCTCTCCCTGGGAACTCTCAGACATATGCAGCCATTATAAACAGCCTCTCCATGTGCTGTAAGGAAGGCAGCCACGTCAGCCAGACGAGACCTTACATACGGACCAACCGGGTCCAAGCATTCACTCATGTGACCTACCCTAGCCACGCCCACCGGATCACATGGCTATGACCTCATCACAGGTCCTACAAGCACTCACACACATACACTTTACTATGGCGTTCTAGACACCCGCCCCTAGGTGGGTTCGTAGGTGATTGATCCACCCATCTCACCAATCACCTGAAGGTTTCTCCCTAACACATTGGCATGAAAGATCAGCTCTGCTGATCAGAACATAATCAAGCCTTCATCCCAAGGCCACCCACCTTGGGATACATAACAATCCTTTAGCACCCTGCTCCTGTTATCACTCTGGACATGGCTATCCGTCCATCCTGGGACACCCACACAGCCCCCCTAGCGGACACTGTGGTCATTACACCACATACCTCCCCACTCTGTTCAAACTTGTGGGGTTGAACACACGACATCACCCAGGGATCTTGAGACGGGCACCCATGTCACCTTGCCCAACAGGTCGAGAGAACCATCTCCGTCTGTTTTGTCTGCCATATGGCCTACTCTCTACGTTAGGCCTGCCCCGCCCCCCAGTGGTCAGAATATCGGTCTTGGGCTTTGGTCCTCCAGTCACAGTTTGTCTGCGTCATCAGACACTGTTTAGTCACCACACTCCTACAGTGCGCTCCGTCAACTCCTTTTCTATCTATGCGTCTTGTTACAAGTGGTACATCACCACGTCTAAGTTTGCTTTTCAGTGCATTAAACTCACGGTTCATTGCACCTGTTGTCTCTAGCATCTTCCAGTTCACGCTGTAATCTACGGTGTAATGTATTGGCACGTTGAGCCTCTTTCTCTGCTTCTTCCACCTGGCGCTTCAGCTGTTTCAGACGAACATTATTTTCCTCCACTAGGCCTTTGTACTTCTCAGAATTACGCCTTTCATCATCCATGTGTATTAGTACGTCCTTCAGTTTTTTCTCGGTATGACGTAGTAGTTGTTTGCATGCAGATTGTTGCTCTTTAGTTTCCGCATTAAGTTGTTCCTCCAGTTGTGCAACCTTTACTTTTAACTCCTTAATCTGGCGATCTAATTGCAGACGGGCATTCTCGTTCTTCTGAGCATTACTACGTTCTCCATTCAGATCAGTATTCATCTGGTCAACCTGAAGTGTGGCCTTTCTCAGCCTCTCATTGGCTAATTCAACGTTGCCTTGTTCTTCCTCCACTTCTTCTTCAAGCTGAGCAATGCGAGACTCTAAACGCCTCTTTTCTTCGAAAGCCAGAGCATCTTTACCACTGTTGTTGGCAATCACATCAGCCAGTTCATCTCTTTCTGACTGTGCCTCTTAGCATGCTCTGCAGCAGCAAGCTCCTCCTGCATATGGATCATCTCTGCTTCCATACTTTTCAGTTTCTTCCTATCTTCACTCTGTTCACCACTTGGGCCTGGCCTCTGTAAGCCTTCGTCCCAGTTCTCCTCCCACAGAAGACCTCTTACCGTTTCTTTTAGTACTCGTACCTCTTCTCTGAGGGACTTATTCAGACCTTGCCACATTGCCAGGTGACCTTTGAACTCAGACTTCCTTTTCTAGCTCTTCTAGTCTGTGCTCACTTTCTCTCTGAGCCACAGTCACCCCGATCATCCGAGTGAACCCTCCAGTTACCCTCCGACCTTGTGTCCGCTCCAGTTGTCTCATCTCTCAGCCCACCATCCGTCATGTCACAAGACGTCAGGTCCGTAAGTTGGGCTTATGTACCCCTTCATCCCGTCACTCCTACAACTGACTTGTCCACTTTAGCAAGCGTCACCGAGTCACTGACTGCTAGCCCAACAGTAGAAATGTCTCCAACCCCTTGCTGTAGAGGAACTCCCCTCTCCCACAAGCCTGAGAACAGTCTAGAGTCGCGGCCTATAACCACTGGACAGGACAGATTCGGGACTATCGCTACATCCTGTCCCTCGATGTCCCAACCTGTCTCAAAGACTACCTTGGCGACCGGGCAACTCTCAGTGTACCCGTGGTTGCAATTAACCCCCACCTTTCTGCCGGGTTATCTCAGGAGCAACCTGCACTAGAGTCACCGGGCTCCCAGGGTTGACCAGACCAACTATATCTTTATTATCTATCTGGAGGCCACACCCCCTTAGCATCGTGCCGGCTGGGTAGTTCACCAGGCAGATAGGACAGACATAGGACATTTGCTCCTGGCAACAGTTCATTTGTACCAGCCTTTTCACATCGGGATGCTCCGCCCCCATTCCACGGGACTCCACCCCCTTTTAGGTGACTATCCCCTTTTGGGACTCCACGCCTTTTTGGGTTACCACCTCCATTTGGGTCACCGCCCCCTTTCGGGATTTCCTCATGTACTTTCTACAGGTCTCCTTAGACCACAGCTCACACCAAAACAGTTTATGTCTTTAATGATACCACACAAGTTCTTGTTGGCACCACCACAACTCCTGCTGTCACCGATCTCCGACACCTCCGGCTGCCGTTCACACACTGTTACTGTTGTCACCTTTGTAACCCCGCCGAGTTACAGCAAGCCGCTTGTCACCTTCGTAACCCCGCCGAGTTACAGCAAGCCACTTGTCACCTTCTTGACCCCACTGAGCCACCGCCTGCTGACTTGAGAGGGAAAAGAAAAAAAAAACACACACAACACAAAACTCACGTGTCCTGTCTGTGTGCTATTCAGGATGTCCGTCTCCTCCTGAGACCGTCCAACACACAGGGCGCACCAGGTGCTATTCAGGGAGCCAACCCTCCTCCCAGGGTTTCCCAACACACCGGCCTCACCAAGTCCAGGGGCTCAGCGGGTGCTCATCAGAACATTCGTCTCCGCCTGAGACTGTCCAACACTCACGCCTCACCAGGTCCAAGGTCACAGCACGTGCTCCAGGGATCCGATTCTTCTCCCAGAACCTCCCAACACTGACCCTCCAGGACCTTGTACACTGAACCCTCCAGGTATACAGTCTTCCTCACTGACCCCAGTCAGTACAACATGGACACCTGTCCATTACCTGTGTCAGCCACACAGGTTCTCAGGTACCTCTTATCCACAGAGGCACCCTATAGCAATCACCAGTCTCTTTCTTTGAACCCGGTCAGCACATCACATGGTTTTCACAACCGTCACCTGCTGGCCACGCAGGTTCTCGGACCCCTCTACCGCAGAGGTGTCCTATAAGTCTCTTCCACTAACCCCGGTCAGCATATTATATGGCTTTCAAGACCGTGAGCCCTCCTGGCTCAGCGTTGCCAGCTCTGCAACATGTGCTGTTGGAACCTGTCATGATCCCAGTGCAGGTTTTTGAGCTGCACATCAGGGGTTAATGTCTGGAGCTCAGTGCAGGTTTTGACCTGCACACCTGGGGTTAATGATTGTGGCCTCTTTTTGGTTCTGGGAGAACTTCTTAAACCCCTGGGAAGCTCCAATCCCTGTCAGTTATACTTTTGCCTTTGGCTGAGTGTGGTGACCTCCGTGTGCCTGTGCCTGTTCGTTGTTATAGCTTGTTTATATGGTTCTGACCCGGTTGTGTTCCCCATTGTGAGTTTGCCTGTTGATTCTGTACTGCGCTACCCTCTCTGTGTATGACTCGTTGCCTGTTAGCTGACTACTCTCTGCTCGCCCCTCTTGAACCTTGCAGCTATTTCTGTGTATGACTCATTGGCTACGTCCTGACTATCCTCCCTGTCTATGCCCCTTAGTAACTTTGTCTTGCAGTTACCCTGCTAGAAGTTCTCTTGCAGCTCCTAGCTCTCTGGAGTTTAGGCCACGCCCCCAGCAGTCACGTGCTTCAGATCCTGCTGTTCTGAAGTACGCACCTACTCGGCTGCTTCCCACTCCACAGGTATCTTTGAGCACAGTTTGCTTTACTCAGGACACGCGCACTGGCTCATTGAGCAAGTTCAGTGCGGTGTTCCTGACATTATAACTGACCTTGAATTTTTTTTTCTCTCCTCACTTCTGCAGCTTGGACCCAATGGGTGCTTTATCTGAGCAGGTGAAATGCTTGACTCAGTCACTTCAGAAGCTTAGTTTGGAACACCAAGCTCTGGCTCAGTCCCAACGGTGGGTTGAGGACTCAGTTCAGGGGGTGCTTTCAGCAGGCTTTCAGCAGGTGAGGAAAAGAGATGTAATTTTAGTCCCACCCGAATCCCCGGTTAAATTGCCAGATACGTTTGCTGGTAACAAAGATGAATTCAGAGCATTTAAGGAGGGCTGTAAGCTCTTTTTCTCTTTGAGACCCTGCTCCTCTGGGGATGAGAAACAGATTGTGGGGGTGGTTATGTCCCTGCTTAGGGGGTCCCCACAAGCATGGGCATTTTCGCTTTCCTCTTCTGCCCCGGAGAGAATGTCTGTGGATGCGTTTTTTGAAGCCTTAGGGCTTATTTATGATGAGCCTGATAGAGTGCGTTTGGCTGAGGACAAGGTGATGAGTGTCTGTCAGGGGGAGCACTCGGCCGAATGGTTCTGTACGGAATTCAGACGTTGGGCAGCCGAGATTTCTTGGAGTGATGCCGCCCTTCGGGGGCTGTTCTGTAGAGGCCTGTGTGAATGTCTGAAGGGTGCCTTGGCACTCCACCCTCCACCTGACTCCCTGGAGGATGCCGTGACCCAAGCGGTTCGCATGGATCGCAGACTACGGGCTAGAGGCGTTATGCAACGGTAAACACCATTATTCTTCAGTGGAGATGAGACCCGGACTCTTCCTGTGGCTATGGAGGTGAGCGCTGTCACCTGTGAGGAAAAGGAAAGAAGACGCCGCCAGGAGAAGCAGTTGTGCTTCTATTGTGGGGAATATGGACACTGGAAGAAGGACTGCCCCTCCTGTCCGTCATCCTCCAAGATGGCGGGAAATGACTAGGTCTGGGTAGTAGTCGAGGAGGCTACCCAGACCTTCAGGTACAATTTTCCTCACGTGCAAAAATGGTGCTGCAGGTGGAACTGGAACTTGGTAATGGTTTCGGTTCAGACTACTGCTTTTGTTGACTGTGGTTCTGCTGTGAACCTGATTGATACCAAAATTATGACTCTTAATAAGATAGGGACAGACAGGCTTCAGGATCCTGTTAAACTTGTGGCAATTGATTCATCCCCTCTTACCCAGGACAGTATCTGTTGCAGGTCTGAACTTTTTTCTCTAAAAGTGGGTTCCACTCATGTGGAAAAACTAAGTTGTCTTGTGCTAGATAACTTGCTTGCAGGACTGGTACTGGGGATGCCTTGGCTTCAACGCCATAATCCTACCATTGATTGGGTTACAGGGGAGATCACTCAATGGGGATGCAAGGATAAATGTGGTAACCTGGGACACCTTGTTAACGCTGTTAAATCCGTATCTGTGTCGTCTGTCGGTCTGGAAGGTATTCCGGAGTAGCTGAAGGATTTCAAAGATGTTTTTTCCGAAAGTGAGGCTGAGGCGCTGCCACCACATAGACCCTATGATTGTGCCATTGATTTAGTACCCAGAGCCAAGTTACCAAAGGCTTGATTGTTCAATTTGTCTGGGCCTGAGCGCCAAGCCATGAAGGAGTACATAGCTGAGAGTCTCCGCAAAGGGCATATCAGGCCTTCTGTGTCACCTGTGGCAGCAGGATTCTTCTTTGTGAAGAAGAAAGATGGTGGTTTGCAGCCATGTCTCGACTTTCGGGAACTGAACAAGATAACGGTTAGAAACACTTACCCGCTTCCCCTCATCCCAGACTTATGTAACAAGTTAGCTGGGGCCCAATGGTTCTCCAAGTTAGATCTCCGGGGGGCCTATAATCTGATAAAAGTTCGGGAAGGGGACGAGTGGAAAACTGCGTTCCTCACATCAGAAGGACTCTTTGAAAACCTGGTAATGCCGGTTGGGTTAACTAATGCGCCCGCTATTTTCTAGAATTTCATCAATGTGGTGTTTTCTGACCTGATAGGCCATTTTGTTATTATTTATTTTGATGACATTTTGGTGTATTCCCCGGACAGCCAATCTCACTTGCAACATCTACAGACAGTTCTCCAGAGACTCAGGGAGAACCAATTGTTTGCTAAATTGGAAAAATGTTCGTTTTTTGTACAGGAACTGTCTTTTTTGGGGTTGATTGTGTACTGTGAGGGGTTTTGTATGGATCCTAAGAAGGTGCTAGCGATCACTGACTGGGTTCAGCCTCGAGATCTCAAGGGGCTCCAGCGCTTCTTAGGATTTGTAAACTATTATCGGAGATTCATTAAAGGTTTCTCACAAGTGGTTAAACCACTCACGGATCTTACACGGAAGGGCGTTGATGTAAAAAATTGGTCTGTACTCGCTAAAGAGTCCTTCTCGGCTATTAAGAAATGTTTCATGTCCGCCCAGGTGTTGGTCCAACCAGACCCGTCCAAACCATTCATTGTGGAGGTGAATGCTTCTGATAGGGGTGGGGGCAGTGCTGTCCCAGGGTCCAGCCACCCTTACCAATCTCAGACTCTGTGCCTTCTTCTCCAAGAAGTTCTCTTCAGCCAAGAGAAACTATGATGTAGGCAATAGAGAACTTCTTACGGTCAAGCTGGCGTTTGAGGAATGGAGGCATTTTTTGGAAGGGGCGGCTCACCCTATCATGGTTGTCACGGATCACAAAAATTTGTAATACCTTGAGTCTGCTAAGAGGCTTACTCCTAGACAAGCCCGTTGGTCACTTTTTTTTCACAATTTCAGTTCTCCATTACTTTTCGACCGGGGTCCAAAAATGTTAAAGCGGATGCCCTGTCCAGAAGTTTTGACCTGGTGTCTCCCCCCGAGCAGCCATCCTCCATTCTTCCCCCAGGGGTGGTAGTGGCAGGGGTCTCATCTGAGTTGGAACAAGAAATTATAAGGGCTCAGGCCCTAGCTCCGGCAACCAGGCCAGGGGATGAATTGTTTGTTCCAGATTCATTGCGGCCTAGACTTCTGCAGGAGTTTCATGAGTCTAGGCTGAGTGCTCATCCAGGTATCACGGCCACTAGAGAGGCAGTAGCCAGGGGTTTTCGGTGGCCTTCACTAAGGTCCGATGTCAAGAAATTTGTTTCTGCTTGTGGTGTGTGTGCCTGTTCCAAAAGCTCGCATAACCAGCCGGCTGGGGAACTCATACCTTTACCGGTTCCTGACAGGCCATGGACTCATCTTTCCATGGATTTTATTACCGGTCTTCCACCTTCCAGGGGCAATACCGTGATCTGGGTGGTGGTGGATAGGTTTTCTAAACAGGCCCATTTCATTCCCTTGGCAGCATTACCCTCAGCAGAAACATTGTCAAGGTTGTTTGTGCAGCATGTGGTCCAATTGCAGGGGGTACCCCTGAATGTGGTGTCTGATAGAGGTGTGCAGTTTGTGCCCAAATTTTGGACGGCGTTCTGTTTGAAATTGGACATCTCACTCTCCTTCTCGTCGGCATATCACCCGGAGAGTAATGGTCAGACAGAACGCACCAATCAATCCCTGGAACAAATTCTCAGGTGTCTGACCTCCGCCAGACAGGAGGATTGGTGTGATGCGTTACCGTTGGCTGAATTCGCTTTTAACAAGCGGGTGAGTCAGTCCACCAACATGTCCCCATTCCTGATTAACTAGCGCATTTTGGCGAGTTTTCACAGGTGGATTTCGGTTGTCCAAGGTTAGAGGGGTCCGTTCACTGGTTAAAAAACCTCTGGGCAGAAGTCCAGCGTAATATCTCTTGGGCCCAGGGGAGGTACAAATATTTTGCTGACAAAAAGAGAGCCTCGGGAGACATGTTTCAGGTGGGAGAGAAGGTTTGGCTTTCCACACGTAACATCGACTTAAAGGTACCATCAGCTAAGTTGGGACCAAAGTTCATTGGTCCGTACGAGATTATGGAAATAGTCAACCCAGTGGCATATAGGTTGCGTCATCCCGCCTCCTTAAAAATATCCAATGTGTTCCGTAAATCTCTGTTGAATTCCGTAGGTTCTGTCAAAGAGGACTCCGAGCCTGTTGTTCCTCCAGTGCTGGTGGAGGGTCAATTGGAGTATGAGGTCGGACATATTGTGGACTCTCGGCGGGTGCGCCGCTCTTTGCAGTATCTGGTCCACTGGAAGGGATATGGACCAGAGGAGCGCTCATGGGTCCCTGCTCGCTCTGTACATGCAGATCGCCTGGTTCGGGTTTTCCATGCCAAGTACCCGGGGAAGCCTGGTGGTCCAGAGGCCCCCCGTTGAGAGGGGGGTACTGTCATGATCCCAGTGCAGGTTTTTGAGCTGCACGTCAGGGGTTAATGTCTGGAGCTCAGTGCAGGTTTTGACCTGCACACCTGGGGTTAATGATTGTGGCCTCTTTTTGGTTCTGGGAGAACTTCTTAAACCCCTGGGAAGCTCCAATCCCTGTCAGTTATACTTTTGCCTTTGGCCGAGTGTGGTGACCTCCGTGTGCCTGTTCGTTGTTATAGCTTGTTTATATGGTTCTGACCCGGTTGTGTTCCCCATTGTGAGTTTGCCTGTTGATTCTGTACTGCGCTACCCTCTCTGTGTATGACTCGTTGCCTGTTAGCTGACTACTCTCTGCTCGCCCCTCTTG
Source organism: Dendrobates tinctorius (assembly GCF_039654945.1). Taxonomy (NCBI): domain Eukaryota; kingdom Metazoa; phylum Chordata; class Amphibia; order Anura; family Dendrobatidae; genus Dendrobates; species Dendrobates tinctorius. The sequence goes on along the minus strand of NW_027361808.1, from coordinate 2,436,600 downwards.
TACCTTGCAGCTATCTCTGTGTATGACTCATTGGCTACGTCCTGACTATTCTCCCTGTCTATGCCCCTTGGTAACTTTGTCTCGCAGTTACCCTGCTAGGAGTTCTCTTGCAGCTCCTAGCTCTCTGGAGTTTAGGCCACACCCCCAGCAGTCACGTGCTTCAGGTCCTGCTGTTCTGAAGTATGCACCTACTCGGCTGCTGCCCGCTCCACAGGTATCTTTGAGCACAGTTCACTTTACTCAGGACACGTGCAATGGCTCAGTGAGCAAGTTCAGTGCGGTGTTCCTGACAGAACCGTTGCCCTTAGCAACCGAATTTTGCAGTCCTCATCCATTGTCCCTAGCAACAAGGCTACAACAGAGCCCTTTGCATTGTCCACCAATTGTAAAGTAGCACTTGTCATTCAGGTAGGGGATACTCGCTAGGCAGCCAATAAACCAGGTCTGGCACAGGTTTCTCAACATAAACTCAGTCCATTTGGTTTATTATGCAGCATAAACCATCAAACAGCAACAGAAAGTTCATATCAATTCAGCATAGCGTCCATGACAGAGCTCTGCTCTGTTTATCCTGTGGTAATCCCTGTTTATGCAATGTCCAGCACACAGGCTCTCTAGCCTCACAGTTATATCCCCTGTCAGGGTTACCTCATGGCTGCATCTCCGTGCAGACGTTCATTCCCTCTCCCTGGAAACTCTCAGACATATGCAGCCATTATACACAGCCTCTCCACGTGCTGTCAGGAAGGCAGCCACGTCAGCCAGATGAGACCTTCCATACTGACCAACCGGGTCCAAGCATTCACTCATGTGACCTCCCCTGGCCACTTTATATGGTCCGTAGCCACGCCCACCGGATCACATGGCTATGACCTCATCTCAGGTCCTACAAGCACTCACACACATACACTTTACTATGGCGTTCTAGACTCCCGCCCCTAGGTCGGTTTGTAGGTGATTGATTCCACCCGTCTCACCAATCACCTGAAGGTTTCTCCCTAACACATTGGCACGAAAGATCAGCTCTGCTGATCAGCACATAATCAAGCTTTCATCCCAAGGCCACCCACCTTGGGATACATAGCGATCCTTTAGCACCCTGCTCCAGTTATCACACTGGACATGGCTATCCGTCCGTCCTGGGACACCCACACAGCGCCCCCTAGCGGACACTGTGGTCACTACACCATAGCACCCATAGACTTGCATTGGCATATTTCGGCCAGAATACGCTGACAATCGCAGCATGCTTCGATTGTCTCGGCCTGTAAAATACGGCCAAGAAATATATACGGCTGATGGGAGCTGCCCCATAGAGAATCATTGGTCCGTGTGCAATGCGTGGTTTTTACACCTCTCACTCGTCCGTATTTCTCTCTAGTGTGACCCCGGCCTACCAGTGTTCTCAGGCAAAACAGTGAGTGAGCCCACTCCATTGGAAAAAAGCAGCACCCTACATGAATTAATTCAGGATGCTTTACTGTTGGCATGACATAGGACTCATAGTAGTGTTCACCTTTTCTTCCAGATGTCTAAAACAGTCATTGTGCTTTCATCAGAGAAAATAACTTTCACAGTCCTCCACAGTCCAGTCCCTAGTACTTCCTGCAGAATGTCCTTGATATTTTTTCTTGGAGAGAAGTGGCTACTTTTCTGCTCTTCTTGACACCAGGCCAACCTCCAAAGGTCTTCCCCTCACAGATGCACTGCCTGATGCCACTCGTAAGCAAGCTCTGCCCTGGTGTTGAGCCAATATTGTTACTGAATCTTCTTTAAGTTCTGAAACTTGCTGAACTTTTTTGGGTGCCTTGAAGCCTTCTTCACAGTAATTGAACCTTTCTCTTTGAAGTTCTTGATGATTGAATAAATGGTTGATTTAGGGATACTCTTACAAGCAGCAATGTCTTTGCCTGTAAAACCTTTTTGATGCACAGCAATGATGACTGTATATTTCCCTGAAGATAACCATGGTTGCCAGGAGAAAATGAAAATTTTAACCACTTCCTTACATTGGACGTACTATTCCGTCCATGTGACCTGGGACCTAAGTCCCGAGGACGGCATAGTATGTCCAACGTGATCAGTGGCGCTCACGGGGTGAGCACCGCTGATTGCGGCCAGGTGTCAGCTGATTATCGCAGCTGACACCCGGCACTATGTGCCAGAGGCAGTCACAGACCGCCGCTAGCACATTAACCCCCGACACACTGCGAGCAAACATGATTGCAGTATACCAGGGGCATAGGGAAGAATCGCACAGGGAGGGGGCTCCCTGCGTACTTCCCTAAGACCCTCGGAGCAGCGCGATGTGCTCGCGCTGCACCAAGCGTCTCCTCCCTGCAGGCCCCCGGATTCAATATGGCCGCGGGGGCCTTTGGGGTCCTGCAGGGAGGCGGCTTTCTCAGTGCCTGCAGAGAGCAGGCGCTGAGAAGCCGGCTGCAGTGCCTGTCAGATCTCTGATCTGACACACTGCTGTACAAAGTGTCAGATCAGTGATCTGACACTTTATAGTAATGTCCCACAGTGGGACAATATAATAAAGTGTAAAAATAAAATCATGTATAAAAATAATTTATAAAGTATTCCAAAATAAATATATATAAAAAAAATTCCCTAGCAAATTATTTTTTTGTAAATAAAAAGAAATAATAAAAATATACATATTTAGTATCATCGCATCTGTAATGACCCACCCTATAAAACTGTCCCACTAGATAACCCCTTTAGTGAACCCCTTCAAAAAAAAAAAACAAGGCAAAAAACAATGCTTTATCATCATACCGCCGGAAAAAAGTGCAATAACGCGCAATCAAAAAGACATATAGCATCATCAGCAAAAAAATAAAAAAGTTATAGCTCACAGAATAAAGTGATGCAAAAATAATTTTTTTATATAAAATTTTTTTATTGTATAAAAGCGCCAAAACATAAAAAATGATATAAATGAGGAATCGCTGTAATCGTACTGACCCGAAGAATAAACCAGCTTTATCAATTTTACCATATGCGGAACGGTGTAAACGCCCCTCCCAAAAGAAATTCAGAAATGCTAATTTTTGTTCATTGTGCGTCCCAAGAATTGGAATAAAAAGCTATCAAAAAATGTTACGTGCCTGAATATGGTACCAATAAAAACGTCAGCTCGTCCTGCAAAATATAAGACCTCACATGACTCTGTGGGTCAAAATATTGAAAAATTATAGCTCTCAAAATGTGGTGATGCAAAAACTATTTTTACAGTAAACATAAACAAACATAAAAACCCACCATAAATTGTAAATCAACCCCCCCCTTTGTCACCCACTTAGTTAGGGAAAATAATAAAATTAATAAATTTCCATTTTCCCACTAGGGTTAGGGTTATGGGTGTGTTGGGGTTAGGGTTGGAGTTAGAATTTGGGGGTTTCCACTGTTTAGGCACATCAGGGGCTCTCCAAATGCACCGTGGATTCTGATCTCAAGTCCAGCCAATTCTGTGTTGAAAAAGTCAAACATGTTCCTTCCCTTCCAAGCTTTGCCATGTGCCAAAACAGTGGTTTGCCCCCACATATGGGGTATCAGCCTACTCAGGACAAATTGCACAACAACTTTTGGGGGGTCCAATTTCTCCTGTTACCCTTGGGAAAATAAAAATTTGGAGGCAAAAATATCATTTTGTGGAAAAAAATTATGATTTTTTATTTTTATGGCTCTACGTTATAAACTTCTGTGAAGCACTTGGGGGTTCAAAGTGCTCACCACACATCTAGATCTTGTTTCCAAAATGAGGTCACTTATGGGGGGGTTTCAACTGTTTAGGCACATCAGGGGCTCTCCAAAAGCAACATGACACCTGTAGACCATTCCATCAAAGTCTGCATTCCAAAACTTCACTACTTCCCTTCCGAGCTCCGACGTGTGCCCATTCAGTAGTTTTCTCCCACATATGGGATATCAGCGTACTTAGGACAAATTGGACAAGAACTTTTGGGGTCCAATTTCTCCTGTTACCCTTGGAAAAATAAAAAAATTGGGGACTAAAAGATCGTGTTTGTGGAAAAAATATGATTTTTTTATTTTCACGCCCTGTCGTTATAAACTTCTGCGAAGCACTTGGGGGTTCAAAGCTCCCACCACACATCTAGATAAGTTCCTTGGGGGGGTCTAATTTTCAAAACGGTGCCATTTGTGGGGGGTTTCCACTATTTAGGCACATCAGGGGCTCTCCAAACGCGACATGGCGTCTGATCTCAATTCCAGCCAAAAAAGTCAAGTGGTGCTGCCTCCCTTCCAAGCTCTGTCATGCACCCAAATAGTGGCTTACCCCCACATATGGGGTATCAACCTACTCAGGACAAATTGCACAATAACTTTTGTGGTCCTGTTACCCTTGGGAAAATAAAAATTGGGGGTGAAAAGATTATTTTCGTGGAAAAAATATGATTTTTTAATTGTATGGCTGTACGTTATAAAATTCTGTGAAGCCCTTGGGGGTTCAAAGTTCTCACCACATATCTAGATAAGTTCCTTGGGGGGTCTAGTTTCCAAAATGAGGTCACTTGTGGAGAGTTTCTGCTGTTTAGGCACATCAGGGGCTCTCCAAAAGTGACATGGCGTCCGATCTCAATTGCAGCCAATTTTGCATGAAAAAGTCAAATGGCGCTCCTTCCCTTCTGAGCTCTGCCATGAGCCGAAACAGTGGTTCCTCCCCACATAGTTAGGGCCCCGTCACACAAAGCGAGATTGCTAGCGAGATCGCTGATTTTGTGACGCATCAGCGATATCGCTGTGTGTGCTGGGGATCAGCAACCGGCCTTCCTGCCGGGTATCGCTGATCATGCACGATCCAGCGTACTCAGGACAAATTGCACAATAACTTTTGCAGTCCAATTTCTCCTGTTACCCTTGGTAAAATAAAAAAATGGACCTGAAGTAATGTTTTTGTGAAAAAAAGTTAAATGTTCATTTTTTTTAAACATTCAAAAAATTCCTGTGAAACACCTGAAGGGTTAATAAACTTCTTGAATGTGATTTTGAGCAAAAAAAATTTTGTTCCAAAATTGTGCTGATGTAAAGTAAACATGTGGGAAATGTTATTTATCAAGTTTTTTGTGTGCCATATCTATGTGATTTAAGTGCATAAAAATTCAAATTTTGAAAATTGCGAAATTTTCAAAAAATGTTGCCAAATTTCAGTTTTTTTAACAAATAAACGTAAGCTATATGAATGGAATTTTATCACTATCAATGAAGTACAATATGTCACGAAAAAACATTGTCAGAATCATCGGGATCCATGGATGCGTTCCAGAGTTATCACCTCATAAAGGGACAGTGGTCAGAATTGTAAAAATTGGCCCGGTGATTAACGTGCAAACCACCCTTGGGAGTAAAGGGGTTAAGCACCTAGTTTTCCCTTATAACTGAAACAGCATGACAGTGATATCAGCGAGTTGTCCACTTTATCCTTAGCTGATGGGAAGATCCCTGAAATAATATAAGCAGGTTGTTATGTGTCCAGGCTGAAAATCAGTGGTAAATGTTTTTTGTGATTAAGTTAATTTTAATGACAAAGAATGCCTTCGCAATTTTTTTGCAATTCATCTGATCACTCTTCATTAACAATCTAGAGTTATGGCAAATTGCCACTTTAAAAACTGAAGCAGCTAACTTTGTGAAAATCAAAATTTGTGTCAAACTCAAAACTTTTGGCCATGACCATATATTAAAATGTTCAAATAGTGTCACCTCACTAGAGTCAGCCTACAAAATCTTAATGAAGTGGTATCTGCTGCTTACCCAGATTGCTCACTATGTACCTGCACCTAGTTACAAATTCTCTATAATGTAACATGTCATATTTGTAAGCCAAAACCATGAGTAGATACAAATAGAGAAAAAGACCAGCACATCCAAGCAAGTGTGAACGGGCGCCAACCAAAAAAAGCATATAAGTTTAAAAACAATAAAGGTTGCACCATGATTTACTAAGAATAATTACACTAGAACATTGAAACTGCATTACTGCCATAGAAAATGGGAAAATATTCATCTGCAAAAAAATTGCTATGAAAAATACAGTAAGAAAGAAGGTACTTAGTGTTAGGCGCTGGGATTCTCCTGCTGCACAGGATAGATCCCAAGCCTTGTCTGGTGTAGCGGTCTCCCATTCAGGCTCGACCTCTGGGATGATTGCTCAGCGCAGACTCCGGAACCAGCGCCTTGCCCAAGCTCATGCTGCATGTGTAGTTGCTGGAGCTTATGGTGACTACTGGTATACATGTGCAGCGTTATGTTCTAGAAGTCTGGATTTCACCCTACTGAGCATGTCCGTGATGTGGCGCCCTCTCATTGGTGCTTGGACATCAGCTGCTCTGGTGATGTGGCAGCTTCAGATTGGTCCACAGGCAAGGTCCTGTCTGTCTTGACATGAGCCTATTGTATAAAAGGCTTTTAGAGGAGCACATCGGTGCGCTAGTATCATGCTTATTTGCTGTGTGTAGGTGGGACAGCTACCACCCTGTGTGCACGTGTGCCGCTAATAGCACTGTGAGTGTGTTTCTAGACAGGCAGTGTAGGGTGGGAACTCCCTTTTGAACTTAGCAGCTGCATTGGGCATCCTCAGACGTGGGCTCAAAAGCCACTGTGTCAGTGCAGCTTCAATCTTGCTCTTTGACAATCTACAATCTGGTTTCCGCCCCCATCACTCCACTGAGACAGCCCTGACCAAAATTACTAATGACCTACTTACAGCCAAATCAAATGGACAATACTCTCTATTCCTGCTTCTAGACCTATCCTCTGCATTCGACACAGTTGACCACTGCCTCCTACTACAGATCATCTCCTCCTTCGGCATCAAAGACCTCGCCCTATCCTGGATCTCCTCATACCTTTCCAACCGCACATTCAGCGTCTCCCACTCCCACACCACCTCCTCATCCCACCCTCTCTCTCTTGGAGTCCCCCAAGGCTCTGTTTTAGGACCCCTACGCTTCTCAATCTATACACTTGGTCTGGGGCAGCTCATAAAGTCCCACGGATTCCAGTACCACCTTTATGCTGATGACACTCAGATCTACCTCTCTGGCCCAGACATCACCTCTCTGCTATCCAGAATCCCAGAGTGTCTATCAGCCATATCCTCCTTCTTCTCCTATCGCTTCCTCAAGCTCAATGTGGACAAATCTGAACTCATCATCTTTCCTCCATCTCACAGATCTTTCTTACCCGACCTAGCTATAACAATTAATGACATCACACTTTGCCCAGTACCGGAAGTCCTCTGCCTCGGAGTAACCTTTGACTCTGCCCTGTCCTTCAAACCACACATCCAAGCTCTTTCTACCTCCTGTCGCCTCCAGCTCAAAAATATTTCCAGAATCCGTCCTTTCCTCAACCCTCAATCTACTAAAATGCTTGTGCATGCCCTCATCATCTCCCGCCTCAGCTACTGCAACATCCTTTTCTGTGGTCTCCCTGCTAACACCTTCGCACCTCTCCAGTCCATCCTTAACTCTGCTGCCCGACTAATTCATCTCTCTACTCGCTACTCCTCCGCTTCTCCCCTCTGCAAATCTCTTTACTGGCTCCCATTCCTTCAGCGTATCCAGGTCAAATTACTAATACTGACCTACAAGGCCATCTATAACCTGTCTCCCCCATATGTCTCTGAACTAATCTCCTGATACCTTCCCTCACATAATCTCCGGTCCTCCCAAGACCTCCTTCTCTCTTCCACATGTATTCGCTCCTCACTCAACCGCCTCCAAGACTTCTCCCGAACTGCCCCTATTCTCTGAAATTCTTTGCCCCAACAAGTCTGACTATCAACCACATTTGGATCCTTCAGACGGAACCTGAAAACCCACCTCTTCAAGAAAGGCTACAGCCTTCAATGACCCCGCTACCTCCTTCTCTCTCAACACTACCGGTGATATCACCTCAACTAACACCGGAACTGCTGCAACCCACTAACCTACTGTCTCCTTCCCCACCATCCTGTAGCATGTAAGCCCTAAAGGGCAGGGTCCTCTCCCCTCTGTATCAGTCTGTCATTGTTAGTTTGTTTACTGTAAGTGATATCTGTAATTTGTACGTAACCCCTTCTCATGTACAGCACCATGGAATCAATGGTGCTATATAAATACATAATAATAATAATAATAATCACCAGCGTAGTGGGGGCTGAGTTATAGGGACCCCACTAGCGTCAATTCCTCTATGCTCCTGTGACGTCTAACAGGGCATAGCTTAGAGTGCTCTCAGTTTCCCCACTGCTATGTGGAGTAACAGAGTCAGGCGCTTTGCACCCTGTTTACACCGAGTGACGTTTAACTCGGTATGTTTATGGTGATTACTCACGGCTACGCTCCACCATTGTCCTCTAGCTGCGGTTTCGCCGTCACCGCACGGTGGACCCCAGGTTGTGAACTCACCTTATTATAATTTACATTTGGTGCTTTCCACCATTCCTAACACTTAGCGCATAGATTGGCCAATATATGTGAGCCCAACTACCATGTCAAGGCATCCTTCGAAAATTGGGTCCCTATTCTGATCTGTCACCTCTCCTGGGCAAAAATGCCTACAATTTATGGGGCCGTAATGGACCAGCTAGCTACTTAAAATCACCTGTGGCAGATGGGAGTGGGAGTGCACATATCCAAAAAGGGGTAGATACAAATAGAGAAAAAGACCAGCACATCCAAGTGAGTGTGAAACCAGGAGTAGAACAGAGGAAAACTATAATAGAAACATGTCACCACTTCTGCATTTATCATCCATTCCTAGTTTTGGCTTACAGATACTGATGTAAAATACTGACCAAACACTGAACATGTGAACTTGGACTTATAGTGGGAGTTTAAGAGTCTATGGTGGATGGATGTCTTGTCATCCAACATGACTGTGCAATCTGTGGCACATACCTCATGACTGTATGTACCTGACAGTGGGCACAGACACATGTGAACCAATTCTAAGTCCAATATTAATCACAATTTTTCGGACATCACAAACTGCTGAACAACGAGATACTTTATTTTATCAAGTTTTTCAAAAAAAGGGAATACAGGTCTAAAACAATATACTAAAATGAATTACAAGGTGAATAACCAGAGCGCCCCCCTAACCAGGAGGGACACTGGGTAATAATCTATAATATTCACAATTAAAGGCCCATATCAAAGGCAGACATATCAAATCCAGTGTTTTGATAAAAAAAAAATTTTTAGTAGGTAAACCTCATGTCCATGTTATCTTGTTATCTGGTTAAAAAAAATAACTAAGCATAAAAGTATGTACATATAACCAGAAACAATATGGCACAGAGGATGGCTGCCAGTATTTAGATCAAAGAATTTTAGTGAGTAAGTATCATATACCCATTATCCGGCTAGATACAGGCTAATTAAGCCCAAAATCATGTAACAGTAAATAGTACTTATTACTATTAGAGAAAATGAGAAATGGTCAAAATAACAAAAATATGCAGTGCTTGCAGACCTCATATAATGCTAAGAAAGCAAGTTCATAATCATTTAGAAACAACAATACTAATGTTTTAACTCAGGAAGAGTTCAGAAATCAATATTTTGTAGACTAACCATGATTTTTAATTGCAGGTTTCATGTGTCTTGGCATGCTTTCCACCAGTCTTTCACACTGCTTTTGAGTGACCTTATTCCACTCCTGGTACAAAAATTTAATAAAAAAAGGGGAGAAGCCAGCGCTGCTTGTGGTCAGAACGCAAAACATAAAGTGCATATGCACATATTGATTTCTAACTGTATTTCAAAATGAGACATTTAGCAAAAAATTGATCAGTTATTTGAGCCACCCCGCCACGCCAAGGCAATCTCATATGGGGCAGTCCTACTCTGCGTTTTTTATATTCGCTGTGCCATTACAGAATCCTAAATGTATTAAAAGCAAGACCACATTATATGCAAACTGTACCTGAAGCGTTTATGAATCACTCCCATGGAGCTAGAAAAGGCGAGTGCAGATAAAGGTTGACCAGGTCCGGACATAGACATTTCAGGTTTAACCTCCACACTGCCTGACCAGCACCACAGATGAAGGGTGTTACAGACCCAGACACAGGTGCACAATCAAACAGAGCCTGGGGCAGGGCTGCTGTGTGTGCACAGCAGCCTAGATCAATCACAATGAACACAGAAAGAACGGCGAACATATCCCAGCGCGCACGGCAACAGTGGTGGTCAGCCACAAACCAATATCAAATAAAAAAAGGGGAGAAGCCAGCGCTGCTTGTGGTCAGAAAACAATACATAAAGTGCATATGCACATATTGATTTCCAACTGTATTTCAAAATGAGACATTTAGCAAAAAATTGATCAATTATTTGAGCCACCCCGCCATGCCAAGGCATTCTCATATGCGACAGTCCTACTCTACATTTTTTATATTCGCTATGCCATTACAGCCTCCTAAATGTATTAAAAGCATGACCACATTAAATGCAAACTGTACCTGAAGCACTTCTGAATCACTCCCACGGAGCCAGAAAAGGCGAGCACAGATAAAGGTTGACCAGATTCGGACATAGACATTTCAGGTTTAACCTCCACACTGCCTGACCAGCACCACAGATGAAGGGTCGAGGCTGGATCTGAAATGTCTATGACCTGGTCGACCTTTATCTGCGCTTGTCCTTTCTGGCGCCATTGGAGAGTCAAATTCCAGTGCTTTATTTAATCAAGTTTTTTTTAAAAAAACTCCTCTGGATCTCTTCATTTGGTAATTCGTGATGTAAGTCCGAAAAATTGTGATTATTTGATTTGAAGTGCCAGTCATTAGAACTTTTGGACACTTATGTATTTATAACTCCAATATTAGCAGACTGACAAAAAAAATTGGTCATCAATGTGTATGTCCCAGACAACTCATTTACCTTTCCCATTAAGGTAGTTGATTGATAAATAGCTGTATTCACTTCTATGGGAACGGTAGTATGGATCTATGTTCACCACTTTCATGGAAAGTAAAGATCATGCATACTAATGCTTCAATCATGCTGGAGACCAATGTTCTTAGAGTTATTGGGAGTCACAGTTGTCTGACCTCTAGGAATCATACTTATCACCTATCCAATAGATAGGTAAGAAATATTTGAATATGAGACAATCCCTTTAACTTATTGTTCTTTATGCAAACACCATCATTTAACATGGGCAGTAGGGTGGCTCCATGGTTAACACCAAAAACATCTGCAAGGAGTTTGTATGTTCTCAACAAGTTTACGTGGGTTTCCTCTGGGTACTCCGGTTTCCTCCCCCTCTCCAAAAACATGCCAATAGGGAACTTAGATTGTGAGCTCATTTGGGGACATCAATCACATTAAAGCACATCAGTGATAATGTGTGTAAAGTACTGCAGAGTATGACCGTGCTATATAAGCAATGCATAATAAATAAAATAACGTGATAGGAACTGTTGTATTATAAGCAAGCAGATAATTGGCAAAAGACCTTTTGAACTTTACAAAACACAAAGATGCACGTTACAAATGTGATACCTATTGCAGTAAACTCTGTACAGATTCTTGATTTATGTTAACAACACTATTTAGACAAAATTATTGGGACACCTACATAATAAACCTGTAAGAGCATTTATGATAGATACTGAATCCATAGATTAAGGATGTGATGCTGCAAAACCAGATTCCACTCTTCTGGGAAGGCGTTCTATATAACATTTTGGATTGTTTCTGTGGGAGTGTTTTTCCCATTCACCCAAAAAAGCATTTGAGAGGTCAGATACTAATGCTGGACAAACGAGCCTGGCTCTCAATCTTTGATCTGGGACGTGTTACCATGTTTGATGGTGTTGAGATCAGGGTTTTGTGCCTATTAGTCAAGTTCTTAAACACTAGACTCACCCAACAATGCCCGTATGAATCTTAGTTTGTGTCCTGGAGAACTGTCATAATGGAACAGAGCAGGGTCTTATAAAAAATGTTCCCACAAAGTTGCCAGCATTCAATTGTCCAAAATGTCTTGGTATCCTGAAGCTTTGAAGGGTTTTTTCCAAAATCACCCAATGTAATCATATTACAGTATGATGTACATGTAGATTTATACATTTATGCTAAAACAATTAATTCTTAAATCTGCCCTGTGCACATAACATTCCACCAAGGATGCCTCTAAAGGCTGTATTTACCCTCCAGTTGACATTGGATCTATCCTTCTGTAGTTCTTCTCCTGGACAAGCTACACAGTGAGTACCATCACTACCAACTGGTTTTCTGCCAGCGTAGCTCTCCTGTGTACCCACCTCTTTAATGGATAGTATTTATTGTTTGGAAAAACTCCAAGCTTCTATATATTGTTTGATCATGGTTACTAGTCTGTGATTGCTCTGACAGACTAATGAATAGGACCATACAGTGTATAGACACATAAATTTTATTGTATTGTATTGTAAATTCAATCGACTTAAGGGTCTTTGTTCTGCCACGGTGTGCAATCTAGCATACAGCATAAACCACCTTCTATCTTCCAAAATAAGCAGACTGTTCTCTGTAGTCTAACTTGTTTATTGGTGAAGAGTATAGAACATGCGGTAAAACTATAAAGAATACAAACGACATGGGTAAGTATTGGGCAGGTGATCACACAGCTAACACAATTACAGGTAGTATACAGTGTAATGCTAACTTTACATGGAATACTCAGGTGTTGAATTACATCTACTGTGCACTGACTGCTATACAGCTAATAACATCTCTGTACAACAATGATTGCAAGAAAAGATATTAATCTTACCAGATATGCTTTATCAGGATAACAAACTCAAGTAGGGGAGTTACAGGAGGACAAATAAACACGTGTGTCCCAAGAAATACACAGAAGAAAATGGCATCTTCCTCATCCCAGAATTCATTGCTTCAATCCCACAATGCAACACTCTGTTAAAGACACAGGCTGTAAATGCTTTTAAAGATACGGCTATAAATTCAGCCACCACTAGATGGTGCTATAACTAAACCAGCACATAATACAAACATATTTGCCCTATATTCAGAGGGCAGAACAGTCTTAGACCAACCCCTGTATAACAACCCAATATCAGTACTCCTCCTCTACCAAATCTACAGTTGGCACAATAGAGTCAGGAAAATAATGTTCTCCTGGCTTATACCTAATCCAGAATCATCAATCAGAGTGCTAGACAGAAAGTGTGATTTTTCACTGCACAGAACACATTTTCATTGCTCCGGAGTCAATAGTGGCAGGCTTTATACCACTCCATGCAATGCTTGGCATTGTGCTTGCGGATGTCAAACTTGCCATAGAATCTCATGCCATGAATGTCCTTGCTTACAGTTCTTGTACTGATGTTAATGCCAGAACTTTTATGACCTCTGTTCCTCAGCACTTGGTGACCGCGCTCTGGAACTTTATGTACTTTGCCACTTCAAAGCTAAGTTGCAGTAGTTCCCAAATGCTTCCACTTTTCAATAATCAATTGATCAAAGAATATTTTGGAGGGAAGAAGTGTAACAAAATCATTGGTTAAATTGGTGCCATCCAGTTACAATACCACCACTCGTATCAGGGAGCTCTTTAGAATGAGCCATTCTTTCATAAATGAATAGAAATGCAGACTGCATGGCTAAGTGCTGGACTTTTGTACATCTATAACAATGGGCCTGAATGAATAGCACATATATGAATGTTTCTCTGCCTAAAGTTTATGTTTCATCAGATATTTTATTTGCTTTTTGTTGTGTCATGTTGTAGACCTCAGTCGTATGAAATTTGTTGGACCATTTCTCCGCTTGTCTGGAGCCTTCTTCATAAGACGCACATTCCATGGGGAGAAACTTTACTGGGCCGTCTTTTCTGAGTATGTGAAGACAATGATTCGGGTTAGTTTTTTTCTAATTTCACTTATGAGGCCTTATGCCAGTTATACTATGAAATTGAGTATGTTATAAAGTTATGCATTCCCAATTTTAAATTGTGCTATATCAAATAATAGTAGCTAAAACAGATCCACAGTAGCGGAAAACTATGATTTCAGGCATACAGCCATACAACATTTTATATAAACCTGTAATGCACCCTTTGTAATGCATGAGGTTATTGAGGTTGATTTATCAAGACTGGAGCAGTGCACAATTGGGCTATGGCAGTCTTGTTGAAATAGAAAGGGCAAAATCCATTAAGAGGCATATACCACTTAATGAATTCGGTGCCTCTTCTATGTGACGTGTGCCCTGTGCCAGAAATGCTAAAGTCTGAGACCGGAGTAGCATTTCTGATAAATTTCATGAATTTAACCGACGGACGTGGATACCCCCCAGTTCTACCCTATCCCATTTCTGCAGAGCTGAGTCAAACTGACAAAGGTTGAAACATTTTTGCGCCACTCCCCTTTTATGACCCTATTGTGTCAGTTTTCAGGTGTAACCTTTTGATGAATTGACCCCTATTCTGTTTTTATTTTCTTACTGTAGATTATACAATTTTCTATACATGACTAAGTGCGCCTATCTGGTCTAAGTGCAGCCTATGTTCAAATAGGCAGAGGCCATAATCAATATCCAGATGTGAGAAGCCAAAGGGGTGCCGCTCAGTGGTCAATTCTCAACACATCTCCTCCATAAGGGGAATTTATCACGAGAAGAATTTTCAGTGTCAGTTTTGCTTGACACTACGTTTCCATTAAAATTGCAAAAATGGACAGTCGCATCCATAAGTAAAATTTTCACACTTTATAAGAACACAATAAAAACAGACACCACCATGGTGGTGGTAGATAAAACCACGCTGCCACTCTGACACGTTTCTAGCATTGTCACCCTTAGTCATAGAGTATGGCCAAGTACTGTGAGATATCTTATTTAAATGTTGCACCACCAATCATGCAGAACAGCAAGGTAGTTAATCATTACAGATAGAAATAAAACATATAACTTATATTGCAATAGCATAATAGGTATAGATCAAATAAGGAAAGAAATAATATACAACCGATATAACGTTTGTATAATTAATTAGCATTTTAGTGTCTAATTTAATGATCCAAAAGGCTTCTCTTAGAAGGAGAGAAGCCTTTTGGATTATCAGATTAGAAACTAAATTACCCTATATTTCATGGCCTTCCCAAAACCCAAAAAGTTATCTTTCCTCTGCCCCTTCATCCCATCATAACAGGAATGGGTTCTCTTGACGAATTTGAGTACCTGAGTTGACCATCAAATACAGCCTCCGGTGACGAGAACACCAGGTTTCGTAAAATACATCTCCTCAGTGCTTAGAATTTTTGACAGTATCGCATGGTCTGAGCAATATTCTTTCGTAACGTGCAATATTGTCATTCCTTATTTCTGCATCCCTCACTCCATGACTTTGGAAGCTATTACCATCTCAATAAATATAGTTCCTTTGATCTAGAACTAAAAGAATAGATCCTCAAGGCCATTAACTATCTTCTCAAGCATAATTTCTTTACATTTAATTCTGAGTTTTTATGGAGATTAAGGGAGCACTGATGGGCTCACATTCTCCCCTTCATTGTCTATCCTTTTATGTTTCTTGGTGGGCGGGTTTTATTTTTTTCTGGCTCCAATCCTTTGCACAAATATGTGATGTGGTATGGTCATTATGTTAACAACATTTTTCTCATTTGGTCTAGTGTCTTCATAGTAGTGCCCCATTTCTTTAACTAATTGAGCAACAACAAAATTAAACTAAAGTTTACTTTTTCAGGTTTGGATACTAAAACTAACTTTTTAGATGTAACACTTGCAGGCTATTCCAAAATGAGAAAAATCGAATGTTTTCTACCACAAACCTGTCAGTGGTAACACTACATTATATGGCTAAAGTTGTCACCCTGCCCAATAGGTTGGCAATTTTAATAGAAACAATTTTGGTCACCTTTAGTACTCCATACAGATTGCAGTATAACAACATCAAAAATATTGTTTCTAAATATATCACCATTTTATATCAAGATGACACATTCAATGCTATTTTGGCCAATGGCCACAGATGTGTGGTCAGAAAACTTTCTCTTGATAACATACTCTCACCAACCATGTATCAAATATAAAGTAACAACCATACTTGACTATCAGTTAAACTTTTTTTCAAGTGTGCTGGTATTAAGTGCAATTAGTATAAATATACCAAAAAAGTATGAAAAAAATCAATGGACTATTAATTCATTTATGAATTGTAAAACACAATATGTCATCTATTGTATTTCGTATGGCATCTGCAACATGAAATACATACGGTGTACCAGCCACAAATGAAAAAAGAGGATTTTAGAAAATATACAAAAAAAATTATAAAAGCAAAGCATATTCTGCTGCGGTTAAACACTTTTTGGATGTGCATAATTCAGAAATGGATGGGTTTCTTGGCATTGAGGAAGGTACTGGTATAAAAAGCTCCTTCTAAGAGAAGCCTTTTGGATTATTAGATTAGACACTAAAATGCCAAAGGGCATGAATTATAGAAACTATACAATGTTATTTTATTAATTATTTCCTTATTTGATCTTTATCTATCATGATATTGCCGTATACGTTATATGTTTTATTTATATCAGTAATGATTTCCTACCTTATTCCACAGTACCTAGCCCATACTCTATGACTAAAGGCGGCAATGCCAGAAAGACGTCAGAGTGGCAGCGTGGTTTTATCCACCACCACCATGGTGGTGTCTTTTTTTAATGTGATCTAATAAAGCTTGGAGAGTTTACTCAGTAATGCGACAGTCCATTTTTGCTATTTTACTTTATGTTTACTGTTTGTCATCAGTGATGGATATGCACATTCACAATGGGAATGGCAGCACATATTTTTGCACGGTCAGGCTTTTCTTTTTTTTTCATTGGATACTTTTCCATTAGTTGTGCCAAATTAATCCAGTTATGCAATCTTTGAAATAATGCATTTTACGCTTCCTTAGATATAACACTTCTGTCTAGAAAATAATTTTTTTAACCCTTTCCTCTCACGGATAATTTTAATTTTTGCATTTTTGTTTCCACCAAGGGTCTTAACATTTTAAATTTTGTTTCAAAATAGCCATGTGAGGGCTTGAATGACACCATTCATTTTTACTTAAAATGTACTGAAACTTAGAAAAAACATCTCAAGTGCGTTGGTTGAAATGGTGAAAGAAAAACATCAATTCCGCCTTTGTTGTTTTCCATTTTGCTTTTACGGCATTCATTGTATGATAACCTGACTTAGCAGCATGCATTTCCAGGTAAGTATAATTCTGGTGATGCTTAACCCCTTCATGACCCAGCCTATTTTGACCTTAATGACCTGGCCATTTTTTGCAATTCTGACCAGTGTCTCTTTATGAGGTAATAACTCTGGAACGCTTCAACGCATCTTAGCGATTCTGAGATTGTTTTTTCGTGACATATTGGGCTTCATGTTAGTGGTAAACTTAGGTCGATAATTTTTGTGTTTATTTGTGAAAAAAACAGAAATTTGGCGAAAATTTTGAAAATTTCGCAATTTTCAAATTTTGAATTTTTATTCTGTTAAACCAGAGAGTGATGTGACACAAAATAGTTACTAAATAACATTTCCCACATGTCTACTTTACATCAGCACAATTTTGGAAACAATTTTTTTTTTGTTAGGAAGTTATAAGGGTTAAAAATTGACCAGCGATTTCTCATTTTTACAACAATATTTACAAAACCATTTTTTTTAGGGACCACCTCACATTTGAAGTCACTTTGAGGGGTCTATATGGCAGAAAATACCCAAAAATGACACCATTCTAAAAACTGCACCCCTCAAGCTACTCAAAACTACATTCTAGGAGATTATTAACCCTTCAGGTGCTTCACAGGAACTAAAGCAACGTGGAAGGAAAAAATGGACATTTTATTTTTTGCATCACAAATTTTCTTTTATCATTAATTTTTTTCATTTTCACATGGGCTACAGGATAAAGTGGATCGTAAAATTTGTAGTACACCGATACCTCATATGTGGTCATAAACCACTGTTTGGGCGCACGGCAGGGCTCGGAAGGGAAGGAGCACATTTGACTTTTTGAATGGAAAATATGCTGGAATATTTAGCGCTTGCCATGTCGCGTTTGGAGAGTCGCTGTGCGCCTAAGCACTGGAGCTTCCCCACAAGTGACCCCATTTTGGAAACTAAACCCCCCAAGAAACTTATCTAGATGCATAGTGATCACTTTGAACCCCCAGGTGCTTCACAAATTGATCCGTAAAAAAAAAGTACTTTTTTTTCAAAAAAATTTTCTTTTAGCCTCAGTTTTTTCATTTTCACGTGGGCAACAGGATAAAATGGATCCTAAAATTTGTTGGACATACTCCAATACCTCATATGTGGTCATAAACCACTGTTTGGGCGCACGGCAGGGCCCGGAAGGGAAGGAGCACCATTTGACTTTTTGAAATGAAAATTATCTCCAATCATTAGCGGACACCATGTCGTGTTTGGAGAGCCCCTGTGTGCCTAAACTTTGGAGCTCCCCCACAAATGACCCCATTATGGAAACTAGACCCCTTAAGTAACTTATCTAGATGTGTAGGGAGCACTTTGAACCCCCAAGTGCTTCACAAAAGTTTATAACGTAGAGCAGTGAAAATAAAAAATCATTTTTTTCCTCAAAAATGATTTTTTGGCACGCTATTTTTTATTTTCACAAGGGTAACAGGAGAAATTGGACCACAAAAGTTGTTGTCCAGTTTGTCCTGAGTATGCTGGTACCTCATATGTGGGGGGGAACCACTGTTTGGGCGCACGGCAGGGCTCAGAAGGGAAGGAGTGCCATTTGACTTTTTGAAATGAAAATTATCTCCAATCATTAGCGGACACCATGTCGTGTTTGGAGAGCCCCTGTGTGCCTAAACTTTGGAGCTCCCCCACAAATGACCCCATTATGGAAACTAGACCCCCTAAGGAACTTATCTAGATGCATAGTGAGCACTTTGAACCCCCAGGTGCTTCACAGAAGTTTATAACGTAGAGCCGTGAAAATAAAAAATATTTTTTTTTCTTAAAAAAAATATTTTTAGTCCGCAATTTTTTATTTTCACAGGGGTACCAGGATAAATTGGACCTCAAAAGTTGTTGTACAGTTAGTCCTGAGTACACTGATACCCCAGGGGGGACCACTGTTTGGGCACACGTCGGGGCTCAGCAGGGACGTAGTGACAATTTGGAAATGCTGACTTTGATGGCATGGTCTGAGGGTGTCATGTTACATTTGCAGAGCCCCTGTGTGCCTAAACAGTAGAAACCCCCCGCATGTGACCTCATTTTGGAAACTAGACCCCCCAGGGAGCTTACCTAGATGTCTGGTGAGCACCTTGAACCCCCAAGTGCTTCACAGAAGTTTATAACGCAGAGCCGTGAAAATAAAAAATCATTTTTTTTCCTCAAAAAAAAAAAGATTTTTAGCCCGCAATTTTTTTTCACAAGAGTAACAGGATGAATTGGACCCCAAAAGTTTTTGTACAGTTTGTCCTGAGTACGCTGGTACCCCATATGTGGGGGGAACCACTGTTTGGGCACACGTCAGGGCTCGGAAGGGAAGTAGTGACATTTTGAAATGCTGACTTTGATGGCATGGTCTGCGGGCATCATGTTACATTTGCAGAGCCCTTGATGTACCTAAACTGTGGAAACCCCCCACAAGTGACCCCATTTTGGAAACTAGACCCCATAAGGAAGTTGCCTAGATGTGTAGTGAGCACACTGAACCCCCAAGTGCTTCACAGAAGATTATAACGCAGAGCCATGAAAATAAAAAATATTTTTTTTTTCCTCAAAAAATGATTTTTTAGCTCGCAATTTTTTATTTTCACAAGGGTAACAGGAGAAATGGGACCCCAAAAAATTGTTGTCCAGTTTGTCCTGAGTACGCTGGTACCCCATATGTGGGGGGGAACCATTGTTTGGGCACACGTCAGGGCTCGGAATGGAAGTAGTGACGTTTTGAAATGCAGACTTTGATGGAATAGTCTGCGGTCGTCATTACGTTTGCAGAGCCCCTGATGTGCCTAAACAGTGGAAACCCCCACAAGTGACCCCATTTTGGAAACTAGACCTTCCAAGGAACGTATGTAAGATGTGTTGTGAGCACTTTGAACCCCCAAGTGCTTCACAGAAGTTTATAATGCAGAGACGTGAAAATGAAAAAATCATTTTTTTCCACAAAAATAATTTTTTAGCCCCAATTTTTTATTTTCCCAAGGGTAACACGAGAAATTAGTCCCCAAAAGTTGTTGTGCAATTTTTCCTGAGTACGCTGATACCCCATATGTTGGGGTAAACCACTGTTTGGGCACATGTCAGGGCTTGGAAGGGAGGGTGCACCGTTTGACTTTTTAAACGCAAAATTGGCTGGAATCAATGGTTGCACCATGTCGCGTTTGGAGACCCCCTGATGTGCCTAAACAGTGGAAACCCCTCAATTCTAACTCCAACCCTAACCCCAACACACCCCTAACCACAGCCCTAACCCTAACACATCCCTAACCACAAGCCTAACCCTAATTCCAACGCTAACCCTAATTCCAACCCTAACCCTAATTCTAACCCTAATTCCAACCCTAACCCTAATTCCAACCCTAACCCTAATTCCAACCCTAACCGTAATTCAACCCTAACTCTCTTTCCAATCATAACCCTAACCCTCTTTCCAATCCTAACCATAACCCTCTTTCCAACCCTAACCCTAACCCTCTTTCCAACCCTAACCCTCTTTCCAACCCTAACCCTAACCCTCTTTCCAACCCTAACCCTCTTTCCAACCCTAACCATAACCCTCTTTTCAACCCTAACCCTAACCCTCTTTTCAACCCTAACCCTAACCCTAATGGAAAAATAAAAATAAAAATATTTTCTTTACTTTATTAGTTGTGCCTACCTATGGGTGTGATAATCGGGGGGTTTATTTACTTTTTCTTTCATTTTGATCACTGTGAGAGTGATCAAAATGAAAGAATGGAATCTGCAGCCGGCAGATTCGGGCGGGCGCACTGCGCATGCGCCCGCCATTTTCCAAGATGGCGGCGCCCATGAACCGGACCCGCCGGACACCGGGAGCGACAGGGGGACTTAGAAGGTGCCGGGGGAGGTGAGAGGGGGTGAGGGGGTTATCGGAAGCTGGCGGGGAGCAGAGGGAATGGGAGGGGGGCAGATGATGACAGCAGCGGCAGATCGCCGCTGTCATTCAGTTGCGGGGGGGCGATCGCCGGTGGGGGGGTGGAATCGGTGTCTCCAGCCATGTCCGATGCTGCAGGAGCATCGGCCATGGCTGGATTGTAATATTTCATCAATTTTCATTGATGAAATATTACTATCGCTCTGATTGGCTGTTTCACTTTTAACAGCCAATCAGAGCGATCGTAGCCACGTGGGGGTGAAGCCGCACCCCCTGTGGTGAAGAACAAAGCCCCCTGTATCTGCGGGTCAGGTGACCTTTCAGTGACCTAGGTCACCCGACCCGCAGGGGGGCTTTAAAGTCATGATGCCACATAGGCGTCATGGGTCATTCTTGCACGACTTTTCATGATGCCTACGTGGCGTCAAAGGTCGTGAAGGGGTTAAAGGAGTTGTCTGGTCTGAAATGAAAAGTATGAAACTCCCCAGTGCACTCACTGTGAACTGCAAGGATTCACTGTTGTTTGCCCCGGGAATGGCATGCATACTCCCAGGCAGAACCCAGCACTTGTTTTAATCAAGGCTGCGCTGACTAGACGGGTTCTGCCCAGGAGTACGCATATCTCATACTTGACCGCCGTATCAGGGCAGACAATGGAGAATACTCGCAGAGCACAGCAGAGGAATTGGGCTGAGCAACAGCACATATGAAAAAAGACTTTGGTATACTAATAGATCATAAACTAAACATGAGTCAACAGTGTGATGCAGCAGCAAAAAAGGCAAATACAATTCTAGCATGCATTAATAGAAGCATACAGTCTAGATCACGTGAAGTCATTATTTCCCTCTACTCCTCTTTGGTCAGACCTCATCTGGAATACTGTGTCCAGTTTTGTGCACCACATTTTAAAAAAGACATCAAGAAATTGGAGCAAATTCAGAAAGTGCAACCAGAAAGGTGACCAGTCTGCAAATTATGTCCTATGAGGAACGGTTACAGGATTTGGGAATATTTAGCTTGCAAAAAAGAAGACTGAGAGGAGACTTAATAGCTTTCTACAAATATTTCAAGAGCAGTCACATTGTAGAAGGATCATCTTTATTCTCATTTGCACAAGGAAAGACTAGAAGCAATGGGATGAAACTGAATGGGAGGAGACACAGACTAGATATTAGAATAAACTTTTTGACAGTGAAGTGGAACAGGCTGCCATTCTCCTTCAATGGAAGTCTTCACACAGAGGCTGGACAGACATCTGTCAGGGATGATTTAGTGAATCCTGCTTTGAGCAGGAAGTTGGACCAGATGACCCAGGAGGTCCCTTCCAACTCTACCATTCTCTGATTCTGTGATTCTATGATTCTAGTGTGATAGTATGATTCACAAGTCTGTAGTCATACTGGATGACCAAAAACTTTTCACTTTAGACTGGACAGCCCCTTTAACGTTCATACTTATTTTAGAGGTGAATAACTTTTGGGAAATTTGCAAAAAGTAGAATAGTTTCTGTCGCCATTTTCAAGACTCAAAACTTTTCCACTGATGGACTTGTATCAGGGCTCGTGTTTTGAATGGTGAGCTTGTATTTTTTTATAGAGAGCAAGTGACGGAAAAACAGCAAAATCTAGTCATTAAATTTTTGGTGTTTACTGTATAGATTAGCTTTATATTTTAATAGATTGGACTTTCACAGACGCGGTAAGACCACATATTTTTTTTCATCTATTTGTAATGAGGGTTTCACATTTCTGTATGTTTTTATATTTTTTAAAACCGTTTTCATCTTTCATGTTTTTTAGCTCCCTTAGGGAACTTGAACCTTGGATCAATACCGCAATGCTACAATATTGGAGGATATAGAGAAAATTACACTCTCTTAGGACACAGTCAGATGGCCATATAAATCAGACCGAGATGGGACCCAAATGCACTCACTGGATGGTGGCTCTCACAACCTAAGCATGAACGCTTCATATATTTCTATGCAGCTGTCATGCTCAGGTTGAGAGAGCCGCCAGCCAATCTGAGCACTATAGTTTGATCTCAGTTCAATTTATACAGCCATCTGACTGCACCCTTATGAACACCAGCCACGAGCTGGGCCTCTCGGGAGGACCAAGATTGCAGCCATTGGGGCCTTCAGCAGATCTGCAGTTGCAATGACAACTCTCATTTGTACGCACCGTTAATCAATCCATATAAGCTTTTTTTTGTGGGGGGAACATAAAGGCTTTGCTAAATTTCCCCCTATATTTTCTATAAAAAAATCATAATTAGTTGTGTAGAAGAAGAAGTCTCAGTGTTTCCTGCTGCATATAGTCAGCAGCACTAATCTTTGAATATTGAATATCACCAAGAAACATTGATTGCCATCTTGTTTTCACAGTAATGGCTGTATGCTGATCAAACTCCTCAAAGTTAGGCAACCTATCCTATGTGCAATCAAAGTATTATGTAATGAATCTATTTTAAACAACTCAGTCAAGAAAATAGTTAATTAAAATCCATCAGCACTTAAATATTTTCCTATAAAATAATAATTCAGGTGCAGTTTCTTTATTTTCTAAACTTTGAGTTCAGACTTTCATCTGTTATTCAACCTAAAAATTTATGAGTAAAATGATAAAAGGGCAATAACATTTTTCGGGTCCATAGAATGTATCTGCATTCTACAGTCTGAAAGATAACAGATTGTAAGAGATTGTGTTAATTTAATTTTGATACTAAGGTTTAGTGGTGATGCAGACATCTGTGGATCTCAGTCTGATCATGGACTACAATACATGGACTGGCGATGGGTCTTCAACTGGAGCATGACAGCTTCAGATATTTCTATGAGGCTGTTATGTTTGGGTCTGGAGACCCTCAGCCAGTCCATGCACTGAGGTTCGAGATCCACTGACGTCTGCATCAGCAATTAGACAGGTATTCTTATTTCAGACATTTATGGCAAATCCTCCAAATATGCCATAAATGTCTGAGATGTGTGGCTCCCATAGATAGGAGGACCTGCATTTACATCAATAACAGTGCTATTTTGGCTATTTTCCAAACATCTGTAAAAGTGAATGTAGAGAACTACGCAATTGCTGCCATCTCACCGGTAAAAGCGGCAAAGGAGTACCCTATTTTGAGATGGGTGTGAGTCCTAGAGATTGGTTCTCTCACTAGACATTGTTGGCATAGTATAGAGACATGCCCTGAGTGTCTAAGATGGGAATACCCATTTAAGTATCAGAATGACTGTTAAGTATCAGACAGAAAATATATAAAAATGTGAAATTCTATGTAAGTAGTAGAATATATGCTGTTTTTTACAGACTGGATATGCACCAGTTGAGTTTTTCATTGAAGGTCAGAGGAGCAGATCAGGCAAGACAATACACCCACGTCTTGGTATGTACAATTGACGATTAAGGTTCTACATTTTTTCATAATTAAAGCACCTACAAAAAAACATTAGGTTCGCAAATTCATTAAGACAAGCCAATGTTAAAGAAGCACTCCCATCAAAGTATGTATCCTCTTAATACACTTCAAACATATTATATAGCACCGTGTGCTTACTATTGCTCATTTTGTCTTCCTACTGAGTAAATTCTTCTCTTTTCCCTGATCTATGTAGAAACAGGAAGTCTCTTGTCCCTGCATTTATTATTCTCTTCAGCTCCTGACCCAGCTGTTCTCTCTTTCCCCTGTCAGGGACTTTTGCAGTAACTTACAGTCATACAGAGAAAATTGACCTCCTGCTTCTACATAGAGCTTGATTTACCTAGTCAGATTTTAATCACCTGATGTCACAGACCTGGAAAACAGAAAAATTATCTGGGTAGAAAGGCAAAATGAGCAATTGTAAGTGCACAGTGCTATATAATATGATGATTTCAATATACTAAGAGGATACAAAATTGAATGGGAGTGCTTCTTTAGTGAATTGCATGCAGGAAAAAGATGTGCCAAATTCATTAAAAGGCACAAGCCACTTAATGAATTTGTCTGTGACATGGGGTAATATTTCTGATGTTAGGAATGCCAACACTTTTGATAAATTTAATGGACTGGCTTGGCCACATTCTATCCAGCCCCGGCTCCTTCCAAGTTCCACCATTTCTTGTGCAAGTACCTGAAACTAGCAGTGAATTTGCCAAACGTCACAACATTTTTGAGCAACTCTGCATTGTACAAAAATTTTACAACTTTTAAATGTGTTTTACCCCAGTTTTCTGTTAAATTGGGTCCTAGATATGCTGAAATATGTAATTAACGGCATAGACATTTAGTCCTAGAACCAGACCTGCAGAAGGGGTTCTTCATAACCAAATTTATCTAAACAACCCCTTTAATGTAATGCATAATTTAATGTAAAAGTGTATTCCGATCTCCAAGATCCTGTCCCAGTATGTAGCATGTGTAATAATAATAATAATATTAGCAAATACCTCCAATTAGAAATGTAGTATAGTTTTTCTGATTCGCTATGTCTCTTTCCTCATGTGTAGGCATTGCAGGACTTTAAGTATCCATGGTTATGACGTCTGATATTGTGACACTTAGTTAGCTAGTTTGCTAGAAGTCGTAATCATGGATACTTAAGATCCTGCAATGCCTGTACATGAAGCCTCTTAAAAATCAGTGCACCAAGGACCAAAATAATATTAAATAAATTTTATTAGTTTGAACATTATTTATATTAACAATAAATAAATAGATGATGGTATTTGATATGAGTATTTATTTATTCCACTTAATATTTATTCTGCTGTCTTTTTAGATTTGTCCTTTGTGTGCATATGAATGGTATTATATATCTGAAACATTTATTATATATGTGGTATTTACCGGACTGGTTTTACGTATGAGCAGAGTATTTTGATATATTTATTATTTATTGGGTTTTCTACTATATGTGCCCATATTTTAGCTGTTTATTTATTATTAATAGAAATAATGTTCAAACTAATAAAATTTGTTTAATATTATTTTAGTCTTTGTTGCACTGATTTTTAGGATTCATTATTGGCTTTGTGCGAGACTCTTTTTATATATACAATTGGTTTTCTTCTGATTTATTAATGCCTGTACATGAGGAAAGAAAGTAATAGTGTCTTGAAGATGTGAATACCCCTTTAATAAGCATACTGCGTACTCTACATATAAAAGTTTAAAGAATCTGCAGCTATTTTGCCCACACTATTTTTTTAGGGGCTTGTTCACAAGGTATGCTTTTTCTGTATTTTTTTCTGAAAATGTTACAAAGGTAAACACACTGCAGTTTACAATACCAGCAAAATGAATGAGATTTCTGAAATCTCAAACACATTTTCATTGCAGATATGAAATAATTTTAATCTGCAGCATGTCAATTTTTTCAGTGTTTTTGCAGCGTTTTTCACTCGAGTGAGTGGGCATAAAAAAAGTATTAAAGATACATGCAAAATATGAAGTAAAAACACACTTATTTTACATAGCATTTTATCTGCCGACACGTTCTTGGTGAGCAAAGTTTTGTTACAAATACTCATCGTGTGCACATATCCTACCTGCTGCAATCCAAGAGCAATTATGTTTTAAACTAGATGTGTGCCCGATGCTATCGCATCGGGAGGGCAGTAACATCACGATGGGGGCAGCTTTGTGGCGCCTGGGGGTGGCGGCCCACCCACTTCCGTGCCGTCACAACCGGCAGGAAAGACGGTGTTTTGCGGCCTGTGCTGGAGATGGTGTGTGGCGCCACCAGAGGGTGGCCGCACCCAATCTCCAGCACAGGCCTCAAGCCGCGGTCTTTCCTGCCACCTGTGACTGCACGGAGGTGGGTGGGCAGGCAGCGGCGGGATCCGGTGCGTGTAGTCAGATGGTGGATCCTGGCGGGGGTCCGGCGGCGGCAACCCTCTCATTACTCCCCCCTCATTACACCCTCTCATTACACCCCTCTCACAGTCGGCAGGAAAGACGGTGTTTTGCGGCCTGTGCTGGAGGTGGCGTGCGGCGCCACCAGAGGGTAGCCACACCCAATCTCCAGCACAGGCCTCAAGCCGCAGTCTTCCCTGCTTGCTGTAACTGCACGGAGGTGGGTGGGCGGGCAGCGGCAGGATCCGGCGCGTGTAGTCAGGTGATGGGTTCTGGCGGGGGTCCGGTGGCGGCATCCCTCTCATTACTCCCCCTCATTATACCCTCTCATTACACCCCCTCATTACACTCTCTCATTAAACCCCCTTCATTACACCCCTCTCGTTATACCCCCTCGTTACACCCCTTTCACAGCCTCATGATCGCAGCAGTGGCCTGGATCCGAGCGGCAACTGGGATCTGAGCGGCGGCTGGGGTCCTAGCAGCGGCTGGGATCCCAGTGGCGGTCGGGATCACAGCAGCGTTTGAGATCGCAGCGGCAGCCTGGATCCGAGTGGCAGCAGGGATCCCAGCGGTGGTCGGGATCGCAGCGGTGTTCAGGATCGCAGCGGCGGCCTGGATCCGAGCGGCGGTCGAGATTGCAGCGGTGTTCGGTATCACAGCTGCGTCCTGGATCCAAGCGGCATCACTTGGGTGTTCCAAAATGGCGGTCGGCGTACTTTCAGTGCGGCACGGTGGATTGTGGGATTTGGGGGCATCCAGACAGAAGTGGATGACAGACAATTTAAGGCAATTATATATATAGATGTTGTTAGTAGGACCTGTTAACAATTTAGGGTTTTGCTTTCACGACGTTCACCATGCAGTATAAAGGACATGTTAGAGGGAAACTGTCATAAAAAGAGATGCTATTTCCACTGCTAGCTGCAGGTAGAAACCATTTTAAATATATATGGCTTTGTTATGGATCACATAAATCAAAATTCAAAATCACAGAAGGATGGTCCTGTGTAGATAATTACGGTATCTAGAAAGTAGCTCACTGTTTCTGAAGCAAACCGGTACTGGTGTACTTCCTCTTCAATAAATATGTGCTACATCAAAGGTTAAGAATGGACATCACACCAGCAACCTGGCATGGCATAAAAGGTAATGTTATTTTCTCTACTATAGTCAGAATAAGTCAATGTCCAAACAATCCACATATATATCAGTGTTCGAGGAACCTAATCGCTTCTCTGGCTCCAAGTGCAATGGGAACCATTGTGGCAAAATTAGGGGGGTCGGCTTATACTCGGGTCGGCTTATACTCGAGTATATACGGTATATAAAAAAAAAAATTCTGACACTTTCTTTCTTTTTTTTAACAACTCCCTCCTGCTTTTGAGTACCATAGAATCTGCGATATGGCTGGTGATTCTGTTATGAATGGGTCACCGAGGAGAAAAAAGGAAAACAAGCTAAGTCACAGAAAACCAGAGAGGTTGGTAAGTATGCAGATTGCAGATCCCTGATCTTACCACACAACTAGCAGTAGCCGTGGAGCGTGCCTACGATGTTCCTAGATGCCTCATCACGGCCGGAGGACTAAATAAGCGTAAAGCAAGAAAATGGAAAACTAACTGCCCCAGAGCAGACCCCAAAGGAATAGTTAGCCCTCACACATGTATTGACGGTGAAAAAAGATGAAGGCACAAACACAGGCAGGAAAATAGGCTGAGCAAACGATGGGGCCCAAACTAACTAGACAGGAAAGGAAAGGCAAGTCACCGTCTGCAACCTGCAAAAAACCCAACAAAAATCATGTCCAACACTTCTGATAGCAAAATTAACCCTGAAGTCACTAGACTTCTCCCACTATATCAACACTCTGGAATATTCTGAGACAGAGTAAAAAGAGACCGAACTAGTAAGGGACAAAAAGCCAATTGGCAAAATACTGATAAATATGAGTGGAAATTCAGCTCAGCCCCCAGCTGGGGCTGGCAGACCACACAAAAAACTGAATAGACCAACAAAATCAAGTGTGAACATTAGCAGAAAAACTTAGCTTTAGATGACTGGAACAGAGCTGAAAACCAAGAGCTGACAAGCCAGAAGTAATCACCAGCAACTGAATATGGCGTCGGCTGTCTTAAATCCAATCTGAGAATCCTGAGATCCAATCATCATCCTCATTCTCAGGTGGCGTTTAATACTCCGGAGGGACATTTTGAGTACCTGGTGATGCCTTTTGGGCTCACTAATGCCCCTTCTGTCTTCCAGTCATTTAGGAACGATATTTTCTGTGACTTTGTGGATAAGTTTTTGATCATCTATCTGGATGATATTTTGATCTTTTCTAGTGATTGGGATTCTCATGTGGAACACGTCCGGACTGTGTTCCGGATTTTGAGGGAGAATTCCCTGTTTGTTAAGGGATCGAAATGCCTCTTTGTTCTACAGAGGATTTCATTTTTGGGATTTATCTTATCTCCATCGACTATTGAAATGGACCCAGCCAAGGTACAGGCCATTTATGAATGGGTTCAGCCTACCTCTTTGAAGGCCCTCCAGAAGTTTTTGGGTTTTGCTAATTTCTATTGTAAATTTATAGGTAATTTTTCTGGTATTGTCAAACCACTGACTGATCTGACCAAGAAGGGCGCTGATGTGCTGAATTGGTCTCCTGAGGCTATCTCAGCATTTCAGGAGCTTAAGCAGAGATTTACTTCAGCTCCAGTTTTATGGCAACCTGATGTCTCACTTCCATTTCAGGTGGAGGTAGATGCTTCTGAGATTGGTGCAGGAGCTGTTTTGTCCCAAAAAGACCCTGTGACTTCTAAGATGAATCCCTGTGCCTTCTTTTCTCGAAAGTTCTCCCCATCTGAACGCAACTATGACGTGGGGAACAGGGAATTGTTGGCCATGGAGTGGTCATCTGAGGAGTGGAGACATTGGTTGGAGGGAGCTAGACACCAAGTTGTGGTCCTCACCGATCACAAGAATGTGATTTATCTGGAGTCGGCCAAATGCTTGAATCCTAGACAGGCTAGATGGGCCTTGTTTTTCACGCGTTTTAATTTTGTGGTCTCTTTTCTTCCGGGCACTAAGAATGTTAATTCAGATGCCCTTTCTAGGAGTTTCTTTGCCGATTCTCTTAGTGTGACCAAGTCTACTACCATCCTAGGTGAGGGGGTAGTTCTTTCTGCCATTTTGCCCGATTTGAGATGCCCTGGAGGAATTTCAGGAGGATAAACCTGAGCGTTGCCCTATGGGAAAATTGTATGTTCCTGACCAGTGGAGAAGGAGAGTGATGTCTGAAATTCATTGCTCCGCATTGGCTGGTCATCCAGGTATTTTTGGTACCAGAGATTTGGTGAGTCGGTCTTTTTGGTGGCCTGCCTTATCTCGTGACGTCAGGAATTTTCTACAGTCCTGTGGGACTTGTTCTCGGTCTAAACCCTGTTCTCGTTCTAGTTGGTTGCTGATGCCCTTGCCGGTGCCCAAGAGGCCATGGACCCATATCTCAATGGATTTTATTTCTGATCTTCCTGTCTCTCAGAGAATGACTGTTATCTGGGTGATTTGTGATAGATTTTCGAAGATGGTCCATCTTGTACCACTCCCAAAGTTGCCTTCTTCCGCTGAGTTGGTGTTTTTACAACAGGTGGTTCGGTTACATGGGATTCCTGAGAACATTGTGTCCGATAGAGGAGTCCAGTTTGTTTCCAGATTCTGGAAAGCCTTTTGTTCCAATCTGGGAATTAAGTTATCCTTCTCCTCCGCGTTTCATCCCCAGACCAATGGACAGACTGAGAGAACAGACCAGACCTTGGAGTCTTATTTGAGATGTTTTATATCTGCTGCTCAGGATGATTGGATCTCATTTTTGCCCTTGGCCAAATTCGCAGTGAACAATAGAGCTAGTTCTGCCACTTTGATGTCACCCTTTTTCTGTAATTTTGGGTTTCATCCTCGATTCTCTTCAGGGCAAGTGGAATCTTCGTCCTGCCCAGGTGTGGACACTGTAGTTAAGAGAATGCAGCAGATATGGGACCAAGTGGTGGATAAGTTGTCACTCTCTCAGGAAAAGGTCCAGCGATTTTCCAACTGGCATAGGACCATTGGTCCCCAGTTTAAAGTGGGTGATATGGTTTGGTTGTCGTCTAAGAATATTCCTATGAAGGTAGCATCTCCTAAATTTAAGCCAAGATTTATTGGTCCTTATAAGATTTTGGGAATTCTTAATCCTGTTTCGTTTCGATTGGCTCTTCCAGTTACGTTCAAGATCCATAACGTATTTCACAAATCTCTGTTGAAAAGGTTTGTTGAGCCAGTGGTTCCTATGGCAGCACCTCCTGACCCTGTGTTGGTCGAAGGCAATGTGGAATATGAGGTAAAGAAAATATTGGATTCTCGTTTGGTTAGACGGAGACTCCAGTATCTGGTCAAATGGAAGGGTTATGGTCAGGAGGATAATTCTTGGGTCTCTGCCTCCGATATTCATGCCAATAGATTGGTTCGTGCTTTTCACCGGGCCCATCCTGATCGGCCAGGTGGCGTGGATGAGGGTTCGGTGACCTCTCCTCAAGGGGGGGTACTGTTGTGAGTTCATTCTCTGGTTCACCAGTTGTGAGTTCCCCTTCCAGACTCCCTCTGGTGGTGACAGGATGTGGTGAGGCTGGTTTGATCGGTGGAGGTCTGCCACCTGAGAATGAGGATGACGATTGGACCTCAGGATTCTCAGATTGGATTTAAGACAGCCGACGCCCTATTCTGTTGTTGGCAGTTCCTTCTGGCTTGTCAGCTTTAGATGACTGGAACAGAGCTGAAAACCAAGAGCTAAGTTTTTCTGCTAATGTTCACACTTGATTTTGTTGGTCTGTTCAGTTTTTTGTGTGGTCAGCCAGCCCCGGCTGGGGGCTGTGCTGAATTTCCACTCTTATTTATCAGTATTTTGCCAATTGGCTTTTTGTCCCTTACTAGTTCAGTCTCTTTTTGCTCTGTCTCAGAATATTTCAGAGTGCTGATATAGTGGGAGAAGTCTAGTGACTTCAGGGTTAATTTTGCTATCAGAAGTGTTGGACATGAT
The DNA here is from genome assembly GCF_039654945.1 of Dendrobates tinctorius. NCBI lineage: Eukaryota > Metazoa > Chordata > Amphibia > Anura > Dendrobatidae > Dendrobates > Dendrobates tinctorius. Next base: position 2,404,532 of record NW_027361808.1, on the reverse strand, counting down.
TTTTGTAGGGTTTTTTGCAGGTTGCAGACAGTGTCTTTCCTCTCCTTTCCTGTCTAGTTAGTTTGGGCCCCATCATTTGCTCAGCCTATTTTCCTGCCTGTGTTTGTGCCTTCATCTTGTTTCACCGTCAATACATGTGTGGGGGCTATCTATTCCTTTGGGGTCTGCTCTGGGGCAGGTAGTTTTCCCTTTTCTTGCTTTAGACTTATTTAGTCCTCCGGCCGTGACGAGGTGTCTAGAAACATCGTAGGCACGCTCCATGGCTACTGCTAGTTGTGTGGTAAGATCAGGGATCTGCAATCTGCATAGTTACCAAACTCTCTCGTTTTCTATGACTTAGCTTGTTTTGCTTTTTTCTCCTCGGTGACCCATTCATAACAGTCAGCCATTGTCTGCTCAGGGAACTCTCCTGGGCGAGGTGGAAGATGAAGAGGAGGAGGATGATGGGGATGATTATTTAGGGGAGGAGGATGCTTCTCAAGGGGCAAGACAATATGTTGGCGTGGCAAGGTCAGGTACAGGGTTTGTGCGTGACTGGAGGGATGTGGATTTGCCAGAAAGTGCTCCTCCACCCAGCACTCGCAGTGCATCATTGACACCTGGAACATTGGCCCACATGTGTGATTATGCCTTGCAGAGATCCTAAAAAGGGACCCCCCCAAAATGATGAACGATGACGACTACTAGTTGGCCAGCATCCTGGATCCATGCTATAAAGGCAAATTACAAAACATCATGCCACAGGAGAACCTAGAGCTAATATTGGCTAACAAACAAGCAACTCTGGTAAACTGTTTGTTTGAGGCATTCCCAGCACACAGCAGCGGTGATGGTTCTCCCACGATCCATAGGGGGCAACATGGAAGAGGTGTTCATGGTGCACACATCCAAAGTGGCGTTGGAGACAGGGGTTTCATGACCATGTTGTGGACGGATTTTTCAAGTACCGCTCACACGACTGGTAATACTGCATCGATTGAAAGTGACAGGAGACAGCAGTTGTCAACTATGATTACAAACTACTTCTCCTCCCATATCGATGTTCTCCCTCACAGGTCATTCCCCTTTGACTATTTGGCCTGTAAACTGGACACCTGGCCTGAATTGGCACAATATGCCTTACAGGAGCTCGCTTGCCCTGCTGATAGTGTGCTATCCAAAACAGTCTTCAGTGCTGCTGGATCAATCCTGACAGAAAAAAGGACCCATCTGTCGACCCAAAATGTTGATGATCTAACCTTCATTAAAATGAACCATGCATGGGTTTCAAAGGATTTTGTCCCACCTTCCCCTGCTGACACATAGGTTGCCAGAAAAATATCTCGCTTTTGTACTTCTCTTCCTCGGACTTCTATAATTCCTCCATTTGCAGCTGCTGAATGTCCAACATCAACATATACCATTTTTTCAACCTCCCTAACTGGGCTGCAGACACCACAAGGGCCGGGGTCACCACCTGGCGCACGCACCCGTGCGAGTGCCATTGCCCTGGACAGGTGGGTGGGCCCACTCTTGGGCGACGGCACTCTCACAGGGTCCCTCATAGTACAATCAAGTGTCTCTGATGGTGGTGATGCACACCCGCCGTCAGACACACCGGCATACTATGAGGGGCCCTGTGCCAGTACTTCCGCCCACGAGTGGGCCCCCCCCTGCTTGCTCAGGGCCCCAGCACTTGCAATACTTACCTCTCCCTTCTCCACCGCTGTGAAGTCTGGGCTCTTAAATCCTTCACTGGGACTGCCACTACAAATTTGGTGAACTGATAGATGATGGCTAAGACGTAGCTATGCCCTGTCCTGCTGGGCTCTATCTTCAGATGATCAATAGCTTCCATTTGTTATGGACGTCGACTCACAATGAAATGCAGTGGTGGTTTATCATCAGCTTTCACGGTTTTCCTACTCACAGACGTGTGACATTCCTGCCCACATTTTTAAATGTGTCCTCTCATGCCAATCCAATAGAATCGCCTAGGGCCTGTGGCTTCTGTCTTTTGCACTCCAAAGTTACCTGACAGATCATGATAGGCAGTGAGGACCATGTCTACATCTCTCCCTGTGATCACAATTTGATGGAGATGAGTTACGGTGATGGAATCCACGGTACTGCGATACAGCAATCCTTTCTTCACAAAGAACTGTTTTCGCTGTCTCCACAGACAAAGTAATTGAGGGTCACCATCGCCTCTGAGAATTCTCCCCGGAGTTTTTCCCACGATTAGTAATTCCAAAATTTCTGCAATCACTCGACTTTCCGTCTGTACTTGTATCCATCTCGTTTCCTCTTGCGGAGAGTCTGGACTGTCTTACTGAGACTGAAATATATATGAAGATTTAAAAATACCCCAACAGTGTATACTGGTGTACGCTTCAAATACATTACCCTTTTTCTACTTTTTAAGATTCTTGTCTAATCCATACTGAGGCTGTGAGTGTCTTTGTCGGACTCCGGAAATATACCCGGAGATTTTTAATGTTTAAACTATGCTATATATACCTGTTATCCGGTGATACTGTACCCTTTCTCAACTTTCTACAGTCTTGTCGAACCCATACTGGGCCTGGGATTGTCTGAGTCTGCCTCCAGATATATAGACATAGATTTATGTGTAAACTATGCTATATATACCTGTTATCCAGTGATACTGTACCCTTTCTCAACTTTCTACAATCTTGTCGAATCCATACTGGGCCTGAGACCGTCTGAGTCTGCCTCCTGATATATAGACATAGATTTTTAATGTGTAAACTATGCTATATATACCTGTTATCCGGTGATACTGTACCCTTTCTCAACTTTCTACAATCTTGTCGAATCCATACTGGGCCTCAGACCGTCTGAGTCTGCCTCCTGATATATAGGCATAGATTTTTAATGTGTAAACTATTCTATATATACCTGTTATCCAGTGATACTGTACCCTTTCTCAACTTTCTACAATCTTGTCGAATCCATACTGGGCCTGAGACCTCCTGATATATAGACATAGATTTTTAATGTGTAAACTATGCTATATATACCTGTTATCTGGTGATGCTGTACCCTTTCTCAACTTTCTACAATCTAGACGGGGGCTGGGGAGGGCACAGCCTGAGAGGAAGCCCCCCCATGACTGCAATGGGCCGGCAGGTTTTCAAAATTGTTTGGGCTTCGGGTGTCCTGAATGGCTGGGTCTGGATCAAGGGAGAAGTTCTGGGCGTGGACGCCCTGGGGGTAGTGGGAGAAAGTGCGGGAAAAACTGCATTCGGGTCAGAGAAGCAGAGAACCGAAGAACCCACCTGATCACAGAAGAAGTATGGAGACCGTGGATGCGCTTATGTCCAGGCTCCAGGACGTGGCCCGGTCCAGGAGGGGAGGATGGCTCCAGTCTCAGCTGTCCTCTCTCCTCCGGTCTGTGGATACGCCCGGAATTAGCCAGCAGGGCAGGAGGACGAGGCCCCCTGAGAGGTTGTCACTGGAGGTGACAGCGCCCAGCAGGTGACGGCTACGGAGCCCCTCCAGGGACCCTGCGGGCGCGAGCTCCGGGGCAGCTTACCCCTCAGCGCCCGTCCCGGCAGGAATCTGCCCAGCCGACCTGCGGGCGCAGGAAGGAGAGTGGGAGCTGTGCCGGAACAGCAGACCGGCCAGAAAGTGAGGAGGTCGCGGGCGGGAGTCGAAGTATCACGGGACGGAGCGGCGCCAGGCGGGTCCCTGGGCACAGGAGCGGTCCGCGGCAGGCCTGCGTCGCAGCGGCGAGCAGGCCATCGGGCAGAGGCTACGTCAGCGAGGACAGCGTTGGCAGGCCAGGCAGTGGGCGCTAAGGGGGAGGTCCGCACTGGGGGGCCTGCTGGACAGAGCGCCAGACAGAGTGGCGCAACGGGCAGGCGGGGGCATTATGAGGACGTCCTGCCGGGCCCCAGCACTGAATACAGGTCGGGGAGAGTGGCGAGCAGCAACGGGCAGCTGTCCGGCAGTCAGCTGGAGTCTGATACGGACCGGACAGGCCGGTCTGGGGCAGGGGATTGACACAGGTCCCGCTCGGGCCAGAGATAAGCGGAGCGCCAGGAGTCATGTGCTCAGGTACCCCCTGGTGACGAGGAGGCCAGGGGCGCGGGCCAGGAGCAGCAAAGAGGGTCCGACGGTACTGGCTCTGGCAGTGAACGGCAGGATCGGGGAGGACAGCGGGATTCTGGACAGTCGGCAGGCGGGGACTCAGCACCCATGCAGCTATGTGAGTATGGCTCTATGTCATGTCTGTCGCCCGCAGGGGCAGTATGGCAGGATGTTGGGGGTATTTTAGGGGGTAGTAGGGAGCAGAGGGGGTGTAGCGGGCATAGCGGGGCTGAAGTGCCTGGGCTGAGAGATATTTTGAGTAATATGACAAACATTTTAAGGAGACTCGAGGGGGGGTGATTAGGGAGGCAGCCCCATCTCCGGTGGGGGCATGGTTAGTGGGTCGGGGATCCGGCACTCAGACAGAAGGAGAGGCGTTATGCCCGGTCGAGTGCGACGGAAGGGCATCAGCGGGGGTATCAGTTTTGGTGCAAACGGAGACGGACAAGAGTGACAAGATAAAACTGGACGATAGGGCTAAGGAAAAGGTTTATGTGTGTTTTGAGGGGCCTTTGGGTGCCCATTTAAAGAAGGAAGTGAAGGAAAAGATCTGGCGGGACGAGTATGTCGAGATATTCTCCCTTCTTCCATTGGAGAAAATTAACTTGGATAAGGGGAAAAAAGACGATAGTAAAAAAGAGGAGGAAGAAAAGAGGAGGTGGCGGTTGATTCCACAGACGTTTGTAAATTGGATGCAGGCATTCGCTATTTTGGCGAGTGTCATAGGCGAAAAGTTTCCGCTCTGGCCTATTTTGCTATTTAGATTCTATGGAGAGGCGCATCGTATTTACGGGGTTCAGGCGTGGTTACGATATGATGAGCAGTTTAGACAGAGGAAGGCGGTGCGGCCAGAGATAAAATGGGATCAGAAGGATATTGGGTTGTGGCTGAAGGTGATGGCTCCAGTGAGGTATGAGCAGTCCTTTCACGGGAGCGGGGGCAGTGGCAGCCAGCAAGAAGGACATGGAAGTGGTGGTCAGGCAACCCAAGGAGGAAAGGAGAAGTCTGGAACATGCTGGCAATTTAATGATGGCCAGTGTAAGTGCGGGAACAGCTGTAAGTTCAAGCACGTATGCTCCCACTGCAATGGTACCTCTCACGGGGCGGCAAAATGTTTCAAAAAGGGGAAGGGTAAGCCACACGTGGGTACCGGTCAAGGGGGAGAGCCCGGTGAGAATTCAAGAGATGGCCCCCTTTCTAAATAGGTACCCGGCTCGGATGGAGGCCGATATTATTTGGAAAGGTTTTGTTGAGGGCTTCAGGATTCCCCATCCAGGCCATGTGGTTCCTTTCTCGGTTAAAAATTTGCGGTCGGCAACGATGCATGGAGAGGTAGTGGATGCGAAGTTAAAAAAGGAAGTGGAACTGGGCAGGATGGCTTGTCCTTTCCCCACTGCACCAGTAGCTGGTTTGATTGTTTCCCCTCTGGGGGTAGTGCCAAAAAAGGAACTAAACAAGTTTCGTTTCATCCAGCATTTATCATACCCGAAGGGTTTGTCACTTAACGATGGGATTGATAAAGAGTTATGTTCGGTGGAGTATACCTCATTCGATACGGCTGTGCATTGGGTGCGGCATTATCGTTTTGGGGCTCTGTTAGCAAAGGCCGACTTTGAATCGGCCTTTTGTTTATTGCCGATTCACGCGGAGAGTATCCCGCTATTAGGTTGTTTTTGGAACGGGGATTTTTACCTTGATAGGTGTTTGCCGATGGATTGTTCAATTTCTTGTTCACTTTTCGAGATGTTTAGCACTTTTCTGGAGTGGGTGGTAAGGGATGTTGCAGACATGCAATCTATCATTCATTATCTGGATGATTTCCTTTTTATCGGTCCCCCTGATTCATCGTTGTGTAGGAATGTGTTAGCAGCCATGGTTTGGGTGGCGGAGCGTTTTGGGGTGCCTTTGGTGACGGAAAAGATGGAAGGCTCTAAGACAGTTATAAGTTTTTTGGGCATAGTAATTGATTCGGAAAAGATGAAGTGTCGCTTACCAGACGACAAATTATCATTGTTGAAGCATGAGGTAGAGAGGATGGCGAGGTTGCGGAAGGTGACGTTAAAGGAGTTGCAATCTTTATTGGGGAGATTGAACTTCGCTTGTAGGATTATGCCCATGGGTCGCATCTTTTCCCGTCGTCTGGCTTGCGTGACGGCTGGAGTGAAGGCTCCGCACCATTATGTTCGCTTGACTAAGGAACATAGGGAGGATTTGATGGTTTGGCAGCGTTTTTTACGGAATTTCAATTGTCGGTTGTTGATGCAGGAGGAGACTTTGAGCAATTTTGACTTTGAGATCTATACGGATGCAGCGGGCAGCTCTGGTTACGGTGCCTACTGTAAGGGGAAGTGGAGTGTGGGGCAGTGGCCGCAGGAATGGAAGTCGTTGGGCCTTACTAAAAACTTGGCGTTGTTGGAATTGTTTCCTGTTGTCGTAGCTGTCTCGATTTGGGGTTCTATGGTCGCAAATCGGAAGGTGCGATTTCATTGTGACAACGCGAGCATAGTGGCGGTGATTAACAGTTTGTCGGCCTCATCCCCTCCGGGGATTAGGTTGGTTAGGGTTTTGGTTCTACGGTGTCTGGAGTTGAATGCGGAGATTTCTGCAGTACACGTGCCTGGGGATACAAACTCAATAGCGGATCCTTTGTCTCGTTTTCAGTGGGGGCATTTTCGAGAGTTGGTGCCAGAAGCGGATGCCTCGGGCGTGGAATGCCCTTCTTATCTGTGGCGAGTGATTACAGAAGAGCGGGAAGATTGATCAAGGAATCGGTATCGCACCAGACCTGGTCGGCCTATGAATCCTCGTGGCGAGTGTGGCAGAGTTGGGTGTCCGAATGGGGCGGAGTTAGCGGCAAGGAGAAGAGAATGTTAGCTGTATTGTTTTTAATTGTAAAAGCGGCTGATAGTGGTTGGTCTGTGGCCAAGGTGAACAAATTTGTAGCGCGTCTGGCTTTTGGTTTTAAATTACAGGGTGTGACGGATGTGACGAAACAATTTTTGGTTAGACAGGCATTGCGACGTTTTCGCAGGGGTAATAAAACTCGTGACAAATGGAGGCCTATTTCGTTCAGTACATTGGAAGCCCTAGGCAAGGTCTTGGAGGGTATTTGTACTTCGGGGTTTGAGCTGGCATTGTTTAGGTTAACTTTTTCTTTGGCCTTTTTTGAGGCAATGCGCATCGGTGAGGTAGTGTCAAGTAGCAGGGTCACGGCCGGAGGGTTGTTGGCAGAAGATGTGGAATTTTTTGGCGGGGGGCATTGTTTTTTGGATTAGGCGCTCCAAAACCGATCAACTGGGTAGAGGCAGGAGGGTAGTGTTGGGGCGAGTTGATGGGGCAGTAATGTGCCCTCAGAAGTGTTTGGAGTTGTATTGGAAAGGGTGGTCAGGTAGAGGGGGGCCCTTTGCTGTGCCATGCGGATGTTACATATTTGTCTCGTTTTCAGTTTATTGCGGTCTTGAAGAAGGGATTGTTGGAGCTTGGCCTTCCCCCGGATATGTATGGGTCCCATTCCTTTAGTATAGGGGCAGCGTCCGAGACTGACAGTCTTGGTCTGGGGGCTGAGGTGATCAGGAGAATTGGCAGGTGGAGGTCGGATCGTTATTTATTGTATCTTCGGCGTTAATTGTCGTTATTGAATGCTGAGGTATTTGTTTTCCATACTTTGTTATATTTTTTCAGGTGGTGATCCCTTTCTGGCCTGGATATTTGGACACTCATACGTGTACTGGGGTGCGCTACGAGCTGATGCAAGGCCGGAAGGTAGGCAATTGGGCTTTAGGAGGGAGCAAGTGGTGATCCGTTGGTTGGGTTTTCAAGGCATGGTGTGGAGCAGGGTGCTCTCTGAAGTAGCCAAGTCCACTCGCCTTGATAGACCTCCCGACGTTCTGGTCATACATGTGGGTGGTAACGATTTATGAGTTAAGCCGGATAGGGAATTGATTAGGGACATACGTTGCGATTTTTTGAGATTGTGGATGTCTTTCCCGGACGTCTTGACTGTGTGGTCAGATGTGGTACCCAGGCAGAAGTGGAGGCACGCGAGGTCTTGAAAAGGGATTAATAGGGCTAGGGTAAAATTGAATCGGGCAGTGTCAGGATTTGTATCTAGGAATGGGGGTATTAGTGTTAGGTATTTTGAACTGGAATCGGGTGTCGGTAATTATTGGTTGGCCGACGGGGTTCATTTGAATTCTATTGGGATTGATTTGTGGGCATTGGCAATACAGGAGGGGATAGAGAGGGCCTTGGTGGCTTTGGGGCACTCTCGAGCCTGAGGTGGTCAGGGCTGTTCGTGGTTGGCGGGGGGTAGGGTTCTTGGAGTTGACGATGATTCGTCGGGGAAGGATTTGGAAGAAAAATTCCTGGCAGTTTTCAAATGGTATGGGGGATCTGGCTTTTTGGTTATGGGCTCTGGTCGGGGTTTTTACCTCCGGAGCTCTGGTGGTTAGTCTCCCGGAACGGGAGTTACGGTGCCCTCGAGCTGGGGATGGACGGCTGAGGGTAAGATGAAGGTTTTAGCCAGATCTTTTAGCTCCAAGAACCCTCCCCTCATATTTTGCATTATGATTGCATATTAATGCTTATTGTTAAATGTTATTGTTTGTTAATAAACTTGGCCGCTGTGGCCAAATTATCCAAAGAATTCAAGTATTGTCGTGTGTTATTGTGGGAATGGGGATCTCGGAGGGGGGGCCGGGTAGGTATTGGATAATGGTAAAAGGGGAAAAACTGGACTCGCCATATGCGGTCAAGATGGGGGCTGGACATTGACCCAGATCACTACATTCCCCACGCTCTCTACACAGCCAGAGTCTGACCCTGATGAAACTCAGGTTCCCCTTCCCGCATACTATACCACTTTACACAGTGACAAAGAGGAAGGTGCAGATGAAAGTGCAGGTTCCTTGAGCAGGTGGGGGGGCATACTCACTCATGGGCGACGGCACTGGCACAGGGCCCCTCATAGTACGCAAAAGTGTCTCTGCCGGTGGGAGGGGGGAGGCCCACCCACCGTCAGACACACCGCCGTACTATGAGGGCACAGTGCCGTCGTCAACGAGTGGGCCCCCCCAGCTTGCTCAGGATCACAGCACTTGCAAAGTTGAAATACTTACCTCTCCCTGCTCCACCGCCGTGATGTCTTCCGCGTTTCCTGACAGTGACATTCTGGTCAGAGAGGGCGATGACATCACGTCTGTACGCCCTCTGCCTAAACAGTCCAAGTGCAGAAAGATGGAAGATGGGGATGAGGAGTCCAGAGTACAGGGATTCCCTAGCGAGGAGACTTATTTAATTGTTTTAAAGGTTGGGAGCAATTTTTGGGGAGCACTATACTCTGGAGAATGATATATGGAGCCCACCATACACTGGAGCATTCCAAAGGTGGACATCAGACACTGGAGCAGCATTTATGGGCAGCACGGTGGCTCAGTGGTTAGCGCTGCAGCGCTGGAGTCCTGGGTTCAAATCCCACCAAGGACAACATCTGCAAGGAGTTTGTATGTTCTCCCCGTGTTTGCGTGGGTTTCCTCCAGGCACTCCGGTTTCCTCCCACACTTCAAAGACATACTGATAGGGAATGTAGATTGTGAGCCCCATCGGGGACAGTGATGAAAATGTGTGCAAACTGTAAAGCGCTGCGGAATATGTTAGCGCTATATAAAAATAAAGATTATTATTATTATTATTTACAGGGCCCATTATACACTGGAGCATTAGAAATGGGGCCCATTATATATGGAGCATTATTTGGGCCCATAAGACAGTGGAGCTTCATCCATGGGGACCATCATATACTGTAGCATTATGTGGAGGTCATTATATACTGTATCGAGCATTATATGGGACCAATGATTCTGTATGGAGAAATATATGGGCCTCATTACTCTGTATGGCGCACTATGCGGTGGCCATAATACTGTATGGAATAATATACTGTCCGTTTTTGGAGCTATTGGAGAATTTAAAATGGATATCAGTCATGTGATGTAAGAAGTGAAGTATTTTTCATTGTACTATACCGCTATTTCTCTGCCGTATCAGAGGATCATGAATTGTGGCATGTGTTAAAGGAGCCCAGAGACACTCTTTGGCCCTTTGCCCATGAAAATCTGAAGCCAGCCCTACCCCCCCCCACAACTTTAGCCAAATAACCCCCAGTTTTCAATGCCTAACTATTATTATAAAGTAAATTAAGGTTGACAAGCTTAAGTAATAAGAATTGATGTTTTTGGCATTAAAATGGGCACTGTAGGTGTGTTTCCTGTCCTCCACTCACTACCGATTTTTCTTCCCCATTGACTTGTATTGGGTTTCGTGTTTCAGTCGGCCTTCGACTTTTCACGATAATCGGCCGATTGCGTTCGACCCGACTTTTGCGAACGTCGGGTTTCATGAAACCCGACTCGACCCGAAAAAAGGCAAAGTCGCTCATCTATAATCACATAGGATTCACTGACACTGCTGCATAGATATCTCATACAGTACACTGAGACTCTGCTATAAACATGCACAGTATATTCATGTATACTAAACTCAGCACTATAATGATGTTACACATACGTAAGCACAGAAATGTATAATTAAGACAGATAAATAATTTATTGTTTGATTTTAGGCCTATTGAATGTTGTATCTGAACCATTTTTCAGAGGAGAAGTTTATGATACTTATCTGGTCCCTATCAGTATTAGCTATGAGAAAATCTTAGAAGAGTCTTTCTATGCGCAAGAGCTTCTTGGAGCGCAGAAATCCAAAGAATCTACTTCAGTAAGATACAGTTTACTGCTTGATAAGACCAGTCTAAAGAAAAAAAATTCAGTGCTTATGTTTTTCTACCATTTTCCTTGCAGGGCTTAATTAAAGCCAGAAAAATACTGAATGACAATTTTGGAAATATTCACATTTACGTTGGACGACCAATCTCACTGCGATCAATGGCCTCTGAAAGAATAAATCGTTATAAATGCAATCTGACACACAGGTATTGGTTTATATCTGAATCTCATTAGTGAAGCTCACTTAAGGCCCCGTCACACTGTCGGGATCCCTCAGATATCTCTTTCATCTGAAGGACTGATGTTCTTGGGTGTAAGGCACCATATGTCTCTAATTGATTGCTCCGTCGAGAAGAATAACACAGACACAAGCTGTATGATATGACTCGGGATGCCTGCTGAGCGCCTCTGGCTTATCAGTTAGGCTTCCATCTTTTATAGCAAAGAATTTAGACATTTACAGACATGCGCAATAAAGAAAAGAAAAATAGTTACTTCTACAACAGCTTTGCCATGTAAGCAGGAAATATTTGACCTTGGTTCACAAGGGAGATGTCTGAGACATCTCCTCGAAGAAAAGATAAAGTTCAGCAGAATTCATTTAACTCATTCAGTTCTTATCATTCCCCCCTTTGACATCTTCATTTTCCACAATCTGGAACACTGGATCCTGCAACAACAGCGGATAGTGGCTCGTTCACCAGGTACTATCCCAGGCCGACGGGTTGCCCAAGGGAGACAGGTCTTCTACCTTCTCCATCCCCCAGATACTGAAGCCACGTCCATCATTGCAAGAGTACGCTCCTTCATGCCAGAAATGAGATGTCAATCTAGGACTCAAAGGAATAATAGTTAAATTCTTGTTGTTTACAGTCAAACTTCCTTATCTATTTCTACATCTTTTCTTGCATACAGAGATACACCAAAAAACAAGTTTCAGTAACACATATATTATAAGGAGACAAACGGCAATACGTAATAAACTTAGTATAATCCCAGCTATCCAGCCTCCAATACCCTTAAACCAATTAGCTGGATTAAGAAAGGAGAAAGTGTCTGACCACCAACTATCTTTAGTACGATCATTGTCTTTATCATACTGATCTCTAAGTCTCAGGACTTCAGAAGGAGACAAGCCTGTGTTTCTATTTGGAGTGTGTCTGACTGAAAAGAGTGCAAGAGGCAAGCACTCCACCCAGCTCTTTCCTGTGTCTGCCATGAGCCTTTTGAATTTTCAGTTTGTGTCCCATTTAGTCTTTCCACTTTCCCTCTACCTTGTGGCCTATATGGTGTATGAAATGTTTGCTGTACACCCGGGGCCTGCATGACTTCCCTCTTTATTTCTCCCGTGAAGTGTGCACCCCTATCTGTTTCTGTGGTTTCTGGGACACCATACCTGCAGATCAGTTCTTTCATCAGTTTGTCTGTAGTCATTTTAGCATTTGCACGTTTTACCGGATAGGCTTCCGGCCAACCAGAGAAGAGATCTACACATACTAGGATATTTGCATACACTCCTACCTTGGTAGCTGTATGTCGTCAATCTGCCGTCTCTGAAACGGGTAGAGAGGCCTAGGTGTCGCTTTCTTAGGGACTTTTACAGTTTTACCTGGGTTGTGCTGTGCACAGATGAGGCATGATTGTACAAGTTTCGCGGCTGCGTAACTGAAACCAGGAGCGATCCAGAAGGCATCTACCATGGCACACATGTGACTTTTTGAGGTGTGATTGGGGCCATGTGCTGCTTGCGCCATGATTGGGAACAGGGACTTTGGTGGGCACATTTTATCCTTATTCTCCCATACTCCATTTGAGTTCAGCTCAGCTCCCAGTCTCCCCCGGTGTACCTTCTCTGTTTGGGCAGCTTTATGCTGGAGGGATTTCAGGACATCTAGACCCAATGTGGCTGGAATACGCTGACTCCCCGCCACCGTCCACTGCTCTCTCTAGGCCGCCTTGTGCTATTTTAGCAGCCTCGTTCGCCCTTCTATTGCCCTCTACCTCCACGGAGTCACCTTTGTGTGTGCTTTTACCTTGACAATGCCAACCTGGACTGGTAACATCAATGCCTCCATCAATTGTTTCACCAGCTCTGCATTTTTAATGGGCTTCGAATCTGTGAGAATATTAGCGACTTTACCTGCAGCGGCTCTACACGCCTCAGTGAGTGCCTTCAACTCTGCCTCCTGCGCCGACATGTGAGGAGAGAGTGGTTCCGCTCGGATTACCTCATGTGAGGATACTACTGCATATCCAGTGTAGAATCGTCCATCCTGGTGGTATCTGGGGCCATCTACAAAAAAGAAACTCAAAGTCTGCATTAGGAACAGGTTTTTCATGAATGTGTGCAAACCCAACTGTCTCCTGACTCATCAGTTCTATGCAGACATGTTCATGCGTCATGTCAAAGTATCCTTCCTCACTCGCTAATACGGTCACCAATTCCCCCTTTTCTGAATCCACAGGCAGGAGGGTGGCTGGATTCAGAACGTTACATCTTTTGAGGGGTGACATACTCAGGAATTAGTAGAGCACACTCAAGTCGGAGCTGTCTGGCCATAGACAGATGTTTTGGTTGAACTTGTAGGAGTATGGCATGGATGTCATGTGGGGAATAGATTGTCAAAAGAAACGTCAGTGTGATCTCACATGCCTTCCCTATTACGTCTCCACTTTTTTCCTTGTGCTCCAGCATACATGACAGGTTGTCTTATTGTCCTTGTTTGCTCAATTTCTTTAGCTACCTTAAGGAGGTCTTTCGGATCTACATGTCTCCATTCAGGTCTGGCTGTCTGTACTGCGTCTCGTAAGTCTTTGTTCATACCGTCAATGAATGCATTCACCAGTATTCTAACATCAAGTGGGTTTATGCAAATGTACCCCATGTCTGCCCATTTCAGCTGTAACCGTCCAAAGTACATCTCTACTCTCTCTCCTCTTTGCTGTGTCACATTAGTCAGGAGTACAGACTGCTCTGATTGTTCCACTGCAGCCCATTGTCTTAGTGACTCACAGTACGTCTCCCCAGATCGTGCAGATTTATCATCCATGCCCCAAGCCTGATTCTTTGTCACATCTGTATGTGTCTTAATTATATGATCTAGTGCGTCACCTGCCTTTAAACTCACCAACCTCTCTAGGTCTGCCCAGGTACACTTATATGTCTGCTGTACTTCCTTTATGTGTCTGTAAAACGGGAATGGTTGGTCTTCAGGGTCAGGCAGCTGCTTCAGCAAAGCTAGCTGGTCAGAGGGGCTCCAGGGATAATACACCTGCATCTTTCTTATTCTAGTCACACTTCTAGGTCCTGATGGGGTTGGTCGTCTGATGTCTACTGTCAGCTTACGCCTCAAGGGCCAATGTCCCCACTACCCACTATCCACACTATTATGTCAGCTTCTTATGATCTTGTCTGGATAGGATTTAGTGCAATTCGCTTAGGTCAGTAGCACAGGTCACACAAGTAGCTATTCAGTCTGGGTTTGTCTGAGTCTGACCACAGTGTTTACAAGTCCATCTGTTTTGTCTGGGTCTCTGGTTACACTTTGTCAATCAAACATTCATTATACACCTTCCATACTGCTGCACATTCTCAAGCATCATTTATTCACTTGCTATTTTCTTCCCTTGTCTGTGCCTTTTTGTACATCCAAACATTCACACTCTGGTATTTTTGCCTTTTTCAATATTTGTCCCACTTGTTTTACTGCTTCCTTCCTTCTCTGTCTTTTGTAATTTGCCTAGCTGTACACAATTTGCTATACAAATCAATCACACAACTAGAAGCAGGTTCAAACACATTAATGACCAAGCAATCACTTACAATTCCCTTCTAAATTAGGCACCATATCTTACTTTTAACTTCCAATCTTCAATTAAATACTGTTGCTTTAAAATGCACAAATCTTTCAGCGCGTACCTTACGGATAGAATTACAGAGAATTTTGAGCACAGCTCATACTCAGCAGAGATAAGAGCGAAGGGAGAAGAAAAACTGCGCAGCGCCATCCTTCACCCCCTCCCATCAGAATGCAGCGTCGTCCTTCACAGAATTCTGTAGTTCTTTAGACTTATCAAAATCAATTTCTACAAAGAAACTCAAAATCACGGGATTTCACTGTAAGGGCAGATAACTGTATAATGAGATTAACCATGCCTTGCCCTTTTTCTGGCCAAATGCATTCAGGAAACTTTACAATGTAATGCCACATATAACACGAACTATATCATTACTCAATTCATTCAGTCTCAGATGTAGATTTGAAATATCTATAACGCATCTGTCCGGGATTCCACCACAACTAGAAAGGTCACAAATCTCTTGACACAAAAATGATATGTGATGATTCATTGATACGTGCTCATTCACTGATTTTTTTTTTTTTTTTATACTCAATTACTCATCTCTCATCTTATTCAGAGGTTCTCATAGACATATATACAAGGATTCACACAGCCTGACTATCTTGCACTTTGGATTTGATTAATACTTTTTCCAGGTTCTTTGCTGCACTACTTCCATATCTATCCTCAATTATATCACATAACCGGTCTCCTTCTTCGGGTGTCTTTCCCTGATTGTTCCCCATTTTATCTTTTATTCTTATCCTGTTTTTCTTGTTTCTTTCCTGTTAATCCTCTCTTCCTTAGGTGGTGTATTGGGTAAGCTCAAGACTAGGCTCTACTATACCTCGTTACCTTCTTCCTAAGGTGCCAACAGGTTAAACGGGGTGTCTGTTCCTCCTTGTACTACGTGTCTCGTGTACTTATATGCTAGGTAGCATCCGAACAGTAACACTCCCACAACACACAGGATTGTAAACAAAGTATCCATTTATCGGGGTTCTTCAGTCATATCCTGTCACAGGCTCATTTCGTGGTCCTGTGCTCATTCGGTCACACTCTTATCTGTCACAAGGTTTATTTGTAAAGGGTGTTGATTTAAGCTTAGGCGGTGACCTCCCCGAAAGGACGCTGTCACATAACCCAGTTAGGCAATATCACCACTCTTTGAACGAATACCTACTGTGCAGCTTATTTTTCT
This sequence comes from Dendrobates tinctorius, assembly GCF_039654945.1. Classification (NCBI taxonomy): domain Eukaryota; kingdom Metazoa; phylum Chordata; class Amphibia; order Anura; family Dendrobatidae; genus Dendrobates; species Dendrobates tinctorius. The sequence goes on along the minus strand of NW_027361808.1, from coordinate 2,388,614 downwards.
ACTTTCCACAACCTTTCAAATCAAAGTAGCCATTCAACAACCTCCCTGATTCCTAACACGGAATCTTCTATTGTGGAGAACTTGTCCGTCGGGGCTTTGCAGCATGAACTGTTCACCCAGCCTTATATTCCGTAATGTCAGACCTCTCCCATTTCGATTTGCATCAGCTCTTTTTCTAAAAATAGCTGTGCACAGACAGAACCTACAGTAACCTCTCATTCGAGCAGAAATTACATATGCGTGTCACACCCGATTTCCTCAGAGTTCTTATATGGACCTGATCTTACGGCCCCCTCCTCTACTAGATTCCCCTTTATACGGACCTTAGTTATAATGATAGATTATGAAGAGCAGAGAAGAGAAGAATTGATCTCTTACCTGGCCAGGTGTTTAGGTCTGCTGTTCACAATTTCATCAGTAACTGAAGTGGTCTGTAGGTCGGGTAGTCTTGGAGAGGTGCCTATTTCAGGTCCCTGTTTCGGGCGCCAGGAAACTGTTGGGATCCCTCAGATATCTCTTTCATCTGAAGGACCGATGTTCTTGGGTGTAAGGCACCATATGTCTCTAATTGATTGCTCCGTCGAGAAGAATAACACAGACACAAGCTGTATGATACGACTCGGGATGCCTGCTGAGCGCCTCTGGCTTATCAGTTAGGCTTCCATCTTTTATAGCAAAGAATTTAGACATTTACAGACATGCGCAATAAAGAAAAGAAAAATAGTTACTTCTACAACAGCTTTGCCATGTAAGCAGGAAATATTTGACCTTGGTTCACAAGGGAGATGTCTGAGACATCTCCTCGAAGAAAAGATAAAGTTCAGCAGAATCCATTTAACTCATTCAGTTCTTATCAACACTAAGCGATATCGCTAGCAATATCGCTATAACGTCACTGTTTTTTGTGACGTTATAGCGATATTGCTAGCGATATCGCTATGTCTGATACTTACCTCCGACCGCTCCCCCGCTGGTTATCGCTGATAGCGCGAGAACGTCCTGGACCGTTTCTCGTCGTCAGCTTCCTGCTGGGCTTCCTGTGGCGACGACGAGCGACGCGTGGACGCGGGTGGGAGGACGTCTTCATCGCCTCGTCTGACAGGTTAAGTAACGACCCCCAACCCCTATTATGTCGCTGGTGAGATCTGCCTGTGTGGCAGCTCACTAGTGACCACTTAGCGATGTACCAGCGATCCTGGCCGTGTCATATCGCTGGTCAGGATCGCTGGTGCATCGCTAAGTGTGACAGTACCTTTATTCAGAAGTCAGCTTATGTATATTATGGCTTTATCACACTAACAATGCATTTTATATTACAGACATAGTCTTCAGAGACCATCAAAGGATATTCAGAAGTTCATTTCTGCTATGGCATACAAAGTAGAACTTCACCAAATTGCCAACATGGTGCTTAGCCCTGGGGATCTGATCGCAACAATTTTGCTCCAGAATCTGCCTCTATTAAACTACGATCTTTTAGTTGAGAAGATACTTTGGCTCAGGAAGTTAACAGAGGATTTTGGAGGTGTTTTAGATTGGCCAGGTACGAATTATTAATATAAAATCATATAAAAACACAGTCCTGAAAAAGAATGCACCTTCATAATTTCCTCTGTTTTGGCATAATTGGGACACTTTAAGGGAATTTTTCACAAGATGTCATGCACGATGAGGGAAAACCAAGTGTAACATAAAGGGAAATGGGGAAGGGAGTCCATACACTAAGGAAGGGATTTGGAGACCCCTTGGCTAGATCTAATCTCTCCCTAGAACTCCTACCAAGTCCCTATATTGGTTCTTCACCAATTGCCGAGCCAGAACCTGAGGCCCTGAGTTTCCCTGGGGCCTAGTCCTGAATAGGGAACGGCAGGGAGATGCGCGCTAGGCAGTCTCCGCTAAACTAAAGACAGTAAGGTGAGACAAACATGGAAACACTTAGCTGAATTGCCAGATACGGATACCAGAAGAGGGATTCCAGACACCAAACTGGAGGACTCTGAGAAGTGGAAATGAAGCTATTTCCCACACTTGCTCACAACTGAGCCACTAACTAAATAGATCCAAACTTCTCAGAGAAGGAGGAGGTTGACGCTGGGTCCTAGAGGCAGATGGTTCAGGGAGCAGTCTGTATGGACAGGTGCTCAGACCTTCTGAGGCCTGACGCAGGATGATAGCCTTGACGTTGGTATTGTCAAGTATTTACCTCGTAAGGGGATATCAAGCGTCTTGACTTACCCCCAAAAACCCCACCGTGACCATAAAATGACCACCCCCACCTCGGCGCCCACTAATACACAGACACCGGTATTTCTTTTGGAATTTTATGGCCACAGCAGCCTTTTATTATAACAATAAACAAACAATAAACACTGTATCATAAATAACATGAGTACAATGAATTTAACCCTGGAAGGAGAAGTCCTTGAAGCCACAAGATCGTGGTGAAATAGTCCAAATATTGTGAACAACCCCCGACCATTTGCTCCCAGCCGTTACCCCACAGGCTCGGGAGCACCAGCACACCAATAGATGTTGTCCACAAACTCCTTGGAGATCCGCCCTCTTCCGACGGAAAACTCCCCATCCACCTTTCACCAGATCACGACCAGCATACCTTTAAACGAAGGAGACCCTACCCACAGAGTCTCCAAAACCAATTTCCACCGACTTCAAGGACTCCCCCTCCCCCAAAACCGCCATGACCCAAAATAGAATCACGTACTACTAACCCAAAAGAAAAGGGATGGAGGGTGGGACTGTTCAGGTGCTGGGAAAACAGGAACAGAGGGCGGGCACCCCCCAGACCCTGTCTTAAATACCCCTTAGCTCCCCCTCCCCTTTAACCCTTCCCCTTCCCTCACTAACTTCCAACCCCCCGTCATGTTGGCCTCCGCCCACGCCTCCTCCAGGGGGTTGGGAGGCTCACTCCTGCCATTTCTGTCACCTCAGAAGTGCTCGTGACACAAGGTTTTTACAACCCCACCTGAAAGCAGCATTATGTAGGGACAGAGATCCTGATTGCTGTGATGTATCACTTACTGGGCTGCTTGCTGTAGTTTTGGTAGTGTCACTGTAATTCTGTGTTGCAGATCTACCAGTTCTCTGACTCTGAGCTTTCTACAACCCTGCTCCCCTTAAAGGGGTTCTCCATGCATATGATTTTAATGATCAATCCTTTGAATATGGCATCATTTTCAGATCAGTTAGGTTTCAATACCTGATAGTAATACTGCTCATCTGGTATATGCAACTGCTGAGGATGAATGTAAACACTGTACATTGCTACAGTATGCTGCTCCTTTCAATGTTTAGTGTCCACTTGGGGATTTTCAGTTTGGAGAAACAAAGGCTTACGGGGTGATCTAAATACAATGTTCAAATGTATGAAGGGACAGCACAGGGATCTTTCTAATGATCATTTTTACACTTAGGCCCACAATGAGAACAAGGAGGAATCCTCTATGACTAGAAAAAAGAAGGGTTAATTATCATCACATATGAAGATTCTTTACTGTGCAAGCAGTGAGACAAATACACATATCTGCATATCATGTCGATTGACTAAACAAGTTCAAGGAGAGCCTGGATGTCTTTAGTAAAAAAAATACACTCATCAACACTGAAACTGCAACTCCAAGAAACTGAAGTTGTGGTGTTCTGGAAATCATAGGATCATGTCAATGTTAGTGATATGCAAATGATAAGAAAATGGGAACAAACTTTTCAAAACGTCTTGATTTATTCTATATTTAGTAAGGGCTCCATGTAAAGATATACAGGCACTTACATGCTTTTATAACTATCTATCAAAGATCTTATTAATGGTTGTCCGTATAATACAAGATCTCAATGGCAAAAATCATAATAAAAAGTAGTAGTCAGGGCAATACCTCCACCACCACCTAGCATTAGTAGCAGGAAAACTCCATCAACCATGTAAACAAGCAGAAAGCAAGGAGTCTATATCCATATAAAAAAATCACCTCATTATTTTAGTAAATAAATTACATCAAACATTTAGATAGAATAATTATACAATGTTATGGCAGAGTGTAAAAATGAGAGACCAAGGTGCAACTCTAGTGCAGTATTTCAGACAATAGGGTATGTCAAATTCTGTATATTGCCACTGCTACAGTATATGCAAAGCCCCACAGACAAAGATAGGCAGAGGTGTGATAAACCCCCAGTGAGGTGTGCACATAACCCAGTGATCCCTCAACTATCCATCAGTAGGTTGTAACCCCAGTAACTATCTCTTACCCATAGCTGTCAGAAAGGCCTGCATGCTGTGCCCCGACGCGCACCCCCGGATGAAGCCCACGCGAAACGAGCATTGGGGCACAGCGTGCAGACCTTTCTGACAGCTATGGGTAAGAGATAGTGACTGGGGTTACAACCTACTGACGGATAGGTGAGGGATCACTGGGTTATGTGCACACCTCACTGGGGGTTTATCACACCTCTGCCTATCTTTGTCTGTTGGGCCTTGTATATACTGTAACACTGGCAATATACATAATTTGACATACCCTATTGTCTGAAATACTGCACTAGTGTTGCACCTTGGTCTCTCATTTTTACACTCTGCCATAACATTGTATAATTATTCTGTCTAAATGTTTGATGTAATTTATTTAATAAAATAATGAGGTGACTTTTTTAATATGGATATAGACTCCTTTCTTTCTGCTTGTTTACATTAATGGTTGTGCGTGGAGTGTTCTGTCAGATCATGTAGCAATTGCCATGCAATGATGTTCCAGATGTGCTCGATGGTAGACAAGTCTGGAGACATTACTGGCCATGTTCACATGCTTAGGCCACACAAAGTGTTCCTGGTAGCATGATCTGCATGGGTCTGGCATTGTCTTGTTGAAAAACAGCACCTCAGAGACTATGGAGAAATTATTCCACTATGTCCATAAGCAATTCAACACCGAACCGTTTACCTGGAATGAAGGATACAAGTTACCGGCTACTGTACATTTTGCCACCCCTCGTCATAATATCAGGAATAGGATCAGTGTGATTTTCTCTCGTGAAAGCTTTTTCATGGTGTTGACCATGTGTTCTCCAGACCAATCTTTGTATATGTGTCATGATCCAGGTTGGATCTGACAGATAAATGCACAAAGTAACCTTTTTTTCCTTTGGCTGTGTGCTAAGGATTGGTTTTTGCCCCCGGTGGCATTAGGATTATTGCACGGTGGTGTCTTTTGTTCTAAATTTGCCCCCCGGTGGTGGTGAGCATCATTGCACTTGGTTACTTTAGTTTGTGCACACAATTATGTAACAGGTGTGATTGCTCTATAAGAGAGTGTCAGGTGTGTCAATCACGGTTGGTGATTAGTCATCAGTTACATGCAAGCCTGGGTGAAGGATGGAGCTGAAAGAGAGTCCCAGGCAGCTCAGTGAGAATCCTGCAGTGGCAGCTATGGTGTCTGCGAGGAGGGCTGGCATGGCTTGGTGGAGTGGCAGCTATGGTGTCAGCAAGGAGTTCTTGCATGGCTTGGTGGAGTGGCAGCTATGGTGTAGAGCTGCATTCATGATGCTGGATTCGGTTGCTGGAAAGCTGGACTCAACATGCTGGACTCTATTGCGGAAAGCTGGACTCATATGCTGGACTCTGTTTTCTGGACAGCTGCATTCAGGTGGTGGACTCTGTTTGTTCCAAGGCTGCACTATGGTGTTGAACCCAGTCGGGGGAAAAGATGCACGCCGGAGATGAGCTCTGTTGCTGGGAGCGTAAGCAACAGAGCAAAGCTAAGTGGTGTTCTCCTGTTTTGTCACTTTTCCTTTTGTGTGTTTAGTGCAGTGGCGGGATTAGTTTCCGCACAGACCAATTCCCTAGTGAGGGTTTAGGTGCAAGGCGAGCTAGGGTTTAAAGGTATCCTGAGCGGTGCCTGGTGCGGAACCGGCCTAGGGAGCGCTAGGAGTGTAGAGACACTGACTCAGGGGAGTGCAGGAGGTCTACACGTCCCCATTCCCTATTGCAGGGCTACCATTGTTATTGTTACCCAGGTTTTCCCTTTATTGTTTAAATTCGCCTTACTGGAGGCGGGGTTTCCAGATTTACGTGTTTCGTGTATTACCTAAATTCGCCTATTGGAGGCGGTGTATCCAGCTGCACGTGTTATTATTTAAATTCGCCCAACTGGAGGTGGTGTATCCAGGGTTACGTGTGTCATCTAAATCTGCCCTGCTGGGGGCGCTGTGTCCAGCCATGCGTGACCATGACAGAATCATCAACCCCACATTTTTTCTGGTGAGCCTTGGCCATGTGGAGACCTGTGAGCAATTGCCGCTGGGCCTCACTGAGGTGAGTGAGGACCTGCATGGTGAAGAAGCAGTTTCAGCAGCAGTAATCGGGGTCTGGGGCCTTCCCTCTGGCTCAACCAGAAAATCAAAATTGCGGCTTCGGCAAAGAAGCACCCTAGAGTCACTGCTGGGGAGCAGCAATATGATTGCATACAAGACCTAAGCTGGACTCATCACAAGAGAGGATAGACACTCATTGCTGTGTTACTTTGCACCATGATGGTCTTTGAGAGCGGTGGTGTGAGATCAATGTAAAACATGTAGCTAGATGTCTTGTTCAAAGATTAGTGTTGTGAAAGTTCCTTCTACTGGTTTGTGTAGGCAGTTTTGGCTTAGGTTTGATATGTGATGTCCAATTCCACTTGCATTACAGATTAGATCAGTGTTATGACCATTTCTCCAAGTGTCCCAGGAGCCGTTTTTCAACACAATGCCAGTCCGCATGTTGTTCATGCTACTCTGATGAGCAGCGTGCGTGGTCTGAATGTATCGGCAAAGTCTGCTGCGTCTCTGCCCATGCTTCCCATTTAGCTCATCTGTGATGTCATCTAGTCGCCAATTGCAAAGGGAGCTGCCAGCAACGGATCTTGATGATTTGTGCGCCCAAGTGAATTTAGCGTGTCAGAGAATCCCTCAGACATCCATTAATAACTTCATTGATATCATGTCACAATGTGCAAGTGCTGGGATTTCTGTACTTGGCACTTATATTTAATACTTAATAATTCAAGATGTTTTGAAAATATTTGTCTTCATTTTTTTAAGCGTTTCTATGTATCATTGCCATGTCTATCAACCCCGTGATTTCTATAATTCCATGACTTTTCCTTCTTTGTTTAGGATTGTTAAGGAATGTATTTGTCAGGAACACCGCACTGATCTTGCTCACTGAGCCAGTGCGTGTGTCCTGAGTAAAGCGAACTGTGCTCAGATACCTGTGGAGCGAGCAGCAGCCAAATAGGTGCGTACTTCAGAACAGCAGGACCTTAAGCATGTGACTGCTGGGGGCGTGGCTTAAAGTCCAGAGAGCTAGGAGCTGCAAGAGAACTCCCAGCATGGTAACTGCGAGACAAAGTTACCAAGGGGCATAGACAGGGAGGATAGTCAGGACGTAGCCAATGAGTCATACACAGAGATAGCTGCAAGGTACAAGAGGGGCGAGCAGAGAGTAGTCAGATAACAGGCAACGAGTCATACACAGAGAGCGTAGCACAGTACAGAATCAACAGGCAAACTAACAACGGTGAACAGAACCAGGTCAGAACCATATAAACAAGCTATAACAACGAACAGGCATGTAAATCTCTTATGGAATAAAATTCTTGGACTTGTGTGCGCTGCTAGACAAAATATCAAATCCCGATCACGTAGATAAATTAACCTTTTATTTCCCAACGCGTTTCGTGGGCCCCTCTCTTAGGAGGTGAGTGTGACCTGAACGTAAGTGTGAACTGTGAGAGAGCTATTAAAAAGCAGAGAAAGGAGGGGAGGAAAAAGGGAGAAGTGTAGGAGGCGGACTCGCTCTGCGGAGAAGGCAAGGAGAGGGACCCATGAAACGCGTTGGGAAATAAAAGGTTAATTTATCTACGTGATCTGGATTTGATATTCTGTCTAGCAGCGCACATAAGTCCAAGAATTTTATTCCATAAGAGATTTATGTGGCGGTCACTGTGTGGACCGTTGGACTTGCAGCAGGCTGACAAATTGATCCTATATGCTCAGCTCTCTCCTGGAAAGGGTGAGTATATCTCTTTATTATCCTTCATAAATCACCCGGATAAGACCCTATTGCACTCTTTTTCCTATAGTTTGAATCACAACGAACAGGCACAGGCACACGGAGGTCACCACACTCGGCCAAAGGCAAACGTATAACTGACAGGGATTGGAGCTGCCCAAGGGGTTTAAGAAGCTCTCCCAGAACCAAAAAGAGGCCACAATCATTAACCCGAGGTGTGCAGGTCAAAACCTGCACTGAACTCCAGACATTAACCCCTGACGTGCAGCTCAAAAACCTGCACTGGGATCATGACAGTATTATATTACAAGTAATGGGTACTAGATTTTGGAGACTTGGAGACTGGATGTTTATCCAAGGAACTATTCTAATCACCTTGTAGGGAATCAGGTAGGAAATTTGTTTCCTGATACTGGACAATGAGCATCTGCCTCATGGATATTTTAATAAATCTCATAGTCCTTTTTTTAGAAAGGCAAAGTCACTTCAATACTGAGCTCACCATATTCCACAAGAAGGTATATCATATGGAAACAACGTGAAAATAAGAGAAAATATTGATTGTTAAAAATAATTCTTTATTAAATATTATTAAAAGGAGAAGTTAAAAAGACAGGGCAAAAGGCCTCCAAAAAAGGGGGGATAGGCTGCGGCAAAACAGTATACAATGATGTAAAAAATGATATTACGCACACAATAATAACCCTGTAGATTTAAATATAAATACAAAAATGGTTCTTGCATGCAAAAGTAATAATAATAATTCCTGCCAGAGTCAGTGCACCATAGTAGATGACAAAGAACACATTGCTTGTTACTACTAGGTTTTGCAAAAAAGGCAATATTGCACATTGCCCGTGTGGCTGTGCAAAAAGTAGATGTAAATTAGGTGTAAATATAAAGAGGTATTGACATGCAAAATAATCACTGCAGGGTTCAACATGCCTCAGTAGACAAAGCCATTTTTTGTTACTGCTGAGTATCTGCAAAGGAAACAGTTTTGCACATTGCCCATGTGACTATTAGCGTCCTGAGTGTGCTAAAGGGTTAATGAGTAAAGTGTGCCAGGGAGCTGCACAGAGTATAATAAAATGCCTGCTATAAACCGGGGACTGGTTGTTAATACCTGAGTTAGAAGAATGTGCCGGATTCGGTGCAGCGTCCACCGGTAACAGCTGAGGGAATGCCGCAGGAGTCTCCCCCCACCTAATGAGCGCCATTTCGCTATGTAGCTTCTTCCAGGGGCTTCTTCCAGGGGCTCCTGAAGAAGCTACATAGCGAAACGGCACATTCTTCTAACTCAGGTATTAACCCCTTAGCCCCCAAGGGTGGTTTGCACGTTCATGACCGGGCCAATTTTTACAATTCTGGCCACTGTCCCTTTATGAGGTAATAACTCTGGAACGCTTCCATGGATCCTGGTGATTCTGAAATTGTTTTCTCGTGACATATTGTACTTCATGTTAGTGGTAAAATTTAATTCATATAACTTGCGTTTATTTGTGAAATTTTATGCCCTTAAATCACAGAGATACGTCACACAAAAAACTTAATAAGTAACATTTCCCACATGTTTTCTTTACATCAGCACAATTTTGGAACCCAAATTTTTTTTTTCTTAGGAAATTATAAGGATTAAAAGTTGACCAGCAATTTCTCATTTTTGCAACACCATTTTATTTTTACGGACCACATCACATTTGAAGCCACTTTGAGGGGTCTATATGATAGAAAATACCAAAAAGTGACACCAGTCTAAAAACTGCACCCCTTAGGTTGCTCAAAACCACATTCAAGAAGTTTATTAACCCTTCAGGTGCTTCACAGGAATTTTTTGAATATTTAAAAAAAAAATGAACATTTAACTTTTTTCACAAAAAAAATATTTCAGGTTCAATTTTTTTTATTTTACCAAGGGTAACAGGAGAAGCTGGACAGCAAAAGTTATTGTGCAGTTTGTCCTGAGTACGCTGATACCTGATATGTGGGGGGTAACCACTGTTTCGGCGCAAGGCAGAGCTCAGAAGGGAAGGAGCGCCGTTTGACTTTTTCAATTCAAAATTGGCTAGAACTCAGATCGGATGCCATGTCACGTTTGGAGAGCCCCTGATGTACCTAAACAGTTGAAACCTCCCACAAGTGACCCCATTTTGGAAACTAGAACCCCCAAGGAACGTATCTAGATATGTGGTGAGAACTTTGAACCAACAAGGGCTTCACAGAAGTTTATAACGTACAGCCGTACAATTAAAAAATCATATTTTTTCCACAAAAATGATCTTTTCACCCCCAATTTCTATTTTCCCAAGGGTAACAGGACCCTAAAAGTTATTGTGCAATTTGTCCCGAGTATGATGATACCCCATATGTGGGTGTAAACGACTATTTGGGCGCATGGCAGAGCTCAGAAGGGAAGCAGCACCATTTGACGTTTTTGGCTGGAATTGAGATCAGACACCATGTCGCGTTTGGAAAGCCCGTGATGTACCAAAACAGTGAAAACCCCACACAAATTACACAATTTTGGAAACTAGACCCCCTGAGGAACTTATCTAGATGTGTGCTGAGCACTTTGAACCCCCAGTGCTTCACAGAAGTTTATAACACCCGGGCGTGAAAATAAAAAAATCATATTTTTTCTACAAACATGATCTTTTAGTCACCAATTTTTTTATTTTCCCAAGGGTAACAGGAGAAATTGGACCCCAAAAGTTGTTGTCCAATTTGTCCTGAGTACACTGATACCCCATATGTGGGAGAAAACTACTGTATGGGCACACGTCTGGGCTCGGAAGGGAAGTAGTGACGTTTTGGAAAGCAGACTTTGACGGAATGGTCTGCGGGTGTCATGTTGCTTTTGGAGAGCCCCTGTTGTACCTAAACTATTGAAACTCCCCACAAGTGACCCCATTTTGGAAACTAGACCCCCACGGAACTTATCTAGATGTGTGGTGAGCACTTTGAACCCCCCCAAGTGCTTCACAGAAGTTTATAACGCCAGGGCGTGAAAATAAAAAAAACATTTTTTTCCACAAAAATGATATTTTTTCCCCCAATTTTTTATTTTTCTAAGGGTAACAGGAGAAATTGGACCCCAAAAGTTGTTTTGCAATTTGTCCTGAGTACGCTGATACCCTATATGTGGGGGTAAAACACTGTTTGGGCGCATGGCAGAGCTTGGATGGGAAGGAGCACCATTTGACTTTTTCAACGCAGAATTGGCTGGAATTGAGATCAGACGCCATGTTGCATTTGGAGAGCACCTGATGTGCCCAAACAGTGGAAACCCCCCAATTCTAAATCCAACCCTAACCCCAACACACCTCTAACCCTAATCTCAGCCCTAGTCTTAACCCTAGCCCTAGCACTAACCCTAACCCTAATGGGAAAATGGAAATAAATACATTTTTTTATTTTATCATTTTTCCCTAACTAAGGGGGTGATAACGGGTGGTTTGATTTACTATTTATGGCGGTTTTTATGTTTGGCAGCTGTCACACGCTGAAAGACGCTTTTTATTGTAAAAATAGTTTTTGCATCACCACATATTGAGAGCTATAATTTTTCCATATTTTGATCCACTGAGTCATGTGAGGTCTTATTTTTTGCGGGACGAGTTGACGCTTTTAATGGTATCATGTTCGGGCACGTGACATCTTTTGATCGCTTTTTATTCCGATTATTGGGATGCAGAATGAACAAAAACCAGCATTTCATGAATTTCTTTTGGGGGGTGCGTTTACTCCGTTCCGCATGCGGTAAAATTGATAAAGCCCTTTTATTCTTCGGGTCAGTGGTTACAGCGATATCTGATTTATGTAGTTTTTTAATGTTTTGGCGCTTTTATGCAATGAAAACAATTTTATATAAAAAATTATTATTTTTGCATCGCTTTATTTTGCGAGCTATAACTTTTTTATTTTTTCACTGATGACGCTGTGTTGTGGCTCTTTTTTTGTGGGACAAGATGACGTTTTCAGCGGTACCATGCATATTTATGTGCGTCTTTTTGGTCGCACGTTATTGCACTTTTTGTTCGGCGGTATGATAATAAATCATTTTTTGCTTCGTTTTTTATTTTTTAAGGGGTTCGCTAAAGGGGTTAACTAATGGGACAGTTTTATAGGGCGGGTCGTTACGGACGCGGCGATACCAAATATGTGTACTTTTATTGTTTTTTTTTTTATTTCCAAAAAATGTACTTAGTAGGGAATATTTTTTTTTTTTTATTTATTTAGCGATTTTTTAAAAATTATTTTTATACTTTTTTTTTTAACTTTATTACATTGTCCCAGGTGGGACATCACTGTCCAGTGACATATCACTGATTTGTCACATCACAGATCACTGTGACAGATCAGCGATCTGTCATAGGCACTGCACAAGGCTTCCTCCTTGCCTGCGCTTTGCAGGCATGAGGAAGCCAGCTCCTTGCAGGCCCCCGAAGGTCCCCGTCGCCATCTTGGATTAGGGGACCTGCAGGGAAAGAGCCCCCCGCAGCAGCGCTGCACATTGCGCTGCTGTGGGGGGCTCAGGGAAGCACAGAGGGAGCCCCCTCCCTGCCGATGATTTCCTTTAACCCTTGCTACACCGCGATCGTGTTTGATCGCGGTGTGCAAGGGGTTAACGTGTCGGGGCGGTCCTTGACCGCCCCTGACACATTGTGCCGGGTGTCAGCTGTGATAATCAGTTGACACCCGGCCGCGATCAGCGGCGCTGACCACGTGGGCGCCGCTGATCGCTGTGACATACTATCCCGTCCCTGGGAATAAAGTCCCAGGGCACATGGACGGGATAGTATGTCACATGACAGAAAGGGGTTAACAAAGGGGTTAACAACCAGTCCCCGGTTTATAGCAGGCACTTTATTTCTATTATATTCTGTGCAGCTCCCTGGTACACTTTACTCATTAACCCTTTAGCACACTCATGATGCTAATAGACACATGGGCAATGTGCAAAACTGTTTCCTTTGCAGATACTCAGCAGTAACAAACAATGGCTTTTGTCTACTGAGGCATGTTGAACCCTGCAGTGATTATTTTGCATGTCAATACCTCTTTATATTTACATCTAATTTACATCTACTTTTTCCACAGCCACACGGGCAATGTGCAATATTGCCTTTTTTGCAAAACCTAGTAGTGACAAGCAATATGTTCATTGTCATCTACTATGGTGCACTGACTCTGGCACAGTGGCGTAGCAACTGCTTGTGGCGCCCGGGGCGGTCGAAAAATTTGCCGCCCCTTTGGTCGTTGATAATTCGGAAGCATCCGAAGAGCCCACACTACACTCAAAGATCTAATTTTTAGTCGGCTACTAACTCTGCTATTATTTCTAAATTTCTAGACTTTCAACTTCTTGCAGTTCTCTATATATATGTATGTATTAGCTTGATGATGCTGGATGAAGACCTAATGGCTTTTTTTAATAATAATTTTTAATAATGTGACAGAAAAAAAAACAGAAAGTACAAATTATTTTGGCGGACAGGGGGCGGACACTGACAGCTTGGGGTCCCTGTGCAAGAAATGTGTCCGGGCCCCCCTCCTTTTTTGGCGTCAAAGCTACGTGTGTGTGTATATATATATATATATATATATATATATATAGATAGATAGATTATTGATATTATATAGCCACACACACACATACAGGTATATATTACATAGTCTCCTTTATTATGTATATTGCTGTCCCATACACAGTGCCTTCTCTTGTTATGTACAGTTCCATCCCTTACATATTGGATTATATAGAGCCCTGTTTTTTATTACATACCGTCCTGTCTTGTTAGCTGTATAATGCAATAATGGCTGATGGAGCATGGGAAAGCTTCCTTTCTAATGGAGGAGCTGATGGACTGGTCGTCTGGTCACCGGCTCCTCGATCAGCAGTCATTTTATATCTAACAAGAGAGGGGACCATGTAATAAAAGAGGGCGCTGTGAATAACAAAAATAACAAAAATACACTATGTAAGAGACAGCACTATACATAACAGCAGAGGAAGCTATATAAGGGACGGCACCATATATAACTAGAGAGGATGGTAGGTAATAAGGGGCGGTGTTATACATAATAAAAGAGGAAACTGTGTAACTAAGGATGGTGTTATACAGAATTAGTGAGTACACTATATACTAAGGGACTGTGTTAGACATAATAAACGATAATGTCTTCCTCCACCTCCCCCTGTTCCTAAGGCCATTATAAGTCCCCCTTCCTCCCATCCCAATCCCCCACACCCCTCATTGTCCTCCTCCCCTCGCATCCCATTATTGTCCTCTCCCCCACCTCCATCATTTTCTTCTCCACCACTATCTTTGCTTTCTCCCCCACCACTCCCATCATTGCCCATTCCACCACCTCCATCATTTCCTCCTCCTCCACCACCCCCATTTACTGCCCTTTCCACCACCACCATCATTGCATTCTCACCCACCACCCCATCATTGCCCTCTCGACCATCACCCCATCATTGTCTTCTCCCCATCACTGCCTTCTCCATCACCCCATCACTGTGCCTTCTCCCCATCACTCCCATCATTGCCTGCTCCATCACCCCATCACTCCCATCATTGTCTGCTCCATCACCCCATCATTGCCTGCTCCATCACCCCCATCATTGCCTGCTCCATCACCCCATCACTGCCTTCTCCATCACCCCATCACTGCCTGCTCCATCACCCCATCACTCCCATCATTGTCTGCTCCATCACCCCATCACTGCCTGCTCCGTCACTCCCATAATTGTCTGCTCCATCACCCCCATCATTGCCTGCTCCATCACCCCCATCATTGCCTGCTCCATCACCCCCATCACTCCCCTCATTGCCTGCTTCATCACCCCATCATTGCCTGCTCCATCACCCTATCACTGCCTTCTCCATCACCCCATCACAGCCTGCTCCATCACCCCCATCACTCCCCTCATTGCCTGCTCCATCACCCCATCACTGCCTGCTCCATCACCCCCATCATTGTCTGCTCCATCACTGCCTGCTCCATCACCCCCATCATTGTCTGCTCCATCACCCCATAATTGCCTGCTCCATCACCCCATCATTGTCTGCTCCATCACTCCCCTCATTGCCTGCTCCATCACCCCATCATTGCCTGCTCCATCACCCCATCATTGCCTGCTCCATCACCCCATCATTGCCTGCTCCATCACCCCCATCATTGCCTGCTCCATCACCCCCATCATTGCCTGCTCCATCACTGCCTGCTCCATCACCCCCATCATTGTCTGCTCCATCACTCCCCTCATTGCCTGCTCCATCACCCCATCATTGCCTGCTCCATCACCCCCATCATTGCCTGCTCCATCACCCCATCATTGCCTTCTAGACCATCACTCCCATCATTGCCTGCTCCATCATACACACAGACACACACACACACACAGACATACATACATACATACACACAAGACACCACCTCTCTCCTCTCACCTGTCCGCAGCATCGCCCGCGCTTCCTCCCTCACACAGCAGCGGCCGCTGAATGATGACGTCATTCAGCGGCGCTCCTCTGTGTGAAACAGGAAGCGCGGCCTCCGGGCAGGAAGCAGGACGGACCCTTGCCGCTCCGCTCCTGCTATTCACTCTTGCAGGCAGCGGAGCTGCCGTGATCGCATCGCTCCCTGCCCGCCGCTGCACTGCACTGCAGGGTGGAATTGCTGCTGCCGCGCCGCCCCCACACACATGCCGCCTGGGGCGGACCGCCCCCCCGCCCCCCCCCCACGCTACGCCAGTGCTCTGGCAGGAATTATTATTATTACTTTTGCATGCAAGAACCATTTTTGTATTTATATTTAAATCTACAGGATTATTATTGTGTGTGTAATATTATTTTTTACATCATTGTATACTGTTTTGCTGCAGCCTATCCCCCTTTTTTTTGGAGGCCTTTTGCCCTGTCTTTTTAACTTCTCCTTTTAATAATATTTAATAAAAAATTATTTTTAACAATCAATATTTTCTCTTATTTTCACTTTTTCCCACATGATATACCTTCTTGTGGAATATGTTGAGCTCATGGATATTTTGCCTTCTTCTGAATCAACATGTTGGGTTTTAACCCCTTCATGACCCAGCCTATTTTGACCTTAATGACCTGGCCATTTTTTGCAATTCTGACCAGTGTCCCTTTATGAGGTAATAACTCTAGAACACTTCAACTGATCCTAGCAATTCTGAAATTGTTTTTTCTTGACATATTGGGCTTCATGTTAGTGGTAAATTTACGTCGATAATTTTTGTGCTTATATGTGAAAAAAATGGCATTTTTTTAAATTACTGAGAAGTTTAACACGCAGAGCCGTGAAAATAAAAAATATTTTTTTTTCTGAAAAAATGATTTTTTTAGCCCACAATTCTTTGTTTTCACAAGGGTAACAGGAGAAATTGGACCCCAAAAGTTGTTGTACAATTTGTCCTGAATACGCTGGTACCCCATATGTGGGGGTGGACCACTGTTTGGGCACATGTCGGTGCTCGGAAGGGAAGTAGTGACGTTTTAAAATGATGGAATGGTCTGCGGGCATCATGTTACGTTTGCAGAGCCCCTGATGCGCCTAAACAGTGGAAACTCCCCACAAGTGACCCCATTTTGGAAACTAGACCCCCAATGAGCTTATCTAGATGTGTAATGAGCACTTTTAACCCCTAAGTGCTTCACAGAAGTTTATAATGGAGAGCCGTTAAAATTATTATTATTTATTTATATAGCACCATTGATTCCATGGTGCTGTACATCAGAAGGGGTTACATACAAATTACAGATATCACTTACAGTAAACAAACTAACAATGACAGACTGATACAGAGGAGAGAGAGGACCCTGCCCTAATGGGCTTACATGCTACTGGATGGTGGGGAAGGAGACAGTAGGTTGGTGGGTTGCAGCAGTTCCGGTGTCGGTTGAGGTGATATCACCGGTAGTGGTGAGAGAGAAAGAGGTAGCAGGGTCATTGCAGGCTGTAGGCTTTCTTGAAGAGGTGGGTTTTCAGATTCCGTCTAAAGGATTCAAATGTGGTTGATAGTTGGACTTGTTGGGGCAAAGAATTCCAGAGAATAGGGGCAATTCGGGAGAAACCTTGGAGGCGGTTGGGTGAGGAGCGAATAAGTGTGGAGGAGAGAAGGAGGTCTTGGGAGGACCGGAGATTACGTGAGGGAAAGTATCGGGAGATTAGTTCAGAGACATATGGACACAGGTTATTGATGGCCTTGTAGGTCAATATTAGTAATTTGAACTGGATACGCTGAGGGAATGGGAGCCAGTGAAGAGATTTGCGGAGGGGAGAAGCGGAGGAGTAGCGAGGAGAGAGATGAATTAGTTGGGCAGCAGAGTTAAGAATGGACTGGAGAGGTGCGAGGGTGTTGGCAGGGAGACCACAGAAAAGGATGTTGCAGTAGTCGAGGCAGGAGATGATGATGGCATGCACAAGCATTTTAGTAGATTGAGGGTTGAGGAAAGGACGGATTCTGGAAATATTTTTGAGCTGGAGGCTACAGGAGGTAGGAAGAGCTTGGATGTGCGGTTTGAAGGACATGGCAGAGTCAAAGGTTACTCCAAGGCAGTGACATGTAAATCAACAGCCGCGGAGACACCATCACATGTTTCTCAACGCAAGCAATGACTAGCCAGGTCTTTCACCGGGAAGGAACAACCACGAGAAGGGCAGTCTCCAATGAAGAAAACCACCTATGCCAAAACATGGTATCCATCCACAGACAGCTGTTTCAGGGTATTGCCCCTCATCAGTGTGGAGTAGGAAACTGGCTAGTAGGAGCAATGCCTAGTAAAAAGACTGCGAAAATGAGGATGAGTGACCTCATGGAGATCAACATCCGACACTGTGGAGACACCATCACATGTTTCTCAACGCAGTGATTCTAGAGCAATGCCCCCATCCCTTATGGGAAATATGCAAAAACATGTAAATCAACAGCCGCGGAGACACCATCACATGTTTCTCAACGCAAGCAATGATTAGCCAGGTCTTTCACCCGGAAGGAACAACCACGGGAAGGGCAGTCTCCAATGAAGGAAACCACCTATGCCAAAACATGGTATCCATCCACAGACAGCTGTTTCAGGGTATTGCCCCTCATCAGTGTGGAGTAGGAAACTGGCTAGTAGGAGCAATGCCTAGTAAAAAGACTGCGAAAATGAGGATGAGTGACCTCATGGAGATCAACATCCGACACTGCGGAGACACCATCACATGTTTCTCAACGCAGTGATTCTAGAGCAATGCCCCCATCCCTTATGGGAAATATGCAAAAACATGCAAAATCACTGCGTTGAGAAACATGTGATGGTGTCTCCGCAGTGTCGGATGTTGATCTCCATGAGGTCACTCATCCTCATTTTCGCACTCCAAGGCAGTGGACTTCCGGTACTGGGGAAAGTGTGATGTCATTAATTGTTATAGCTAGGTCAGGTAAGGAAGATCTGTGAGATGGAGGAAAGATGATGAGTTCAGATTTGTCCACATTGAGCTTGAGGAAGCGAGAGGAGAAGAAGGAGGATTTGACTGATAGACACTCTGGGATTCTGGACAGCAGAGAGGTGACATCTGGGCCAGAGAGGTAGATCTGAGTGTCATCAGCATAAAGGTGGTACTGGAATCCATGGGACTTTATGAGTTGTCCCAAACCAAGTGTATAGATTGAGAAGAGTAGAGGTCCTAAAACAGAGCCTTGGGGGACTCCAACAGAGAGAGGGTGGGATGAGGAGGTGGTGTGGGAGTGGGAGACGCTGAATGTGCAGTTGGAAAGGTATGAGGAGGTGCAGGATAGGGCAAGGCCTTTGATGCCGAAGGAGGAGAGGATCTGTAGTAGGAGGTAGTGGTCAACTGTGTCAAATGCGGAGGACAGGTCTAGAAGCAGGAGTATAGAGTATTGTCCATTTGATTTGGCTGTAAGTAGGTCATTAGTAATTTTGGTCAGGGCTGTCTCAGTGGAGTGATAGGGGCGGAAACCAGATTGTAGATTGTCAAAGAGCAAGTTAGATGATAGGTGGGAGGAAAGTTCAGCGTGGACGTGCTGTTCCAGGAGTTTGGAAGCGAATGGGAGCAACGATATTAGGCGATAGCTGGACATAGCGGTTGTGTCAAGGGTTGGCTTTTTAAGGATAGGCGTGATTGTGGCATGTTTGAAAGCAGAAGGGAAGGTATCGGACGTTAGTGATAAGTTGAAGAGGTGGGTTAGGGATGGGCTAAGTTTGGTGGTGAGTTTGGAGAGGAGGTGGGATGTGATGGGTCGAGTGCACAGGTTATGAGGTGCGATTTGGAGAAGAGGCGATTAAGCTCCCCTTCAATGATGTTGGAGAGTGAGGTTATGGGGTTTGGGCAATGGTCTGGTATACAAAGGGGTTGTGGTGTTTGAGTGATGAAGACTTGCCTTGTTTGGTCAATTTTATTTTTGAAGTGTGTGGCAAAGTCCTCGGCAGAGATGAGGGAGGTTGGAGGAGGCAGTGGTGGGCGGAGGAGGGAGTTAAAAGTTTTGAATAACTGTTTGGGGTTGTAAGATAGGGAAGATACGAGGGTTATGAAGTAGGCCTGTTTAGCAGAGGTGAGGGCAGATTTAAAATCGAGTGTTGCCTGTTTGAATGTGGTGAAGTCATCTTGCAAATTTGTTTTCTTCCAGCGCCGCTCTGCAATCCTGGACACTTGCCGGGGCTTTTTAGTGGTGTTATTGTGCCAGGGTTGTCTGCTGATACGTCTCATTCTGCCATGAGCGAGAGGGGCAACCGCGTCAATAGCTGATGCGAGAGTGGCATTGTAGAAAGCAGTGGCACCGTCTGTGTCATGGAGTGAGGATATGGATGCCAGTGGCAGAATAGAGTCAGATAGCGTGTGGGTGTCTAGTTGTGCAAGGTTTCTGTGGGGGTGCGCGTGTTGCTGGACATGGGTGCCAGGTGAGGAGGGCAGGGATGAGAAAGTGAGTAGATGGTGGTCAGATAGAGGGAGAGGGGAGGTGGTGAAGTTGGAAAGAGAGCAGAGACGGTGAAGACCAGGTCTAATGTGTGTCCGTCAGTGTGGGTGGCTGAGGAGGACCACTGAGTAAGTCCAAAGGATGAAGTAAGGGACAGGAGTTTTGAGGCTGCTGACTGAAGGGTATCAGTGGGGATGTTGACGTCACCCATGATGATAGTGGGGGTGTCAGTTGGGTTAATCCCAACCCTAACCATAACCCTAACCACAAGCCTAACCCTAATCCAAACCCTAACCCCAACACACCCCTAAGCCTAATCTTAACCATAACCCTAACCCTAATTCCAGCCCTATTTCAAACTCTTACCCTAATTCCAATCTCAACCCTAATTCTAACCCTGACCCTGATTCTAACGTTAAATCTAATTCTAACCCTAATAGAAGAATAAAAATAATTTTTTTTTTAATTTTATTATTTGTCCCTACCTATGGTGGTGATAAGGGGGGGGATTTACTATTTTTTTATTTTGATCACTGTGATAGGATCTATCACAGTGATCAAAATGAATGAATGGAATCTGCCTTTTGGCTGATTCGATGGGTGCACTGCGCATGCGCCCGCCATTTTGGAAGATGGCGGCGCCCATGATCTGGGACAGCGGGACACCGGGAGCCACAGCGGGACTCGGAGGGTACGGGGGGAGGGGGGGTGATCGTAAGGCAAGGGGAAGCGGAGGGAAGGGGAGGGGGAGCAGATGATGACGGCGACAGCAGATTGCCCCGTCAGTTGGTGGGGGGGTTAGATCGGTGTCTCCAGCCATGCCCGATGCTATTTCAGCATCGGGCATGGCTGGATTGTAATATTTCATCAAATTTCATTGATGAAATATTACTTTTGCTCTGATTGGCTGTTGAAACAGCCAATCAGAGCGATCGTAGCCACGGGGGGGGGCAAAGCCACCCTCCCTGGGGTGAAGCACAAAGCCTCCTGTATCTGTGAGTCGGGTGACCATTCAGTGATCCCGGTCATCCAACCCACAGGGGGGCTATCAATTCATGACGCCACATAGGCGTCATGGGTCGGATTGGCACCGACTTTCATGATGCCTACGTGGCGTCAAAGTTTGGGAAGGGGTTAAATTAAACTCTTCTTTGAACCTTAAAACCTATGAAGCAATGAATATTGAACTCACCTTTCACTCAGGTTACAAATTGAGCATAGTTCATACATACACACAATCCACACCTCACACCCTATGTACACAATTTGGAACTTGTGTACATGAGTTGTTCTGCTATCTACTGTACATTGGGAGACTAGGAGCAACAGCTGAGTAGGAAAGAATGCCAAGGAACCTTGATCCCACTCTTCTCTGAATCAGCCGGGGTCACAGATGTCTAAATCCCATCAATCACAATGTTTTGATATACTGTAACATTCAATTCTGAAAATACCTCTTTCATGTTTTTATGGCTGCACTCTATTACATTATTATCTGTTTCTCTGTCTGTAAACCAGGTAACAAATCTATTGATGATGTTGTTCATTCCAGTGTAACTCTGCATTCAAACATTATGACTATTGTGGACAGACACATTGTTTTACTGGAGCACAATGTCACAGGAGCCATTACTGAAGAGTTGGTCACCAATCAAGCTCACACTTTTCTGACTGGTGCCTCTTACAGAAACAAAATGGTTAATGTTTTTATACGCTCTGCACTTGTGGTGTTGGCGTGTAAAATGGCACAAAGTTTCGAGAAAGGTAAAAACAATTTCAGTCCATTCAAATATAAATGGTAACTTTTTGCCTGTTATTACTTTTTATATTGGTTTCCTAAGAACCAAAATCTTGTTCTTATTAGTTATCACCACAAGTTTATTGTATCTTTAACCCCCTCGCGCACCCTGCTGGTCATGTGCACCGTGGTGAAGTGTTACTGCACCATGAAGTAGCTATGCCCCTGCCATATGCAGTGCAAGCTGGCTGTTACATACAGATTGCAGCTATATTCAATCCCAGCTGTTGAACTCTTCATACATTGGGTACAAAAAGTATTCAGACCCCTTTAAATTTTTCACTCTTTGTTTCATTGCAGCCATTTGGTAAATTCAAAAAAGTTCATTTTTTTCTCATTAATGGACACTCTGCATCCCATCTTGACTGAAAAAAAACCAAATATAGACATTTTTGCAAATTTATTAAAAAAGAAAAACTGAAATATCACATGGTCATAAATATTCAGACCCTTTGCTCAGTATTGAGTAGAAGCACCCTTTTGAGCTAGTACAGCCATGTGTCTTCTTGGGAATGATGCAACAAGTTTTTCACACCTGGATTTGGGGATCCTCTGCCATTCTTCCTTGCAGATCCTCTCCAGTTCCATCAGGTTGGATGGTGAACGTTGGTGGACAGTTATTTTCAGGTCTCTCCAGAGATAATCAATTAAGTTTAGGTCGGGGCTCTGGCTGGGCCAATCAAGAATGTTCAATCAAGTTGTTCTGAAGCCACTCCTTTGTTATTTTAGGAATGTGCTTAGGGTCATTGTCTTGTTGCAAGTTGATCCTTTGGCCAAGTCTGAGGTTCAGAGCACTCTGGACAAGGTTTTCATCCAGGATATCTCTGTACTTGGCCGCATTCATATTTCCTTCAATTGTAACCAGTTGTCCTGTCTCTGCAGCTGAAAAACACCCCCATAGCATGATGCTGCGACCACCATGTTTCACTGTTGGGATAGTATTGGGCAGGTGATGAGCAGTGCCTGGTTTTCTCCACACATACCGCTTAGAATTATCACCAAAAAGTTCTATCTTCATTTAATCAGACCAGAGAATCTTATTTCTCATAGTCTGTGAGTCCTTCATGTGTTTTTTAGCAAACTCTATGCTCGCTTTCATATGTCTTGCACTGAGGAGAGGCTTCTGTTGGGCCACAGTGCCATAAAGGCCCAACTGGTGGAGAGCTGCAGTGATAGTTGACTTTGTGGAACTTTCCCCCCATCTCCTAACTGCATCTGTGGAGCTCAGCCACAGTGATCTTGGGATTCTTCTTTACCTCTCTCACCAAGGCTCTTCTCCTACGATTGCTCAGTTTGGCTGGAAAGCCAGGTCTAGAAAGACTTCTGGTGGTCCCAAACTTCTTCCATTTAAGGATTATGGAGGCCATTGTGCTGATAGGAACATTGAGTACTGCAGAAATTCTTTTGTAACCTTGGCCAGATCCGTGCCTTGCCACAATTCTGTCTCTGAGCTCCTTGGCCAGTTCATTTGACCTCATGATTCTCATTTGGTCTGACATTCACTGTGAGCTGTGAGGTCTTATACAGACTGGTGTGTGCCTTTACAAATCAAGTCCTATCACTTTAATTAAACACAGCTGGACTCCACTGAAGGAGTAGAACCATCTCAAGGAGGATAACAAGGAAATGGACAGCATGTGACTTAAATATGAGTGTCCGAGCAAAGGGTCTGCATACTTATGACCATGCGATATTTTAGTTTTTCTTTTTTAATAAATTTGCAAAAAAATTCTACCTTTGTTTTTTTTCCATTCAAGATGGGGTGCAGAGTGTACATTAATGAGAAAAAAAATGAATTTTTTTGAATTTACCAAATGGCTGCAATGAAAAGAGTGAAAAATTTAAAGGGGTCTGAATACTTTCCGTACCCACTGTATGTCACAGTCTCGCTGACTACATCTACAGTCATGGCCAAAAGTATTGACACCCCTGCAATTCTGTCAGATAATATTCAGTTTCTTCCTGAACATGATTGCAAACACAAATTCTTTGGTATTATTATCTTCATTTAATTTGTCTTAAATGAAAAAACACAAAAGAGAATGAAGCAAAAAGCAAAACATTGATCATTTCACACAAAACTCCAAAAATGGGCCGGACAAAAGTATTGGCACCCTCAGCCTAATACTTGATTGCACAACCTTTAGCCAAAATAACTGCGACCAACCGCTTCCGGTAACCATCAATGAGTTTCTTACAATGCTCTGCTGGAATTTTAGACCATTCTTCTTTGGCAAACTACTCCAGGTCCCTGATATTTGAAGGGTGCCTTCTCCAAACTGCCATTTTTAGATCTCTCCACAGGTGTTCTATGGGATTCAGGTCTGGACTCATTGCTGGCCACCTTAGAAGTCTCCAGTGCTTTCTCTCAAACCATTTTCTAGTGCTTTTTGAAATGTGTTTTGGGTTATTGTCCTGCTGGAAGACCCATGACCTCTGAGGTAGACCCAGCTTTCTCACACTGGGCTCTAAATTATGCTGCAAAATTTGTTGGTAGTCTTCTGACTTCATAATGTCATGCACACGGTCAAGCAGTCCAGTGCCAGAGGCAGCAAGGCAACCCCAAAACATCAGGGAACCTCCGCCATGTTTGACTGTAGGGACCGTGTACTTTTCTTTGAATGCCTCTTTTTTCTCCTGTAAACTCTATGTTGATGCTTTTGCCCTAAAAGCTCTACTTTTGTCTCATCTGACCAGAGAACATTCTTCCAAAATGTTTTAGGCTTTTTCAGGTAAGTTTTGGCAAACTCCAGCCTGGCTTTTTTATGTCTCGGGGTAAGAAGTGGAGTCTTCCTGTGTCTCCTACCATACAGTCCCTTTTCATTCAGATGCCGACGGATAGTACGGGTTGACACCGTTGTACCCTTGGACTGCAGGGCAGCTTGAACTTGTTTGGCTGTTAGTGGAGGTTCTTTATCCAACATCCGCACAATCTTGCGTTGAAATCTCTTGTCAATTTTTCTTTTCCGGCCACATCTAGGGAGGTTAGCCACAGTGCCATGGGCTTTAAACTTCTTGATGACACTGCGCACGGTAGACACAGGAACATTCAGGTCTTTGGAGATGGACTTGTAGCCTTGAGATTGCTCATGCTTCCTCACAATTTGGTTTCTCAAGTCCTCAGACAGTTCTTTGGTCTTCTTTCTTTTCTCCATGCTCAATTTGGTACACACAAGGACACAGGACAGAGGTTGAGTCAACTTTAATCCATGTTAACTGGCTGCAAGTGTGATTTAGTTATTGCCAACACCTGTTAGGTGCCACAGGTAAGTTATAGGTGCTGTTAATTACACAAATTAGAGAAGCATCACATGATTTTTCGAACAGTGCCAATACTTTTGTCCACCCTCTTTGTTACGTTTGGTGTGGAATTATATCCAATTTGGCTTTAGGACAATTCTTTTTGTGTTTTTTCATTTAAGACAAATTAAATGAAGATAATAATACCAAAGAATTTGTGTTTGCAATCATTTTCAGGAAGAAACTGAGTATTATCTGACAGAATTGCAGGGATGTCAATACTTTTGGCCATGACTGTATAAGGCCACGTGCACACATTGAGTGTTTGGTTATTCTTTTACCTCAGTATTTATAAGCCAAAACTAAGAGTGGGTGGATGAATACAGACGTGGTGACGTGTTTCCACAGTGTGTCCGTAAAGTCATGGTGCACTTTTTACCAGTCACTGGAAAGCAACAAAAAACGATAGAAATGTGAAATCTGCTCCAACTAAAAGAAAAACTCTCCCAGTTTCATACCTATTCAGTGCAGTTTGATGTGGGCTCCATTTGTTGCCCTACACACATCCAAACGATAGTGAAGTTCTTGTCACACACGGGTAAGGACGTCTGGTGTAACCGAGTGAATAATGTCTGTGATTCTCTGTTTTAAAACACTGCTATTCTGTTCGTTTCCACTATACACTTGTACTGCTCCGGTCATTTTTGACCGGACCTATTAAAGTGCTGTTTTAGCTACTTAAAAAAAAAATTTTGAATACCTGTTGCATTATTATACTGTATGTGAACATGGTTGGTCATTATAAAAAAAAATACGTAAAAAACTCAATTTTTTTATTTATTTTGTGTTTATAAAGTTTACAAGGGCTTATTGAATTCTGCACAGAAATTACAAATTTGAGCTTAACTTACTAACTAAAACAACTACTACTACTATAACAACTATAACTAACTATAACTAAAATTAACTATAGTATAAAATGCGTGCAAAGATTTTGAAAAAAATAGTAAAAATAATAAAAAAAAAATTTTAAAAAATCATTTTTTTCAGAAAATCTTCACATAATTCTATTGTTTACATTCAGGACAACAATAAAACGCAAGTTTATAAGCCTCATACCTGTATAGATTTGCATTCAAGGCTCAGATGTCTCCAGATCTTCTCTCCAACAAAACTGAGACTGAAATGGCTGGCTGAACTGCTTACTTACTGATAAGATAAGAAAAGAGACACCAGACACCACCCCCTGGAATGCTGAGATAGCAGAGAAGAAAACAAACATTTGGCAGACATGACTCATTAGCTTTTCAGGTCTGCTTTGCACAGAGAACCAACACAAGGAAAATAAAAAAAAACTCTTTTCTTTTACAATATGCAATGGTGACAACTGAATTTATTTATTTTTAGAGGAAAAGCATGGTAAATAGCATACAGAGAAAAAAATTGCACAGAACTGTACTGAAAGCCAATGCGTATGGTTTGTACTGAAAGCATGTGTAAATCTGCACCTAAAGCAACTGTTTACTTCATAAACAATAGTAGATGCAGTAAGTAGTCTCAAAATAAATTATAACTCATTTGTTTTACTCAAAAAAATGGCTGAAATTAGCATAAAATGCTATTCGGTCATTTTTTACCTGGAACAGTACAAGTGTAAAAAAAAATGTGGTGCAAATACTAAACAAAAAAAAAAAAAGTACCCTTAGAAAGAACCCCTGCCTAATCTGACAGGATTTCTCTCGTTGCATAATTAAAAGACATTGACTTTTTTTGGAATCTCCTCTTGTCTGTTTTAGACCCTTTGAAAGTCCCAGGGTGTCCTAATTTAGCTATATTCCCCTGCTTTGTGCGAGGCTGCGGGAGCTATAACTGCTGCGGAGGGATCTCTTTCATCTCAACGTCCTATCTCAAGTATGCCATTTTCCTGTCATAACAGATCTGTGAGGCAGAAGGACACAAAATAGTCTGTGATTTGTGCCTATTTCTCTGTTACCTCCGCTCCCCACCGCTCCTGTGCGGCTCCACTGGGGTGATCTGCCTTTGTTCAGCGGTGCCGTGTATCAGCTGCCGACTCCCCTGTTGCATATTTTATGAGCAGGGACTGACATCACTGAGCCCTGTGTGAAGACTAGCCGCCTGTCACGGCTGCATTTAAAGTCACAGGGAGCGCGTCTATATCGGCGCGCAGTTAATAAAGGATTTTACTGTATGCATCATACAATATTAAAAGTGCCATCTGATTCTGTGGTGTATCTCATTCCTCACGGTCCATTTTATAAAAAGATATAGGAAGACACAAGAATTTTCTATATTTTTAATGTTTATTCAGTATAAACATCACCAATAATATCCATTCTCTCTAATATAATCCCTGCAGGGCAGGATTCTAAAAAGAGCACAAGATGAGTCGCAAGGCTACTCCAGTGTCCAAATCAACAAAAGTGTCTAATATGACTCCTCAAAAAGCACAAAAATTTCAGGATTCGTACAATCCTCACTTTAAAGATCAAGTGGCTATCGTTAACCCATTTAAAGCCAGATCTCATAAAGAGGTCATGGATACATCTCTCATCAAAAAGGAAAAATCCTGGTAAAACTTCTGTAAAATTCATATCGCCAGCCGACGCTTCAAGTCCTGAGTCTGGAGATAATTCACCAAACTTTTCGCCGGAAAGGTCAAAATTTAAGATGGATAACACCAATCCTTCTTCTTCCCAAAATCTGGATGTTATATCCATACACTCTTACATGGATACTCTCGCCCAGAAAATCACGTCCAGTATGTCTCAATCATTTGAAAACCAAAATAAAATTTTACAGTCCACCTTGGATAAATTTAGCAGCAGGTTAGACAACCACGAAAAATGGCTAACTGTAGTGGAAGAACACACTGATGATTTATCAAAAGACACCCATGACCTCAAATCTGAATTTCACAGACTTAAAATTAAAGTTGCGGATATAGATGACAGGAACAGATGAAACAACTTGAAAATAAGAGGAATACAAGAATCTATCTCACCAGATAAACTAGAAGACTTCGTCAAGATAATTTTCAAAAAATTACTACCGGCACTTACAGACCAGGATCTCATCATAGATAGGATCCACAGACTTCCCAAACCACGGAATATCGATAAAGATCTACTTAGAGATACCATCTTAAGGGTGCACTTCTTCAAGATCAAGGAAAAAATTCAAAAATCGGTTAAAGATCTAGGAGGTTTGCCAGAACCCTATGCTCACCTTCAGGTGTTCACGGATCTTTCAAAGGAAACGATTGAAGGAAGAAAGTCTTTTAAGCCAGTCACCTCCACCTTGAGGGAAAATAATATCCCCTATAAATGGGGCATTCCACTTAAACTTTTGGTATTCTACAAAGGAAAGACGACCATCCTCTTCTTGCCTAAGGAAGGAAGAGATTTCCTGTCCTACTGCAGGATACCCGATCGCCATAGAAACTCTAACTCTCAAGAACCAGGCCCTCTTCAGAGACGGTATGATCCAACGGAAAGACCCTGCCTAGATATTTTCTCTCCTTGTTAAAAGGCCTCTCTACACTTTTTGATTATTTGTTCAGTGTATTACTCTACTTATTATTCTTCTTTCCACAGGTTTTATTACTTTTCTACTTCTTTATGGACTCATATATCACATGAGATTGTTTTCCTTCTAGGAACAGTGCAGTTATGATTGACAGCTAAAGGATGCCTCTAATGGGATCCTTACACAAACTTTCCCCAATAAGGAATTAGAGCCTACCGGCTAGGCTCCTTCTGAAGGACAATTTTGTTCTTACTGTTTTGTGTTTTTCTGTTTTCGGTTTTAAACAGGTCTTCAGTTTTAGTTTTTTTTTTTTTGTCAACTAAGTTCTTCAAAGGTAGGGGCCCTCTGGTTTCCTTAGTTCATCTTCCCCACTTCATACGGTCCTTGCCTCTCTTGTAACATGAAAATAAAAGTTGTGTCTTATAATGTCAGTGGGCTAAATAGCCCTTGGAAGAGATTTTCCATTGGTAAAGAAATTAACGGGTTACATCTTGAGATTGTATGCCTCCAAGAAACTAAGTTCAAAAAAGACAACCACCCATCTATAAATCTCAAAAATTTCCCATTTGTATTTGAGTCTTGCGGCCCATGAAAGAAAGCTGGGGTTTTATCCCTGATTGGTAATTCAATTTCCTTTGAATTTCTCTCTGAAGTCAAGGACTTAAAAGGTCACTATCATATTCTCCTATGCAAATTGAACAGCCACACCATCACAATAGTTACTACTTATGCTCCCACCATCAGACAACTTAGTTTCCTAAATAAGCTAATGAAAAAAATCGACACCTTAAGGCCCTTTTACATTTAGCGATGCACCAGTGATCCGACCAGCGATCTGACCCGGTCAGGATCGCTGGTGCATCGCTGAATGGTCGCTAGTGAGCTGCCACACAGGCAGACCTCACAGCGATGCAGCAGCGACACAGCACACGATACTCACCATTCACACACAGCGATCCTGACGTCCTCCCGCCCACCTCCACGCGTCACTCGTCATCACAGCAGGAAGCCCCAGCAGGAAGCTGATGACGAGAAATGGAGACGGACATTCTCGCGCGATCAGCGATGGACAGCGGGGGAGTCGGTCGGAGGTAAATATCACACATAGCGATATCGCTAGCGATATCGCTATAACGTCACAAAATCGGTGACTTTAAAGCGATATCGCTAGCGATATCGCTATGTGTAAAACCCCCTTTACGCTCAGGAACTCTACTTTTATTACGTGACTTTAATATGGTGCCAGATAATACACTGGACTCCACCTCTCCCAGCAGACACAGATCGCAATCCTTGAACAGCTGGATTTATAATCACAAGCTATTCAACTCATTCCGCTGTTTGAACACCACATCTAGAGAATTTACTCATTTTTCTGATGGCCATCAGTCGGCCTCTAGAATAGACTTGATACTCACAGATGTCTTCTCCTTGCCAAGGTTCTCTTCCATCTCCATACTTAATAAATCTATTTCAGATCATTCTCCGGTAACTGCAGAATTAACAATAGGGCCTCCAACTCACCCCCAATTCATGTGGAAATTCAACTTCTCTTTGCTTCATAAGCCCTCCACCAAATCTGAAATCAGCTCAGCCTTACAGAATTATTTTAGTGAAAACGACTCCGTCCTCCTAAATCCATTTTCCTGTTGGAACGCTCACAAGGTGATATTGAGGGGAGTTTTGAACCAAATTTCCTCCAGACAAAAAAAAGTTAACAGAGATAAAATCCTTACCCTACAACAGTCAATTAAATCTAAAGAAGAGGAACTTTGTCGATTCTGTTTTTCCTCTAGCAAACAAGCTGTATTATCACAACTTACCAATCTTAGAATGCAATTAAGGAAACCCATATTCAATTTTTACGACTCAGCTATTAGATCGGCAAAATGCAAGCAATACTTATCTATAAATCGCCCTTCAAAATACATGTCAAACAGAATTAAGAATATACTGAAACAGAATAGAATTGACACTATAACTTCCTCTAATGGTACATCTCTGGTCCACCCTAAAGATATTGTAAAGGCTTTTGCCGATTATTACAAAAATCTGTATAATATTAATCAGGATAACCCTAATTTGCAGCCAACGACCTCAGAGATTGGATCATTCCTTTCCAGCATGAACCTTCCAAAACTCAACTCTGAAGACTTATCTTTTTTGTCTTCTTCCTTCACTGAACAAGAAGTCCTGGAAACTATAAAAAAACTTAAAACATTTAAATCACCCGTACCAGACGGGTTTAGTAATGATTATTTCAAGTCTTTTAGTAATTTATTGGCCCCTCACCTTGTAAAAGTATTTAATTCAGCTTTCCAATCAGGTCAATTTCCCAAAGAGATGCTGGAAGCGACCATTGTCGTAATCCCTAAACCAAATTCTGACACTAGCCAAGTTTTTAACTATAGACCTACAGTATATCCCTCATCAACACAGATGTAAAAATTTACGTAAAAATCTTGGCTATTAGACTAAATCAATTTCTCCCGACACTAATTTCCAATGATCAGATAGGCTTCATTAAAGGAAGACAATCCATAGATGGTACGAGAAGGCTCATTAACATAATTAAGCTCATTACCTCGAAAAACCTCAAAGCCACTGTTATCTCTCTTGATGCTGAGAAAGCGTTTGACCGCCATAATTGGTCTTATCTCGAAGGGACTCTCAAAAAATTTGGAATAAATTCTCGACTCATGGGAGGTATTATGGCTTTGTACTCCAGCCCTGGGGTGAGGGTATATTCCAACAATCATCTTTCCCCTACATTTAATATAGCTAATGGGACTAGACAGGGCTGCTCCTTGTCACCATTGCTTTTCGCATTGGCCATTGAACCTCTCGCCCAATTAATCAGGCATAGCACAAAGATCTCAGGAATTAAAACCTTGCATAGAGATTTTATAATAGCATTATATGCAGATGATATAATTCTTACCCTTATCGATCCAAGCAACTCTATCACTGCCTTACAAACTCTAATCCAGACTTTTCCCAACGTCTCTTATTTTAAAATAAATGACTCTAAATCCAAAATACTTGGCTTTAACCTAGGAATAGACCAAGGAAAAATTGAGGGCCTCTCGCCTTGGGGTTGGGCTACTGATGGGCTGACATACCTAGGACTAAAATTTGTCAAAAATATAATCTCTCTTATAAAATTAAACTTAGAGATTCTTACCAAAAAGCTTTGTAAAGAATTTTGTATATGTAGAGATGATGGACTCTCTTGGTGGGGAAAAATCATGATGGTTAAATCATACATCTTCCCAAAAATCCTATATCTACTTCGCTCTCTTCCTTTAAAAGTTCCCACTTCTTCTCTTAGAAATCTCCAAGCCTCATTGAATTCCTTTATATGGAATAACAAAAGACCCAGAATAGCAAAAAACATTCTCTACAGTCATAAATCTTATGGTGGAGCTGGTTCCCCAAATATCACGGCATATTACACTGCAAATTTAGTCAAACAAAGCGCATTCTGGTGGCCACATGATAAGACACCAGCTTGGCATGAACTAGAATTGTCTTTTAACAATTATAAACCTCTTCACCTACTAATTCTGAAACAACTCCTTCATAAAAAATTAATTGAAAACTCTCATCAAATTTTTTATGTTATTTCTGAAGCTTGGAAAAAATTTTCTGTTCCAAAAAGAGGCTCTAATAAAGAAGTCAGGTTAAAAAATTTGACCTTATCAGTTATTTTTCAAGCATCCAATCAGACTATTGACCCCGTTTGGTCTGCACTTGGTCTCAAAATACTCAAAGATTTATAAGATGGTGCTCTTTGTACACCTTATAACAAACTCAAGAATAGATTTCCATCTACTACTCCTGCTTTTCCTTTTCATCTTTCCTTCCCTCCCCTACACCTTCTTCCCCATTTATTAAAACTCCAATTAAACGTTTGGAAAACAAAATGATCACGTAGATTTGATATTGTCACATTCGTAATAACCCATACTGTAAAAAATTCATAATTTTTTCAGACGGTGAATGCCTCAGAAAAAGGAATTCAAGTGTTTGAGTTGCTTTTTATGTTTATCCTGCCTCACAAAAAATGTGATTCAAAAGTCACACACAGAATGGTGCCAATAAAAATTACAATTAGTTACACATAAAGCAATCTACAGAGAAAACTCCCATGAGACACAAAATACTAATCAAAAATCTTTATTTCAACAAAGTACTAAAAACAATTCAAAAGGAGATGTTTTACAGAATGAAAAACTGACAAGCAAGTAAATCTTATAGTTAACATGAAATGTTAGATATAGAAAATACATTGATCCATGTGGAATACAGACCCGTGCATGTAAAAACACATGTACAACTCCAATACTCAAAAAAAAATCTAATGTTTAATTGCAATAATATAATAATAATATAATAGTACCACCTAATGGTATTATAGAGCATATAGAGTAGTAATACAAGAGATATACACTGTATATGTGTCCACATACGTGCGTCGGTATATAAAAATATATAGTTTAAATGAATCCACATGTTAGGAAGTGCCAGTGCGCACATGAAAGAAAAACTATATAAGGTGCAAAATGCAAAAGGATTTGGGATATAAATATACGTAAAAAGTGCAAATGCATATAAAAGAGCGTAAAGAGTATACTCAGAAAAGGCACTCTTCCAACAGTAAGTAATAAAAATGCCTTAAAACATTCTCTCTGTAATTATTCTGGCATTTGGCAAATACAGTATAAACTCAAGTATAAGCCAACCCGAATATAAGCTGAGGCACCTAATTTTCCCACGGAAAACTGGGTAAGCTTATTGACTCAAGTATAAGCCGGGTATGCATTGTCCTCGCATCCCTGTCTTGCTTTGTGTGGCTCCCCGTCCTGTCCTGGTATGAGGGGCTCCCCCCGTCAGTGTCCTGGTATGCTTGGCTTCCCACCATCCCATCGTTGCACGCATGGGCTTCCCCCGTCCCGTCGTTGTATGCATGGCTCCCCCAGTCTCGTCGTATGTATGGCTCCCTCCATCCCGTCATTGTATGCATGGTTCCCCACTCCTGTCCTGGTATGCATGCTTGCTAGTACAAAAAAAAACATCCTATTCACCCTCCTCCAGCATGCCCTCGCAGCGTCTCACTGGTGCCGGTTTCCAGCAGCTCTTCCTGCTGAGCGATCACGTGGCACCACTCATTATGGTAATGAATATGAGCTCCACACCTATGCAAGTGGAGACGCGTAGCATATTCTTTACCTTAATGAGCGCTGCCACGTGATCACTCAGCACTGGAAGAGCTGCCGGCAAAAGGACCAACGCATACTGTATGTAGCGACGGCGTGGAGGAGGGTGAGTATGATGTCTTTTGGAAGTCGGTGTCTGCAGCAGTCACTATGCATGCTATTTAGCAGTGGCACAGGCTTTAGCCACACCTGCCGGCTCCTGCCACTGCTCCGCTGCTGCCCCTCCAATGTCAGCTTTCTGGACAATGACTCATGTATAAGCAGAGGGGGGCGTTTTCAGCACAAAAAATGTGCTGAAAAACTCAGCTTATACACGAGTATATACAGTATTAGTAATTATGCTAATCCTAATTGACCTAAAACGGGAAAGGTTTATTCTGATTTCATGTCAGATATTGGGAAAAACATGCATATGTGTCTTTTTATATAGTGTATGTAAACTTCTCATTTCATCTGTAAGAACATTTGTACACAAGCTAATAGAAGCAAAAGCTGTATGGTACAAATTGCTTAGCTGCAATAAATTAATGCTACACCACACTTCAGAGGTACTTTTTTTTTTAGAGTCCTCATCTCCCATTTTTTATAACGAGCAAAGGCAAAGCAGACAGCTGTGATCTGATAATAATAAGCAAGGAGGTCAATGTATATGGGACCCTACCCAGCCTGATAATATAAGCACACAGGTCCCTTCTTTACCTTGGCTGGTTATTAAAAATAGGGGGACCCCACATTATTATTTTTTAATTATTTATCTACTTAATAGGTTTAATAAGTCAAAATACCTAAGTCACATACTGTATCAAAGTCAAAGCATGCTTAGAACAAAACATTTGCAAGCTCACTCATTCACTTTTTCAGATGCTTATAAAGTTGCTTATAGCCTGCAACTCACTTCACTGCTTTCAAAGATAGAACGGGAGATCACAATTTTGTTTCCAAACACAAAGTATTAAAAGGTTTAATCAAACTTACCTGACTATCACATGTTCATTCAAAACTGGAACAAGCTGATCCTTATTCCACTAATGGCTCGCTCTCATGAGCATTGATTATCTCATATAAGAGAATTTGATTGATTATTTAAATGACTCTTGGCTCAAATTGTGATTAGAATTTGAGCCAAGTGTCAGTTCACTGTGATGTGATTTTCTTTGGAGAAGACTAAGAACTTAACTTCTCCAACTTCTCCATGGTCTGTGCCTGCGTAAATCAGACTGCCCTGAGAATTGGCATCTAAGTACAGTCAAATGTTTTACAAACACCCATAGACTTGTATGGGTGTGCGTGCTCTGATTTACGAAGCTACTTTACGACATGCTGCAAATATTTTCACAGACCAATTTGGTCTGCAGAAAGAAACACAGATCTGCACTGCCCCATAGTATAACAGTGGTCCGAGTGTTATCCAAAAAAACATGGAGTTACGTGCTCTTGTGAACAAGATCTTAAAGGATCAACAGTCCTAGACCATCTGTATGAGCATGTAGGTTTCAGGAAGTTGAACAAAATGATCCTTTGATATCTGCAATCCAATGTCTTTTTCCAGAGAAATTCATATTTTTCTAAATAATTAAATGAGCTGTTAAGATTTATGGGCCAGACTTAGATCTCCATGAAAATCTGACTCCAGAGCTTAATTTAAATGAAAGGTGGTGTTACCAGTGTGGGGCATGTAAATTAGAGAGCAAACTGTCAGTCATTACATGCCTCACACTGGTAACTCCCAACTTCACTTAAAATAAGCTTTGGAGGCAGATTCTCTGAGAGATCTGTGTGCGGCCCACAGAACTTTACAGCTCATTTACATGTTAAAAAGCACATTCTCGGGAAAGAGACAACATATAATTTTCTTAAGCTTTCTGTGACCTTCATTCCCATATGGATGACTTAGCAGGGTTGTTCCTACTCACAGAGTGTGAGACTGGTAAGCATATTGCTATTTTTTGTACTTATATTTGTGCTACTTGTTCATTTACAATTTCAGTGTTGGGTTTCTTTTTTAGATAATATATATCAATCATTTTGCTTCCTGAGGAATCTTTTTTCCAAAGAATTTATTCTTTTCCATGGCTGTGAAGAACAGGTAAGGACAGAAAAGAAAACTCAAAGAACCTGAAAAAAACTGTTTTTATAAATATTACATACTACAGTATATAAAATGTTACACCATATATGTTAGAGGCTTCATTCAGAACATCCTCCAGTAGTGTCAAAATGCAGTAATAAATGCAGTGATTTTCGTCCCTTCAGAAAGGCAAATCATGGCACAAGTGTGAATACAACCCTATGTGTTTGCTTTTGCATTTGTACACAACTGAGCATAGTATTTTGTTCTTCAATTGGTTCTTAAAACAATAGTAATGTGCAGTTTTCATACAATAGATGCTTTTATTAGTTGGACTACAATATATTTTAATTCTCAGGTACAACAGGAGTCAAAAGTTTAGATCTTTCCTACTCTTCTTCTTTACCTATAGCCATTTAGCAAATAGTGGGGTTATATACAGTTAGTATGAAATTAATATTGAAATACTATATTGTTCAGGCCATAGGACCACCTTAATGCACCCCAGATTAGACAGTAGAAAATGGAAAAAACATATTCCCTACTAATTTATTATGGTGATGCATGGAAGGGTCAATACCACTATTTTTCATGATCTAGGGTAGAATTGGGAGGCATTACTAGCTCCGGTTAGTGATTCTGCAGCATGTATATTATTACACATACAGCTTTACAGCACACCATTATGGACACTGTGAAGCGCACACATAGACGCAACACTGCTGAACGCACTTCTTACACACAGCCCTACACACTGAGTTTATTAAGGAGTGAGTGTAGACTAGTTGTAGCGAGTGTACACTATTACACTTTGAAGTCTTTTTCAGTGCTGTGTCTGATCACATGTTCTAAAAAACTCTGCAACTAATCAGGACCCTGCAGCATCTTGTGATGTGCAAGTTTCCTAATGTGTTTTCTTTCTGCCCTGCCCTGATCAAACAGATCAGAGTTGGGCTGAGAGAGAAGTACGGATCTGCACACACCTTGCTCTAAGTACTTGGGAAGGATACTGTATCAGAGTTCTGTTAAATCAAAGTAATTAATGCGCGCTGAGAGCAGTGCTTTGTCAGTGATCTATCACTGGCTACCATTACATAAAAGCAAGAGCATTGTGATGTGAGTCTGCCCCCAAAGGCACCATGTGAGACATAGTCTGCATTAAGGGACACCTTTCAGAGGAGATGAAGGAATCAGTATGATTAAGAACCCAGATTAGAGCATCAACTAATCGAGATGAGCATAAAGATGTGCGGTACCCAGTTTCGACCTCTGTTCAGTTCCTTGATGCAGCCGAGCTTCATAGCTGTGGCCGGCATTCTGAAACCAGCATCTCTTGTGTCCCTCTGTTGTTTCCTAGGTCCTGTATCATCATCCTGCCAACCTACGGAGAAGGGGAGGGACGAATCCAAAAACAACAACCCATGGTCATATTATAAAATTGCTTTACTAATTTGCAGGGCAAGGAACAAGTAAAACATGCTAAAATGCTGGTTAATCATTGCCAAGGATAAGGACACAATTAATCATGTTTGCCAATGTGTGCAAAATTACAATCATAGAAAAACGTATGCCATATAAAGGGTATATAATCAGGACCTAGTAAGCACATATATAACAGAAGAAGTGCCCAGGGGCCATATGTTCACACAGGCCAATAATAGGAAAAACTAAAAAAATCCACAACATAATAACTGGCACATATTTATTACCTGAAAAAGGCAAGTGCAGGGAAGCAGAGGGTCCACGTGTCCGCCCCAATTTTGACAACCGGTCATTTACAGTCCACGGTATTGTATTGTTGTGGGACACTTACTATAATTGTGTATAATATGACAGCTATTATATTGCCACACATGACATATATCCTTTTTCTCACTACCTTCTTTGTTTGCAACCTATGGAGCACCATAGACGCACTTGCCGAGACTTGCAATAAAGTAGAGGAAAAAAGGCCAATTCACATGAATTTGCATACATCTAATTGCAAAAATAGCAATAGACAATTTTATTGACGCCATAACACGTAAAATATAAAACCACTTAAAAGCAATGTCACAACACTCCTGCCTTAATGTAAAAAAATTCTGTGTGTACAGAGTGAACCTGCATATGAATATCTTTAACAAATCATACAAGGTACAGTCAGACAGTGATAAGCATGAGCACTGTCATTATAATATGAGCAACCTGGGTACCAACAAATTATAGTTATAAGCCCATAATAATAAAGATCAATCACCAAGGTTACGCATGATATGCAATTCTAAGAGTTGGCGTCCTCACTAAATGAGCTCAAACAGACAGGTATAAGAAAATACCAGGAGACCTGGATCCAAGGGATGGTCTGAACAGTAATAAGAATGGGAATCCTGACCCAAAGGATAAGCATGAATAATATATAAGCTGTGTGATCAGTATGCAGCCATTTGGTAATGCTGTCAAGGCCCCATCTTAGAGGGAGACAAAAAAAGAGAGAGATTATTGCACAAGATAGAAACATTTGCTATGGAGACCTGTGTGGAGAGCAGGGTATCCAGCAGTGGAATGCTGTAAGGAAAAAAATGGAGACGGGGGTGTGGGGAAAACCCCACGCGTATCGCTGCAAAACAGCTTCGTCAGGGGAAGGTCACTGGGCGAGACTGGCAGTCACAAAAGGAAAGTCTGTATACCGCACATCTTTTTTCTCATCTTATAATAAACTAATACAGGTGTGCACAAGGCATTCACAAAATCCTCTAATATTCTTAATAATAGACCATACTGTACTTTATTAGCACCTAATTAAAGGTGCAAAACAGTTTCCAGTGTGATTACTTGTAATGGGTTAAAGTAAAGGCTAACACCTTTAAATATGAAAAAATAATATCCAAACTTAAATGAAAGAAATGTTCATGATTTCACATATGATATTTTTTCATGTAGAAATATATAACTTATTTGTTTTTACTGACAGGATTTTGAAGAGGGTTGTCTTCTTCTGTCCAAGTTAAATGTTATCAGCAGGACACCTTATGACATTTTTATGAACGAGAATGACAGTGTGGGTCAGTTTTTATATGGAATGTTGTATTCAGCACTTGAAGGATACCAGGTATAAAAAATCACATGAACTACAATATTTGTATGTACATTGTACGAATTCTACACTACCTTCTCAATGTGACATTTGAAGAAAAAACACTGAAATGTTTTTGGATCCTTTCCAAATGGTTGCCATTCCTGAAAAAGCTTTGAGTGATAAACGTTTAATTTCCCCCTTTAGTAGCTAGGACTAATAACCATGTCTAGTGGATTTTTGTCTGGTGTTCATGTATGGAATGGAGTGACAGCCAACACTCATCTCTTAGGGTATGTGCACACGCAGTTTTAGCTGCGGTGTACAGTACCATTCATTTACCATTCAAATGAATGGTAAAAAAAAACGCTGTGTAGACGTTGCGGAAAAATCTGCGCGGATTTGCTGCGGTTTTGAAACCGCAGAAAGAATTGACATGTCAATTCTTTCTGCGGAATCCGCAGCGGGTTCCTATCTCCACCATTGTGGAGATGGTGAATCCGCAGGACCAAACCGCAGGCAAAACTGCAGATAATCCGCAGGTCTTTTGACCTGCGGTTTATCTGCGCTTTTTGCAAAATCCGTGCGGATTAATCTGCAGCGGATTCCGCAGCGTCTGCACACACCCTTAGGTGCAGCATGGAGCCGGCTCACAGTCACCAACCTCCTTTAACCCCTTTACCCCCAAGGGTGGTTTGCACGTTCATGATGGGCCAATTTTTACAATTCTGTCCACTGTCCCTTTATGAGGTAATAACTCTGAAACGCTTCCATGGATCCCACTGATTCTGACATTGTTTTCTCGAGCCATATTGTACTTCATGTTAGGGGTAAAATTTCATTCATATAACTTGCGTTTATTTGTGAAAAAATGGAAATTTGGCGAAAATATTGAAAATTTTGCAATTTTCCAACTTTGAATTTTTATGCCCTTAAATCACAGAGATACGGCACACAAAAAACTTAATAAGTAACATTTCCCACATGTTTACTTTACATCAGCACAATTTTGGAACCAAAATTTTTTTTTGTTAGGAAGTTATAAGGATTAAAAGTTGACCAGCGATTTCTCATTTTTACACCACCATTTTATTTTAGGGACCACATCACATTTGAAGTCACTTTGAGGGTTCTATATGATAGAAAATACCCAAAAGTGACACCATTCTAAAAACTTCACCCCTCAAGGTGCTCAAAACCACATTCAAGAAGTTTATTAACCCTTCAGGTGCTTCACAGGAATTTTTTGAATGTTTAAAAAAAAAATGAACATTTAACTTTTTTTCACAAAATAAATTACTTCAGGTTCAATTTTTTTTTATTTTACCAAGGGTAACAGGAGAAATTGGACCCCACAAGTTATTGTCCAATTTGTCCTGAGTACGCTGATACCTGATATGTGGGGGGGGAACCACTGTTTCTGCGCATGGCAGAGCCCAGAAGGGAAGGAGCGCCGTTTGACTTTTTCAATGCAAAATTGGCTGAAATTCAGATCGGATGCCATGTCACGTTTGGAGAGCCCCTGATGTGCCTAAACAGTGGAAACCCCCCACAAGTGACCCCATTTTGGAAACTAGACCCCACAAGGAACTTATCTAGATATGTGGTGAGAACACAAGGGCTTCACAGACGTTTATAACGTACAGCCGTACAATTAAAAAATCATATTTTTTCCACAAAAATGATCTTTTCACCCCCAATTTTTATTTTCCCAAGGGTAACAGGACCCTAACAGTTATTGTGCAATTTGTCCTGAGTACGCTGATACCCCATATGTGGGTGTAAATGACTATTTTGGCGCATGGCAGAGCTCGGAAGAGAAGCAGCGCCATTTGACTTTTTTGGCTGGAATTGAGATCGGACGCCATGTCGAGTTTGGAAAGCCCCTGATGTGCCAAAACAGTGGAAACCCCCCATAATTGACACCATTTTGGAAACTAGACCCCCAAAGGAATTTATCTAGATGTGTGGTGAAAGCTTTGAACCCCCAAGGGCTTCACAGAAGTTTATAACACCCGGGCGTGAAAATAAAAAAATCATATTTTTTCCACAAACATGATCTTTTAGTCCCCAATTTTTTTTATTTTCCAAAGAGTAACAGGAGAAATTGGACCCCAAAAGTTGTTCAGTTTGTCCTGAGTACGCTGATACCCCATATGTGGGAGAAAACCACTGTATGTGCACACGTCGGAGCTTGGAAGGGGAGTAGTGACGTTTTGGAATGCAGACTTTGATGGAATGGTCTGCGGGTGTCATGTTGCCTTTGGAGAGCCCCTGATGTACCTAAACAGTGGAAACCCCCCACATGTGACCCCATTTTGGAAACTAGACCCCCTGAGGAACTTATCTAGATGTGTGCTGAGCACTTTGAACCCCTCAGTGCTTCACAGAAGTTTATAACGCCTGGGCGTGAAAATAAAAAAATCATATTTTTTCCACAAACATTATCATTTAGTCCCCAATTTTTTTATTTTCCTAAGGGTAACAGGAGAAATTGGACCCCAAAAGTTGTTTTCCAATATGTCCTGAGTATGCTGATACCCCATATGTGGGAGAAAACTACTGTATGGGCACACGTCGGGGTTCGGAAGGGAAGTAGTGACTTTTTGAAATGCAGACTTTGATGGAATGGTCTGCGGGTGTCATGTCACGTTTGGAGAGCCTCTGATGTGCCTAAACTGTTGAAACTCACCACAAGTGACCCCATTTTGGAAACTAGACCCCCCACGGAACTTATCTAGATGTGTGGTGAGCACTTTGAACCCCATAGTACTTCACAGAAGTTTTTAGCGCCTAAGCGTGAAAATAAAAAAATCATTTTTTTCCACAAAAATGATATTTTTGCCCCCAATTTTTTATTTTCCTAAGGGTGAAAGGAGAAATTGGACCGCAAAAGTTGTTTTGCAATTTGTCCTGAGTAGGCTGATACCCCATATGTGGGGGTAAAACACTGTTTGGGCGCATGGCAGAGCTTGGAAGGCAAAGAGCACCATTTGACTTTTTCAATGCAGAATTGGCTGGAATTGAGATCAGACGCCAAGGCACTAAAAACATCAGCAAGTCTGCACATAACTTTATCAATAAAGTTTTTTTAATCAAAGCCAAGTGTCAGGAACTATATAAAATAAAAAAGACTGCTTTATTTAAAATATGATGTAGCAAAAAGACAAAAAAAAAAAAATGCAGAAAAAAGCACAATAAAAACACACTCAACAGCGCAATAAAAAAAAAAAGTAACCTAATTTACATAAATGCTGCAAAAAATCTGCAAGGTCAAAAACTCTCCAAATAATCATTGTGTGAACTTAGACTTCTACTCCTATGACGTCCAGCCCCAGGCTGGGCAGTTTAATATAATAGTGCAATACTAACTTAAATATTAAAGCATAGCACTGTATTGTGCAAACAATCACAGGTTGAAACAGGGCTGAAAAAAATGTAAAAAAAATAAACTAATAAAATAAATACCATATATACTCGAGTATAAGCCGAGGCACATAATTTTGCCACAAAAAAAACTGGGTAAACGTACTGACTCGAGGATAAGCTGGGTATGCATTGTCCCCTCATCCCTATCATGGTATGCATGGCTCTGACCTTGTATGCATGGCTCCTCCGTCGATGTCCTTGATTGCATGGCTCTCCCGTCCTGTCCCTGAATGCATGGCTCCTTATCCTCTATCCTTGTATGCATGGTTCCTATAAAAAAAGCAAAAAACATCATACTTACCATGTCTGCGCGCCCTCGCTGCACCTTGTTCCAGCGCCAGCAATTCTTCCTGCCGAGCGTTCACGTGACCCCGCTCATTAAGGTAATGAATATTCACTTCACGCCTATGGGAGTGGAGAGGCGTGAATATTCATTACCTTAATGAGCGGGGCCACGTGATCGCTCGGCCGGAAGAGTTGCTGGCACCGGAACGAAAAGAAATGCAGCGAGGTCGCGCAGGCAAGGTAAGTAGGATGTGTGCTGGAAGCCGACGGCTTCGGCTGTCATGTACGCTATTACAGAGAAATGAATATTCATTTCTCTTTAGCAGCGGCACAGGCTTTAGCCACAGCCGCCAGCTCCTGCCTCTGTGACCCGCTGCTCCTCTGCTCCCTTTCCCCCACCGACTTTCTGGGACAATTGACTCGCATATAAGCCAAGGGGGGCGTTTTCAGCACTAAAAAATGTGCTGAAAAACTCGGCTTATACACAAGTATATACGGTATATATATTTTTTAACTTAAAATTCACCCCCTTTTTTCTAAATCTCAAAATAAAAACGTACTAAAAGCATATTTAGCATCAG
Source organism: Dendrobates tinctorius (assembly GCF_039654945.1). Taxonomy (NCBI): domain Eukaryota; kingdom Metazoa; phylum Chordata; class Amphibia; order Anura; family Dendrobatidae; genus Dendrobates; species Dendrobates tinctorius. Next base: position 2,345,384 of record NW_027361808.1, on the reverse strand, counting down.
TTTTTAATTCTAGAATTATTTAACCTCTTAGTGACACAGCCAATTTTGACCTTAATGACCAAGTCAGTGTTAACAATTCTGACCACTGTTACTTTATGAGGTAATAGGTCTGGAACGCTTAATAATAATAATAATAATAATAATAATAATAATAATTTTATTTCTATAGCGTCAACATATTCCGCAGCACTTTACATTATAGAAGGGACTTCTACAGACAATAGACATTACAGCATACCAATAAACACATAGTTCAAAGTAGAAACCAAGAGGAATGAGGGCCCTGCTCGCAAGCTTTCAATCTATAAGGAAAAAGGGGAGACAGGAAAGGTGGATGGTAACAATTGTTTTTATTGTTCGGACCCGCCTTAGTGTATGAATCGGGTGTTCCTGTGATGCTGCATGAACCAGTTAACAGTCTAAATATGTAACAGTATAGACACAGAGGGCTATTAAATGCATAAAGCATGAGAGAAACCTGTTTATGGTAAAAAAAATTTTTGAATGAGCCACACAGGGATAATTAGGTTTATGCGTTGAGGCAATAGACCAGTCCGAACAAATGCGTTTTTAGGGCACGCTTAAAACTGTGGGGATTGGAGATTACTCATATTACCTGGGTAGTGCATTCCAAAGAATTGGCGCAGCACATGAAAAGTCTTGGGGATGGGGTTTTGAGGTTCTGATTATTGAGGATGTTAACCTCAGGTCATTAACAGAACTGAGGGCACGGGTAGGGTGGTAGGCTGAAACGAGGGAGGAGATGTAGGGTGGTGCTGAGTCATGGAGTGCTTTGTGGGTGAGGGTAATAAGTTTATACTAAATTCTGGAGTGGATGGGTAGCCAATGTAAGGAATGGCACAAGGTAGAGGCATCAGTATAACGATTGGTGAGGAATATGATCCTAGCTGCAGCATTCAGGACAGATTGGAGAGAGGAGAGTTTGGTAAGAGGGAGACCGATTAGTAGAGAGTTGCAATAGTCCAGATGAGAATGAATAAGAGAAACAGTAAGAGTTTTTGCAGAGTCGAAAGTAAGAAAGGGTCGAATTGGGGGGCAAATGAAAGCTCAGAATCAAGTATGACTCCAAGACAGCGGGCATGTTGCTGGGGAATAAAAGGTGGAACCACACACGGAAATGGCAATGTCGGGCATAGGTAGGTTAGTAGAGGGAGGAAACATGAGGAGTTCAGTTTTTGACAGGTTAAGTTTGAGATAAAGGGAGGACATGATGTTAGAGACAGCGGTAAGACAATCACTGGTGTTTTCCAAAAAGGCAGGCATGATATCAGGAGAAGAAGTGTATAATTGGGTGTCATCAGCATAGAGATGGTACTGGAACCCAAATCTACTGATTGCTTGACCAATAGGGGCAGTACACAAAGAGAAGAGGAGGGCACCTAAAACCGATCCTTGAGGAATCCCAACAGTAAGGGAAGATGAGAGGAGGAGGAGGAGCCAGCAAAAGATACAGTAAAGGAGCGGTCAGAGAGATAGGAAGAGAACCAGGAGAGAACGGTGTCCTTGAGGCCGATGCGCATATTCATTACTTTAATGAGCGGTACTACGTGACCGCTGAACACAGGAAGAGCTGCGGCGCCGGAGACCATCTTGTTAGCGTGGTTGGTCAGGAGCCGGAATCTCCAGGAGTGGACCCTCTGGACCGTGGCACCGAGGGGCTCCGGGTAAGCTGCCAGGTGGAACTGACCCCTAAACAGGGACCGTTAGGAGCAGGCCTAGGGGTTCGAGTACCACGGTAGCCGGTACCGAGAGGGGCGGCTCAAGATGGACTGGAGTAGGACAGTGGGACTGAAGTGTAGATGACAGAACAGGGCTGGCACACAGGAGACAGGAATGGAGTAAGACTATAGACTGGAACGTGGAGGAACTGAAGTGTAGATGACAGGACAGAGTTGGAACACAGGAGACAGGAATAAAGGAGGATGGAAGGACTGGAGCAGGATGGAACTGGAACACCGGAGGCAGGACTGGAGTAGGACGGCAGGGCTGGAACAGGAACACCGGAGGCAGGACTGGAGTTGGACGGCAGGACTGGAACAGGAATGGATCAGGAACACCGGAGGCAGGAGACGGAGGAAACGGGAACACTGGAGTAGGACTGAGAAACACTGTTAGCGAACACGGAAGACCGGCTGCGAGGCTGCTGCAGGAAACACTGAGGACGGCACCGAGAGACTGTAGAGAGCACAGGAGGAAGCAGGGCCCAGTGTGCAAGGTAACACAATGATCAGGCGCCTCCCTCAGGGGGAAGTGGCCTGATATAGCCCCGTCTGGTCTGCCATTGGTCCGAAGGTGCTTCCGGGTCAGGGCACAGCCGGAGCACAAGAAGCAGCAGGGAGGTGCGGCCGCGGCCTATGGCGCATGCGCATTGCATGCAGGGATGGCGTCGGCCGTGAGCCTGTCAGAGGTGACCGCCATGGCCATCGGGTGGAGAGAGACTGCAGCGTGGGAGCGGCGGTGGCTGCGGCATGGGAGCGGAGGCTGGGTGAGTATGACAGAGCGGTGTAACTGTACCCCATCCCCTAAGCCGCCCTCCCCGGAGATTAGCAAGAAATCTCTTGAGGATACGGGGAGCATTGATATTCTCCTGAGGCTCCCAGGATCTCTCCTCAGGAGCAAAGCCCTTCCAATCAACAAGAAAGAATGTCCTACCTCTAACACTCTTCATAGCAAGAATGTCCGGCACTTCAAAGACATCATCGGCACCCACCAGCTGAGGACCAGGATCAGGCAAGGAATGGAAGCGATTCAGCTCCTCAGGTTTTCGGAGGGAGACGTGGAAGGTGTTCGGGACCCGGAGCAAAGCAGGCAACCTCAATTTATAGGCGACTTCGTTGCTACGTCCAAGAATTTCAAACGGACCGATGTAGCGTGGTCCCAACTTGTAGGAGGGCAATTTCAACCGGATGAATTTGGAGGAGAGCCAGACTTTGTCCCCAACATGATACTGAGGAGGAGCCAATCTCCTTTTGTCGGCATAATTCTTCATCTGATCAGCGGACCTCTTGAGTGACATATTGGTCTCGGCCCAAATCTTGGAAAATTCAGAGGACAAGGCGTTGGCCGCGGGTACCTCAGAGGCAGGGGTTATCGGAAGAGGAACACCAGGATGTCTGCCAAAAACAATGAAGAATGGAGACTTGGCCAAGGACTCGCCAGCATGGTTGTTATAAGCAAACTCTGCCCAGGGGAGTAAGTCAACCCAATCATTCTGGTGGGCATTGGAGAAATGACGTAGGTACCCCGTCAATGTCTGGTTGGTACGCTTTACCTGTCCGTTGGACTGTGGATGGTAGGCCGAGGAGAAGTTGAGGGAAACGTTCATGAGCTTGCAAGGTGAACGATAGAACTTGGAGGTAAACTGAACCCCTCGGTCAGACACAATGCGTTGAGGTAGTCCATGGAGTCTGAAGATTTGGTGAATGAAAACTTTGGCCAGCTCCGGCGCCCAGGGAAGACCGGGTAGAGGGACAAAGTGGGCCATCTTTGAAAAGCGATCCACCACCACCAAAAAGGTCGGTGACAAAATCCATGGCGATGTTTTCCCAAGGAACCGTAGGAACGGGCAACGGAAGCAACAAGCCTGATGGAGGTCTTCGTGGCACTTTGTTTTTAGCACAGGATTGACAAGAAACCACAAAGTCGAGTACATCTTTGCGAAGCGTGGGCCACCAGTAGTGACGCGTGATAAGATCAAGGGTCTTCTTAGTTCCGGCATGGCCGGCCAGTTTGGAGGAGTGCCTCCATAGGAGAACCTTTCGCTTGAGGTTCTCAGGCACAAGTGTCTTGCCTGGAGGAGGAGTAAGTCAGTTCACTGGAGCCACTGTGATGATCCTAGTGGGATCAATGATATGTGAAGGTTCCTCCGTTGTTTCATGTGGCTGGAAGACCCTGGATAGGGCGTTGGCTTTAGTATTCTTGTTGACAGGATGGAAACGGAGCTCAAAGTCAAATCGGGTGAAAAATAAGAACCATCTGGCCTGACGAGGGTTGAGTCTCTGGGCAGACTGGAGATAGGCCAGATTTTTGTGGTCCAAGAAGATGACAAAGGGATGAACAGCTCCTTCCAGGAGGTGACGCCATTCCTCCAAGGCCAACTTGACGGCCAGGAGTTCCCGGTCGCCGATCACATAGTTACACTCAGATGGAGAGAAGGCCTTCGAGAAGAAGCCACAAGGATGCAGGCGACCGAGGCAGTTCTCTGGGACAATACTGCCCCAGCACCTGTCGAGGAAGCGTCCACCTCAAGTACAAAAGGTCGATTGCTCTCAGGGCGATGCAGGACGGGAGCCATGGAGAAAGCCCGTTTTAGGGTCAGAAAGGCGTTTGTATGTTCTCCCCGTGTTTGCATGGGTTTCCTCCGGGTACTCCGGTTTCCTCCCACATTCCAAAGACATACTGATAGGGAATTTAGATTGTAAGCCTCATCGGGGACAGTGATGATAATGTGTGCAAAATGTAAAGCGCTGTGGAATATGTTAGCGCTATATAAAAATAAAGATTATTATTAAAGGCCTCCTCCGCCTCAGGAGTTCAATCTTTGGGGGTAGTCCCCTTATGGGTGAGAGCAGAAATAGGTCTTGTGATCGCAGAGAAGTGAGAGACAATTTCCAGGTAATAATTGGCGAATCCGAGAAATTGTTGTATTGCCTTTACTCCGACGGGGCAAGGCCATTTGAGAATGGCAGACAACTTCTCGGGGTCCATCCTTAGACCAGCGTTGGAGATAATGTATCCCAGAAATGGCAGAGAGGTCTGTTCGAAGAGACATTTCTCGATCTTCGCATACAGGCGGTTCTTCCGAAGACGCTGTAGCACCAGGCGGACACTCTTTCTGTGGGACGAGAGGTTTGGTGAGAAGTCGAGGATGTCTTCTAAGTACATGACCACACAGGAGAACAAGAGATCCCGGAAGATCTCATTGACGAACTCTTGAAACACCGCAGGAGCATTGCAGAGACCAAAGGGCATGACCAGGTACTCGTAATGGCCGTCTCGAGTGTTGAAAGCAGTCTTCCACTCGTCACCTGCATGAATACGGACCAGATTATAGGCTCCTCTGAGGTCCAGCTTGGAGAAGACCCGAGCCCCTCTGAGATGGTCAAACAGCTCCGGAATGAGTGGAAGAGGGTACCTGTTCTTGATGGTAATCTCATTCAAGCCCCTATAGTCAATGCACAGCCGTAGAGTTCCATCCTTCTTTTTGACGGAGAAGAACCCGGCTCCTGCGGGTGAAGAGGATTTCTGTATAAAGCCTTTGGCGAGGTTCTCTCGGACGTACTCGGACATGGCGGTGGTCTCTGCGGGAGACAAGGGGTAGATTCTGCCCCTTGAAGGGGTTGAACCGGGAACAAGTTCAATTGGGCAGTCAAACGGCCGGTGTGGAGGAAGGACCTCCGCTTCCTTCTTATCAAAAACATCGATGTAAGAGCTGTAGGCTGGAGGAAGACCCGGAAGGTCTGGAGGTGATGGAGGAGCGGCCGCCAGGCAGACAGGTGTTAGACAGAGAGCTTGGCACGGGTGCCCCCAGCGGAGTATCTCCCCAGAAGACCAGTCGAGAACAGGCTGATGAGTCCTTAACCATGGAAGACTGAGTAGAATGGTGTGAGAGAGCTTAGGAAAAACGTAGAAGGTTATCTTCTCTCGGTGTAAGGCTCCGACTTGCAACTCCACTTCTTCAGTGGCCAAGGTGACGGTCACCTGTAGCGGTTTGCCATCCACTGCGGCAATGTCATGATCCAAGGTGGATCTGACAGTTTAAATGCACAAAGTGAACTTTTTTTCCTTTGGCTTGGTGCCAAAGTGGGTTGATTGCCCCCGGTGGCCATTAGAATTATTACACGTGGTGTCGTTCATTCTAAGTTGCCCCGGTGGTGGTGAGCGGTAGTGCACTTTAGTTTCTTTGGTTTAATGTGCACTTAATTACAAATCAGGTGTTAGGCTCTATAAAAGGGAGCCAGGTGGGTTCAATCACTGTTGGTGATATTGTGTTCCTCATTTGGGAAGCAAGCCTGGGTGAAAGAAGGAGCTGAACATGAGTCCTGCGCAGCCCAGCCAGAGGGGACGAGTGGCAGCTAGGTGGTCTGCAAGAAGGGCTGGCATGGCGTGGTGGAGTCACAGTTTATGGTGTTTGCAGGAAGTGCTTGCATGGCTTGGTGGAGTGACGACTATGGAGAGAGTTGCACTCAGCATGCGGGACTTGGTTGCTGGGAGTTGGACTCAAGCATGCTGGACTTTTTGGGCAGGATTTGAACTCATCTTTGGGACTCTGTTACTGGACAGCTGAAACTGGTGGTGGACTCTGCTCCAAGGCTGCACTATGGTGAAGGATCCAGTTATGGTGATGGATCCAGGTGGAGGAGAAGATGCACACAGGTGGTGGGCTGTTGCTAGGAGCGTACGCAACAGAGCAAAGCTAAGTGGTGTATCCCCTGTATTGTCATTTTTCCTCATGTGTGTTTAGTGCACTGGTGGGATTAGTTTTCGCACCGACCAATTCCCTAGTGAGGGTTTAGGTTTAGGACGAGCTAGGGTTTTTAGGTTCCTGTTGCACGCCCGGTGCGGAACCAGCATAGGGAACGTTAGGAGTGCAGGGACACTGGCTCAGGGGAGCTCATGAAGTCTCCACTTCCCTATTCCCTATCGCAGGGTCCACCATTGTTAATGTTTCCCAGGTTTCCCTTATTGTTTAAATTCGCCTTACTGGAGGCGGGGTTTCCAGACTTGTATATATGTGTAATGTCTAAATTCGCCAGTTGGAGGCGGTGTATCCAGCTGCACGTGTTTATTATTTAAATTCGCCCCACTGGAGGCGGTGTATCCAGGGTCACCTGCATCACATGGGTTTGCCTTGCGGTAGTCGCTGCGTCCAGATACACGTGACAGGCAATCTGGATAGGGTTAGATAGAGTAACCACGGGAATTTGGTATTTGTCCATCTCTTCAGGTCGAATGAAGTTACCTGCCGAGCCCGAATCCACGTAGGCCACCTCGGAACCACGTCTCTCCCCTGAAACCAAAAGCCCAGAAATCGTAAGAGGTTGAGAGGGATCATCATCACCTAGGGAGGCCTCTCTTACCTGACCTAGGTGGAGAAGTTTCCCTGTCTCTTAGGACAGGTGCGGGCATAGTGTGACGAACCACCACAATAGAGGCACAGACCTTGTGCCCGCCTCTCTCTCTGACGCAAGTCGGCCAACTTTAGATGATCTATCTGCATGGATTCGACTGAGGAGGGAGAAGAGCACCCGGCCGAATGGGGGCTGGCAGAACGGGTGAAAAGGGGAACTGGCCTGGTGGACCTCCTGTCTCTCGCTGACTCGCGAGCGTGCTCCTTGAAGCGTAGGTCAATGCGGGTAGCCAGCGAGATAAGGTCCTCTAAGGTGGACGGGGTATCTCGACCTGCGAGTTCATCTTTTATTCTGCCTGAAAGACCGCGCCAGAATGCCCCTACCAAAGCCGCGTTATTCCAGCCGAACTGGAGACAGTGCGAAAGCGAATAGCGTATTGTCCGACCGTGAGAGAACCCTGATGTAAGTTAAAGAGTGACTCAGTGAGAGAGGCTAACCGGCCCGGCTCATCGAAGACCCTGCGAAAAGTATCCAAGAAAACCGGGAGACTCTAGACGACAGGGTCGTCACCTTCCCAGAGGGAATTCAACCAAGACATGGCCTCCCCCTCCAGATGGGACATGATGAAGGCCACCTTGGCCCGATCAGAGGGATATTGCTGCGGCAACTATTCAAAGTGGAGGCTACACTGATTTAAGAACCCCCTACAGAGCTTGGGATCCCCGGTGAAGCGAGGCGGTTTGGCAAGGCGGGGCGTCGGGAAAGCTGTAGACGCGGAGGGATGAGTCGGGGCTGCGGTAGCAGCCTGCAGGGCCGACAAGCGACTGTCAAAGGAGGCCATGTAAGACAAAATGTGGGCTTGAGTATCTTGTTGCTGACCCAGCTCCTGTTGGAGACTGGCCAGTTGAGTGGCATTTCCAGGACCGACCACCTGCAGGGCCGACAAACGGGTGTCCATAGTCTTCATGATCGACATAATGAGTCCCTGATTCTCCCGCAGGAAGAGCAACACTTTCTGAGTGGCAGCAGTAGTACTGGCGGAGTCTATGGCCTGATCGTACTATTAGCGTGGGTGGTCAGGAGCCGGAATCTCCAGGAGTGGACCCTCTGGACCGTGGCACCGAGGGTCCCCGGGCAAGCTGCCAGGTGGAACCGACCCCTATACAGGGACCGATAGGAGTAGGCCCAGGGGTTCGAGTACCACGGCAGCCTGTACCGAGAGGGGCGGCTCAGGATGGACTGGAGTTGGACAGTGGGAATGAAGTGTAGATGACAGAACAGGGCTGGCACACAGGAGACTGGAATGGAGTAAGACTATAGACTGGAACATAGAGGAACTGAAGTGTAGATGACAGGACAGAGTTGGAACACAGGAGACAGGAATAAAGGAGGATAGAAGGACTGGAGCAGGATGGAACTGGAACACCGGAGGCAGGACTGGAGTAGGACGGCAGGACTGGAACAGGATGGAACAGGAACACCGGAGGCAGGACTGAAGTAGGACGGCAGGACTGGAACAGGATGGAACAGGAACACCGGAGGCAGGACTGGAGTAGGACGGCAGGACTGGAACAGGATGGAACAGGAACACCGGAGGCAGGACTGGAGTAGGACGGCAGGACTGGAACAGGAATGGATCAGGAACACCGGAGGCAGGAGACGGAGGAAACAGGAACACTGGAGCAGGACTGAGAAACACTGTTAGCGACCACGGAAGACAGGCTGCGAGGCTGCTGCAGGAAACACTGAGGACTGCACCGAGAGACTGTAGAGAGCACAGGAGGAAGTAGGGCCTAGTGTGCAAGGTAACACAATGATCAGGCACCTCCCTCAGGGGGAAGCTGCCTGATATAGCCCCGTCTGGTCTGCCATTGGTCCGAAGTTGCTTCCGGGTCAGGGCACAGCCGAAGCACAAGAAGCAGCAGGGAGGCGTGGCCACGGCCCATCAGAGGTGGCTGTCGGGTGGAGAGAGGCTGCGGCGTGGGAGCGGAGTCCGGCTACGACGTGGGAGTGGAGGCCAGCTGCAGCGTGGGAGCAGAGGCCGGGTGAGTATGGCGGAGCGGTGTAACACATCTGAGAGGCAGGGACTACAGAGACCGCACCAGGAGAGGGTGAGTATGATCTGACAGCCGCACTCCCCCGCCAACCCCCAGGACAGTGACTCGAGTATATGCTGAGAGGGGCACTTTCAGCCTAAAAAAATGGGCTGAAAATCTCGGCTTATACTCGAGTATATACAGTAATGAATAACATTTTCCACATGTCTACTTTACATCAGCACGATTTTGGAAGCATAATTTTTTTTTGTTATGAAAGGGTTAAAATTTGACCAGTGATTTCTCATTTTTCCAACAAAATTTACAAAACCATTTTTTAGAGACCAAATCACATTTGAAGTGGCTTTGAGGGATCAATTTGACAGAAATTACCAAAAAGTGACACCATTCTAAAAACTACACCCCGCAAGGTGCTCAAAGCCACATTCAAGAAATCTACTAACCCTTCAGGTGCTTCACGAGAACTAAAGCAATGTGGAAGGAAAAAATTAGCATTTAACTTTTTTCACAAAAAATTTACTTTAGACTCAAACTTTTTTATTTTCACAAGGGTATCAGAGAAAATGGTCCACAAAATTTGTTGTACAATTTCTTCTCAGTACACCAATACCCCATATGTGTGGGAAATCCACTGTTTGGGCTCATGGCAGGGCTCAAAATGGAGGAAGCACCGTTTGACTTTTTGAACACAAAATTGGCTGGAATTGATGGCAGACACCATGTCGTGTTTGGAGACCCCCTGATGTGACTACACAGTGGAAACGCCCCCAATTCTAACGCCAACCCTAACACAGCCCTAAACATTACCCTAACTACAACACACCCCTAACCCCAACCCTAACCCCAACACAAACCTAACCCCAACACAACCCTAACACAACCCTAACCCCAGCTCTAACCCCAACTCTAACCCTAACTGCAAAAAAATAAAAAAAATTTTTTTTATTATTTTTACCTAACTAAAGGGGTGACAAAGGGAGGGGGGGTTGATTTACAATTTTATTTATTTAGATCACTGTGATAGGGTCTATCACAGTGATCAAAATGAATCAATAGGAAAAATCTCCTGTTATTGCCAGCAGATCTTGGCAGGCGCACTGCAAATGCGCTCGCCATTTTCTTTCAGGAAGATAGCATGGAGGGCCAGGGGACCGAGCAGGATGATCTGGGGATAGCGGAGGTACAGGGGGACCCCATTTCTCTCTCCTCTGGTATGCTAGATCATATCAGAGGAGAGAGAAATAAATGGAAACACTGACTTTTTTTGTGATCACCATTATTCAGTGAATAACGGCGATCATGAGACCGAAATCATGTTCTCCAGGGTCTCAGCTACCCCCGGTAGCTGAGATCCTGGAGATTTTCCGATGCTGGAGGGCGCTGTACAGTGGGTACGGAAAGTATTCAGACACCTTTAAATTTTTCACTCTTTGTTTCATTGCAGCCATTTGGTAAATTCAAAAAAGTTCATTTTTATTCTCACTAATGTACAGTCTGCACCCCATCTTGATGAAAAAAACAGAAATGTAGAAATTTTTGCAAGTTTATTAAAAAAGAAAAACCAAAATATCACATGGTCATAAGTATTCAGACCCTTTGCTCGGACACTCATATTTAAGTCACATGCTGTCCATTTCCTTGTGATCCTCCTAGAGATGATTCTACTCCTTCATTGGAGTCCAGTTGGGTTTAATTAAACTGATAGGACTTGATTTGTAAAGGCACACACCTGTCTATATAACACCTCTCAGCTCACAGTGCATGTCAGACCAAATGAGAATCATGAGGTCAAATGAACTGGCCAAGGAGCTCAGAGACAGAATTGTGGCAAGACACCGATCTGGCCAAGGTTACAAAAGAATTTCTGCAGTACTCAAGGTTCCTAAGAGCACAGTGGCCTTCATAATCCTTAAATGGAAGAAGTTTGGGACAACCAGAAGTCTTCCTAGACCTGGCCGTCCAGCCAGACTGAACAATCGTGGGAGAAGAGCCTTGGTGAGAGGTAAAGAAGAACCACAAGACTGTGGTTGAGCTCCAGAGATGCAGTAGGGAGATGGGAGAAAGTTCCACAAAGTCAACTATCACTGCAGCCCTCCACCAGTCAGGCCTTTATGGCAGAGTGTTCCGACGGAAGCTTCTCCTCAGTGCCAGACATATGAAAGCTTGCATAGAGTTTGCTAAAAAACACATGAAGGACTCCCAAACTATAGAAATGAGATTCTCTGGTCTGATGAGATGAAGATAGACCTTTCTGGTGATAATTCTAAGCGGTATGTGTGGAGAAAACTAGGCACTACTCATCACCAGTCCAGTACAATCCCAACAGTGAAACCTGGTGGTGGCATGGGGTTTTTAGCTGCAGGAACAGGATAACTGGTTGCCATTGAAGGAAACATGAATGCGGCCAAGTACAGAGATATCATGGATAAAAACCTCTTCCATATTGCTCTGGACCTCAGATTTGGCCCAAGGTTCACCTTCCAACAAGACAATGACCCTAAGCACACAGCTAAAATAACAAAGGAGTGGCTACGGAACAACTCTTGACTGGCCCAGCCAGAGCTCTGACCTAAACCCAATTGAGCATCTCTGGAGAGACCAGAAAATGGCTGTCCACCAACGTTCACCGTCCAACCTGACGGAACTGGAGAGGATATCCAAGGAAGAATGGCAGAGGATACCCAAATTCAGGTGTGAAAAACTTGTTGCTTCATTCTCATGAAGACTCATGGCTGTACTAGCTCAAAAGTTTGCTTCTACTCAATACTGAAGCAAAGGTTCTGAATACTTATGACCATGTGATATTTCAGTTTTTCTTTTTTAATAAATTTGCAAAAATTTCTACATTTCTGTTTTTTCTGTCAAGATGGGGTGCAGTGTACATTAATGAGAAAAAAATTAACTTTTGAAATTACCAAATGGCTGCCATGAAACAAAGAGTGAAAAATTTAAGTGGGTCTGAATACTTTCCGTACCGACTGTATTTCTTAGCGCCTTTAAAAAGCAGCGCTGAGGAATAAGTACTCTTAACTGCCGCTATTAAAAGGTGTATCAGCGGTCATTAATGGCTCCTCATCCCTATCCTGGTATGTATGGCCCCATCATCCCTATTCTGGTGTGCATGGCAACCTCATCCCCATCCTTGTAAGCATAGCTTATCATCCCTTTTTTGGTATGCATGGCTCCTCATCCCTTTCCTGGTATGCATGGCTCCTCATCCCCATCTTGGTATGCATGGCCCACTCATCCCTATCCTCGTATGCATGGTCTCCTCATCCCTATCCTGGTATGTATGGGCTCCTCATCCTTATCCTTGTATGCATGGCTCATCATCCCTATCCTGGTATGCATGGCCCCCTCATCCCTATCCTGGTATGCATGGCCCCCTCATCCCTATCCTGGTATGCATGGCCCCATCACACTTATCCTGGTATGCATGGCCCCATCATACTTATCCTGGTATGCATGGCCCCATCATCCTTAACGTGGTATGCATGACCCCCTCATCCCTATCCTGGTATGCATGGTCTCCTCATCACTATCCTGGTACGCATGGGCTTCTCATCCCTATCCTGGTATGCATGGTCTCCTCATCCTTATCCTGGTATTCATGGCTATCTCATCCCTGTTCTGGTATGCATGACCCCCTCATCCCTATCCCAATATGCATGGCACCCTCAACCCCATCCTGATATACATGGCCACCATCAGAAAAACATTAAAATAATAAACCATCCTACTTACCTTCCTTGTGCATCATCACAGTGTCTTGTTCTGATGCCAGCAGCTGATTTATGCTTGTAAGCAGCGCGTAGCAGTGACTTTATGCGCTGCTTACAAACAGAGGACAGCTGCACGAATACTCACTGCTCTCCACGCTGGGACTGAGTACGTGGAGAGCAGTGAGTATTCATTTCTCTTTAATAAATACGCACAGTTTTGTCCACAAAATAAATTTGGACTGAGAACTAGGGATGGGCGAATCTACTCGTTAGGACTCGTTACTCTGCGAGTAGTAGGGGACTCGCAGGAGTCGGTACTCTGCGAGTTTCCAAGCGATTACTCGCACAGTAACGAGTCCAATGCAAATGAATGGCAATCCTAGTTTTTTCAGAGTTTCTTAGCGATTTTGTGTCAGCAGCTGGACACAAAATCGCTAAGAAACTAGCTAGGAGTTCTCTCTCTCTCTCACTCTCTCTCTCTCCCCCCTCCAGCACAGGACTCGCTGGCAAACTCGCATCCCCATTCTCCTCCTCCCCTGCACAGGAATCGCAAAACAGAGAGAACTCTAGCTAGTTTTTTCACAGTTTAATAACAAGCAATCCTAGTTTCTTAGCGATTTTGTGTCCAGCTGCTGACACAAAATCGCTAAGAACTCTGCATCCCCATTCTCCTCCTCCCCAGCACAGGAATCGCTGCAAAACTCGCATCCCCATTCATTAACATTGGACTCGCTAGACTTGCAACGAATAGCGAGTTTCCAAGTCGGACTCGTTACAGCCTAGCGATTCCGAATATTTCAGGATTCGCCCATCCCTACTGAGAACTCACAATTGAACTGAAAAAACAACCAAACTAGAATATAATCCAAAAAACATAATTTTTTTATTATTCAAAAGTACTATTAAAATCCATGATAAAACAGAGGCTACCAATCCACACAAAAGGGCTCAACACTGGCAGAAAAATGCAATAGCTGCTCAAAGAAATTCAAAGTGCGAATGGTTAAATATGCGCAATTATGCGAATTTCACTAGTGCAAAAAAAAACTTTTGGCAGCATTAAATCCTCTGCAAATACAGTAGGCTGCATGTGCATTAAGTGAAAAAATAGTTATATCATAATATTCTTGAACCAATAAAACGGTCTCATATATCCAGTGAGCAGAAAGATTGCAGAGGAATTTGCCTGTCAAAAAATTATTGCATGTCTGCAAAAAATGCAAATTTTACCACAGCACTCAAGCTAAATAGTAGATTACAAATACAGCAGTGCAGTTTCCCCTGCAAAACAGGTAGGCTCCAAATGGACCTAATAAATTGTTAACACCCAGTGGTCACAAATAGTAAGCAAAAAAAGGCCCATGAATCAAATTTACAGAGATTGCAACAAAGGAAAAGCAGGAGAAACTTACAAAATAGCTAGTGTATGTCCTGTTGCCCCAACGCACATTTCGTGTCTCACTTCATCAGGAGGCGTTTGGGCGACAGGACATACACTGGCTATTTTGTAAGTTTGTCCCATGAATACCCATTATTGTAATTTGTAAAGTGGTATTTATGGTGATTTAATGAAAGACGGATCATAGGTCCCCGTATTTCATATCAGCGCTATGTCCTAATCTACTGTATATGTTGTTAATTTTAATGATCTATTAACAAAGATTTATGGTTTAATATACTCTGTGTGTTGGGCTCCTTTTCATGTATGTATTCAAGTTCTAGTAATAAAAAACATGTACAATAATCATGAACAATACAAGTCACCGACTGGTACAGGCGGAGAGAGGACCTGACAGGGTTCTCAGCCAACAAAGGATGAGTGAGGACACAGTATGTTAGGGTAGAGCTGGTCGTGTTACGTTACAGTGGAGCAAGGTTTACTGCATGTTGTAGGCTTGTCGGAAGAGGTAGGCTCCTTTTAAATGTTTCCACTGTAGATGAGAATCTGATATGTTGAGGTAGAGATTTCCAGAGTAGGGAGAATGTACAGGAGAAATCTTTTATGAGATTGTGAGAGGAGGAGATAAGAGGGGAGTAAAGAAATAGATCTTGTGATCTTGCAATGTGGAGTGAAGGGAATGGCAGAGAGAAGAGGACGGAATAGCGGGGGTACAAGTGGATTTGTCGGGCAGCAAAGTTTAGGATAGATTGGGTGCGGGATGAGTGAGAGAGTGTTGGAAGGACAAAGAGCAGGAGGTTGCAGTACTCAAGGCAGGAGATGATGAGAGAGTGCACTAGTGTTTTTGCAGACTCTTGGTGAAGGAATGTACAGATCTGGGAAATATTTTGAGTTGGAGTCAGCAGGAGATGGAAAAGCCTGGGATATGTGGTTTGAATGAGAGAGCATAGTCAAGAGTTACCTCAAGGGAGCAAGCTTGCGGACTGGGAAGAGGGAGAAACCATTAACTTTGCTCAATAGGTCTGTTGGGGGTGTTGAGTGAGAGGGGGAAAAATGTTGAATTCTGTTTTGTCCATGTTAAGTTTTAGAAATCGAGCAAAGAAGAACGATGACATAGCGGACTAACATGGGATTCTCTTTAGTAAGGAGATGATGTTGGGCCCAGAGAGGTAGATCTGTGTGTCTGAATCTGAATAGAGATGAACTGAAAGCCATGGGACTTTATGAACTGTCCCAGGTCGAAGGTGTAGATGTAGAAAAGCAGGGGTCGTAGAACTGAACCTTGGGGGACACCAAAGATAGAGGGCGAGGGATTTTGTGTGTGAATGGGAGTCTGTTAGGTATGAAGAGATCCAAGATAGGGCCAAGCCTGTGATGCCAAGAGATTAGAGAATCTGTAGTAAGAGGGAATGGTCCACTGTGTCGAAGGCAGAGGACATGTCCAGGAGGAGGAGGACAGAATAGTGTTGCTTGTCTTTGGTGATTAGTAGGTCATTGGTGACTTTAGTTAGGGCAGTGTTGGGCAGTTTTGGTTGAATGATTCAGTTGGAAGCCAGATTATAACCTGTCAAAGAGGGAACACGAGGAGTGGTTGGAGGACAGTTCAAGAGGGACATGCTGTTCCAGTAGTTTTGAGGCATAGGGAAACGTGATATGGGCTGACAGCTAGACATGGGTAAGGGAGGTATTTTTGACGATAGGTGTGATCGAGGCATGTTTAAAGGGAACCTGTCACCACTTTTTTAGCCTACCAGCTAAAAATATCATTTAATTGAGTGTCAGCTATGCATTCCACAACTAGTTCTGAAACCCCCTGACTCCCCATGTATCACCCATAAAAACCTTTTTTATTTGTCCCGCTCTGTATGTTGATCTGTTCGGTCCGGTCCGATGAGCGTTGCCTCTGTTCTGTCACTCCACCCCTCCTTGGCTTGCTTTACGCATTCTTCGCTGTGAATGTCGCAGATCACGTACAGATTTTGCGCATGCGCATTGAAATGTGACCTTGCGCCTGCGCAGTTTGCTTTGCTCAACTGAGGGAAAAGCCGAAAAACATCATCATGATCATCACATGGTCCTGGTTAAATACCTGGATATGAGAGACAGTCTGTGTGTGTATTGGGAGAGAGAACACTCCCACGTGGCTCCAGGAGGAGTTGAGGATGTTGCTAGGTGTCTGCAGGTGGAAACTGCAGAGCAAGGACTTTGTTACACTTTTTGTTCTTCTGTTAAGCCAGGTAGGCTCTGCTTTTGTTTTCATTGACCCTGCTTTGGTCTATGCCGACTTTAATAAACCAGCAGGTGTTTCACTATCCAAGTGTTCCTGTGTCTACCTGAAGAAGCATGTTGAAGTCTTTTTGACTGTGTTTGAGCAGGTAGCGAACTGTGAGATTCTACCGCCAGAGCAGTGGGCAGAGATGCTGGCCCCCTATTTAACTGGTGAATCCCAAAAAGCATATTAGGACAGCCCTCCAGGATGCCAAGGAGTATGGAAAATTAAAAACTGACATTTTGCTGTGTTTTGGAACTTGTGGCAAAAGGGGGATGTACAGAGTGTCCCAGTCAAAAGCCAGGCTCCTCTGAAGGTGACTCCATTAAAATCAGAAGTGAAGGAGTTTATCCTATGCATCCTTGCTGGAGAGGAAGACAAGATGGTAACAGAGGAGTCCAGCTTCCATGACTTAGAGATGACCAAAGAGAGCTTTGGGACTGCTCAACTTTGGGACCTTATATTAAAGGAGGCATTTGAAAATGTGACTGTATGTAATGGGGTTGCTCAAGAGCCAGGGGCTGACACCAGGTTTCCTCATTTTGCAGGACATGGCGAGTTATTGTATTGGGTGACCAAACTGAGGGGAGGAGAGATAGTCGAGCAGTTGTTCGTTCTAGGACCCTACCGGCGGAGGGTGTTAGACATGACTCACTCACATGTTTTGAGTGGACATACAGAGGTGGAAAAAACTCAGGAGATAATCTTACAAAGGTTCTATCGGCCAGCGTGTTACCGAGAGATCCTGAATTATTGTAGGTCCTGCCCCACCTGTCAGATAACTGCTCCTACCTCTCACTTCCAAAGCCCATTAGTGCTCTTACCTGTGATAGAAATCCCCTTCGAGAAGATTTCTATGGACCTAGTAGGTCCCCTCCTTAAATCAGCACGCCGCCATCAGAACATCTTAGTGGTCATGGATCACATGATCAGATACCCGGAAGCAGTGCCACTGAGGAACACCTCAGCTAAGAGTATAGCGTGGGAGCTTGTCCATATCTTTGCCAGAACTGGTTCGTCCAAAGAGATTCTGTTAGACCAGGGGACCCCATTTATGAGCAAAGTGATGCGGGAGCTGTGTAGAGTCCTCCAGATCACCCAGCTATGAACCTCCTTTTACCATCCGCAGACTGATGGGCTGGTGGAGCACTTCAACAAGACCTTGAAGGCCATGCTCAAGTGGGTCATTGAGAAGGATGGTCGGGACTATCTGCTCCCGTTCTTGCTCTTTTCTATCAGAGAAGTTCCACAGGCCTCCACTGGCTTCTCACTGTTCGAGCTCCTGTACGGCCGACATCCACGAGGACTACTGGACATTGCCAAGGAAACTTGGGAAGCTGAGGTCACGCTGCACTTGAGTGTCATTGAGCACGTCGCCCAGCTGCAAGAAAGGATGGCACACATCATGCCTATCGTAAGGGAACATCTTCTCCAGGCGCAGGAGGCCCAAGCGAGGGTATACAATCGATCAGCAAGGCTAAGGCAATTCCAGCCCGGGGACCGTGTGCTGGTACTTATCCCCATGGTAGAGAGCAAATTCCTGGCAAAGTGGCAAAGCCCATATGAGATAGTGGAAAAACTCAGGGACATAAATTACAATGTACACCAGCCTGGTCGCAGGAAGCCGCACCAGGTATACCATGTGAACCTAGGCAAGCCTTGGCAGGACCGTGATCTGCTGGAAGCTCCTTGTGTCACGCCGTCTCTGCATACTCACCCGGCCATCGCTCCCACGCCGCAGCCCCTCGCCGCCCGACAGCCATGGTGGTCACCTCTGACAGGCGCGCGGCCGACGGCGTCTTTGCATGCAATGCGCATGCGCCATAGGCCGCGGCCACGCCTCCCTTCTGCTTCTTGTGCTCCGGCTATGCCCTGACCCGGAAGCACCCCCTGACCAATGGCAGACCAGATAGGGCCATATCAGGCTGTTCCCCCCCTGAGGGAGGCGCCTGATCGTTGTGTTTGCTAGTACACTGGGCCCTGCTTCCTCGTGTGGTCTCTGCAGTCTCGCAGTCCTGTCTTCAGTGATTCCTGCAGTAGCCTCGCTGTCAGGGCCTACGCCAGCAGGAAGCTTTGTCCCACTGAAAGGAACCCTGACAACTACTGTGGTACACCGCTCCGCCATACTCACCCGGCCTCCGCTCCCACGCCGCAGTCGGCCTCCACTCCCATGCCGCAGCCTCTCTCCACCCGACAGCCGCGGCGGTCACCTGAGATGGGCTCACGACCGATGCCCTCACTGCATGCTATGCGCATGTGCCATAGGCCGCGACCGCGCCTCCTTCCTGCTTCTTATGCTCCGGCTGTGCCCTGACCCGGGAGCACCGTTGGACCAATGGCTGACCAGATGGGGCCATATCAGGCCACTTCCCCCTGAGGGAGACACCTGATCGTTGTGTTTCCTAGCACACTGGGCCTCGCTTCTTCATGTGCTCTCTGCAGTCTCACAGTCCCATTCTCGTGTGCTCCCTGCAGCATCCTCGCAGTCCGGCTTTCCGTGTCCCCTGCTGTACTCCAGTCCTGCCTCCGGTGTTCCTGTTCCATCCTGCTCCAGTCCTGCCGTCCTACTCCAGTCCTGCCTCCAGTGTTCCTGTTCCATCCTGCTCCAGTCCTGCCATCCTACTCCAGTCCTGCCTCCGGTGTTCCTGTTCCATCCTACTCCAGTTCTGCCTCCAGTGTTCCTGTTCCATCCTACTCCAGTTCTGCCGTCCTACTCCAGTCCTGCCTCCGGTGTTCCTGTTCAATCCTGCTCCAGTCCTGCCGTCCTACTCCAGTCCTGCCTCTGGTGTTCCTGTTCCATCCTGCTCCAGTCCTTCCGTCCTACTCCAGTCCTGCCTCCAGTGTTCCTGTTCCATCCTGCTCCAGTCCTTCCGTCCTACTCCAGTCCTGCCTCCGGTGTTCCTGTTCCATCCTGCTCCAGTCCTTCCGTCATACTCCAGTCCTGCCTCCGGTGTTCCAGTTCCATCCTGCTTCAGTCCTTCCATCCTCCTCTAATCCTGTCTCCTGTGTTCCTGCTCCAGCCATCCCTCCACGTTCCAGTCTACTGTCTTACTCCATTCCTGTCTCCTGTGTTCCAGCTCTGTCCTGTCATCTACACTTCAGTCCCTCCATGTTCCAGTCTACTGTCTTACTCCATTCCTGTCTCCTGTGTTCCAGCTCTGTCCTGTCATCTACACTTCAGTCCCTCCACGTTCCAGTCTACAGTCTTACTCCACTCCTGTCTCCTGTGTTCCAGCTTTGTTCTGTCATCTACACTTCAGTCCCACAGTCCTACTCCAGTCCATCCTGAGCCGCCCCTCTCAGTACCGGCTACCGTGGTACTCGAACCCCTGGGCCTGCTCCTAAAGGTCCCTGTATAGGGGTCGGTTCCCCCTGGCTGCTCGCCCGGGGTCCCCTCAGTGCCACGGCCCAGAGGGTCCACTCCTGGAGATTCCGACTCCAGACCAGCCACGCTAACACCTTGCCTGGAGGCCCATCCCGAAGCCAAGATCAAGGTGGTCATGATCGTGGAGATGTTAACGCCGGCCCAGAAGCAACAATGTTGAGAACTGCTGCAGTGGAACCATGACCTGTTCTCAGAGTTGCCAGGGCACACACAGGTCGGGGAACACGATGTGTTAACAGAGCCGCATTTACGGGTAAACCTCAAACCCAACAGAATCCCCGAAGCATGCTGGGAGATAATCTCCAAGGAGGTGAAGAGATTGCTGAACCTCAGTGTGATAGAGTAATCAAGAAGTGGTTAGTCAAGTCCCATTGTCCTCGTACTGAAGCCCAATGGTGAATGGCGGTTTTGTAACGACTACCGAAAGCTCAATGAGATGTCCCGTTTTGCCTCATACCCGATGTCCCATGTGGATGAACTCACTGAGCAACTGGGACCTGCAAGGTACATCACAGTCTTTGACCTGAGGAAGGGGTACTGGCAGATCCCCATGTCCTATAGCACCAAGGAAAAGACGGCATTCTCAATGCTGGATGGGTGTTTACAATGCACCAGGATGCCCTTCGGACTGCCGGGGGTCCCAGCTACCTTCCAGTTCCAGAGGGCAATGGATCGAATCTTGGCTCCATATAAGAAATATGCCGCAACCTACTTGGATGACATTGTCATCTTTAGTCCTGACTGGAGATTGCACTGCCCAAGGTACAGGCGATCCTCGATGCACTGAGGGAAGAAGGATTTATCATAAATCCAAAGAAGAGTGCCGTAGGGAAGGAGGAGGCCAGGTACTTAGGCTATATCATCGGGAGAGGCGAGATCAAGCCCCAGCTGAATAAGATAGAGGCAATTCAGTAGTGGCTGCAACCGCTATCCAAGAAACAAGAGAGGGCATTTCTTGGGATTGTGAGGTATTACCAGCATTTTATCCCGAACCTTGCCGTAATAGCCGCACCGTTAATGGATCTTCTGGGCAAGTCAATGATGGTGAAGTGGACCCCTGATACGGAGATGGCCTTTCGAGTCCTCAAGCGGCCTCTGTGCAAGCATCCTGTTCTGGTCACACAAGACTTTAGCAAAGAATTTGTGGTCCAGTCCGATGATTCGGAAGTTGGATTAGGAGCCGTGCTGTCACAGGAAATTAAAGGAGAAGAGCATCCTGTCCTATTCCTTTGCCAAAAACTCTTTTCTTATGAGAAGAACTATGCCATAGTTAAGATGGAGTGTTTGGCTATAAAGTGGGCCGTAGACACACTGAAATACTACCTGCTAGGCCGTAAGTTTAAGTTACTGTTGGACCATGTCCCTCTGAGATGGTTTACAGAGAAGAAGGGTAAGAACTCCAGGGTGACTAGGTGGTTCTTAGCACTTCAAAACTTCATATTCCACGTAGAGCATAGGCCTGGGAAGTTACTTGGCAACGTGGATGCTCTCTCCTGAATTCCCTGCTTAGTGTCTGAGGGTGCCAAAATCCCTGGCTTTAGGCAGAAGGGGGGAATATGTGACAGGGTCACTGGCACAGTGTATGAAGGGAGATACATGTCACTTTGTATACTACAGTCAGTGATTTAGAACCAGAATATTTTTGCCTCCAGCACGCTAAGTGATGAGAAGGTTAATCTTAAAGTTACAATGTGCTGGTTTTATGAGAGCACCCATAGTGTGTGGGAAGGTTCTCACAGTATCCCCTCTTGCAGAGCAGACACCGGCATGTGTAGTAGCAGGACCTGCGGTGATGTCATGATCATGTGATCATCACATGGTCCTGGTTAAATACCTGGATATGAGAGACAGTCTGTGTGTGTGAAAATGGAAATAAATACATTTTTTTAATTTTATTATTATCTAAGCGGGTGATAAAGGGGGGTTTGATTTATTATTTATAGTGAGTTTTTGTATCAGGCATTTATGTTTGGCTGCTGTCACTCACTAAAAGACACTTTATATTGCAAAAAATAGTTTTTGCATCACCACATTTTGAGAGCTATAATTTTTCCATATTTTGGCCCACAGAGTCTGTTTTTTGGGAGGCAGAATGAACAAAAACCATCAATTCATGACTTTCTTTTGTGGCGGGGGTGTTTATACTGTTCCGCATGTGGTAAAATTGATAAAGCACTTTTATTCTTCGGGTCAGTACAATGACAGCGATACCTCATTTGTATCATTTTTTTATGTTTGGCGCTTTGATACAATAAAAACTATTTTATAGAAAAAGTAATTATTTTTGCATTACTTTATTCTGAGACCTGTAACATTTTTATTTTTCCAGTGATGGAGCTATTTGGGGGCTTCTTTTTTGCGGGACAAGATGACGTTTTCAGCGGTACCATGTTTATTTATATCTGTTTTTTTGATCGCGTGTTATTCCACTTTTTGTTTGGTGGTATGATGATAAAGCATTGTTTTTTTGCCTTTATTTATGGTGTGCACTAAAGGGGTAACTAGTGGGACAGTTTTATAGGTCATGTCGTTACAGATGCGACAATACTAAATATGTGTACTTTTATTGCTTAGATTATTTTTATTCAAATATTGATTTAATGATAGAATAAATATTTATTTTTTTATTATTTTTTAAATATTTTTACAATTATTTAAAAAAAAATGTAATTCCATTCTATCTTTTACACTATGGGACACTCATTCTGTTCAGGCTTATCGCTTATATGGCATGCAGATCTGCATGCCATATAAGCTGTCAGCGCTGCAGGGGTTTGTCACTAACCTGAGAGACTTCCTGAGATGTACTGTGCATGACAGGAAGTCTCTGAGCTCTGGTAACCCGGATGTTGTCTTGACAACATCAGGTTGCCATGGGAGCGATCGGGACCCTGCGTCATGCTGCGGGGTCTCCGATCCAAAGGCAGAGGGGCTGTCACAGCCACTCTGCCGCCTCCCGGAACGCTGTGATCATGTTTGTTCGCAGTGTTTTGGGGGTTAAAGTGCCGGGAGCAGTCCAAGACCACTCCTGGCACTTAGTGCCGGTTGCAGCTGTGAGAATCAGCTGACACCCATGATCAGCGCGCTCCCCCCGTGAGTGCGGCTCATCGGTATGACGTACTATCCCGACAGTGGTCATAGGGGCCCAGGGCACATGGATGGATTAGTATGTCAAAGGTCAGAAAGGGATTAATAAACCAGCAGGTGTTTCACTATCCAAGTGTTCTTGTGTCTACCTGAAGAAGCAGCTAAGCGTGTCAACCTCTCACATCTGTCATACAGTTGCAGAGGTATGGGACTTTGTATTTAGTGCACATTTTCATGGTCTATCCAGGGGACGTTGCTCACAGGATTCCCTGGGGGGCGCAGTATATAGGTCGCTCTGTATTATCACCCTGTGATCAACACCCCCTTGCTGAACGCCATAATGAGTATCACTACATAAAAAGGTGCATATCTCTGGAAGCTTATAGTGGATTAAAAAAAAAAAACAATTCTCAGGGGAGCAGCGGAAAAAGGATAAGAGCAAAAACTGGTGACTTTGACCTGGTGTTATATCTACGTTAACAAAAATGTGTTTCCTTTATTAGATCTGTGGATTTCAGCTTATGGGGACATGAAGTTCCACATAATAACTTCCTCAGGCAGCTTCACCTATTTGCATATTGATAGGTTTTAAATCACTGCACCTTCTTTTCCTCTTTATTGCAAGATTTAAAATAAATGAATATGTAATGTTTGGATTTTGGTGTCATTTTCACAGTTGGCTTGCACATACATACAGCAAAACTTAGCTGAAAGTTTCACAGATAAGCAGTACATTGCTGGAGTGAGAAATTATGTTTTTAAGCACATTTTATCAGGTATGTAAATAATGTTCTGATTATGCATTTTGTAAAATATAAATTATATTATTATTTTTTTTCCGGTACTGTATGCCATACAAATAGTTTGTTAAAGTCCTGAAATGCTTTTTGCTTACAAAAATGTTGTTAATCTGCATGGAAAAGAGCATTTAAATCCTGCATAGCTGGCATACTGCAGAGGCGGCTACAGGGAAAGGGTTATGTTTTATTCTCCCTGCAGCCGCTCGCTTCCAGTCATAGGGCCATGCAGGGAGGTATTGCAGTCAATATGCTGGGAAGCGATTGCAGAGTGCTCCACTAAATCTACAGTGTAATGCTGTGCTAGACACTTCATTAATAGACATGCAACTAAATAGCCTGAAAACAATGAACTGCTAGTTGCAGGATATAAAGCAATTCCATCAAAATAATTAAAAATATATTTTGAATTATTTAATAAATCAATTAAAAATGACGTATGGTATAAAAAACAGTGCAACCGAGCCTCCAAAAAAAAGGGACTCAGAATATACTACACAATTACGGTATTTACATAAACTTTTTATACAAAAACATATGCACAGATAAGTCAGGGCATCCATTATTAGGCTGTGTGCCCACGTAGCGATTTTTAAGCGTTTTTGCCTCGATTTTCGGCGCGAAAACATTTAAAAATCGTGTACAGAACGCCCCCCATGCATTCCTATGGCATTCCGCACATGCTGTGCTAATGATGCGCTTTTTTCCGCGGCGGAATCGCATCGCGGAAAAAATCACAGCATGGTCATTCTTTTGTGCGGAATCGCAAAGAATTGCCGCGATTCCGCACCCAGAGGAATGCATGAGAATCGCTTACTTCCCGCATGTGGCTATGCCCACCATGCGGGAAGTTAAGCGTCTCATGTGCGGTTGGTACCCACGGTGTGGAGGAGAGGAGACTGTCCTCCAGGCCCTGGGTACCATACCCCTGTAAAAAAAAGAATAAAAAATAAAAAATCGAGGTATATTTACCTTCCGATGTCCCGCGCTGCATTCCCGGCCTAAGTCTGTGTGCACACGCTGCGGATTTGGTGCGGATTCATCCGCGCGGATTTTGTAAAATCCGCAGGTGAAACTCTTGCTCTGCGGTTTTGCCCTGCGGTTTTTCATCTCCTCAATGGAGGAGATGGCAAACCGCAGGGGAATCCGCAGAAAGAATTGACATGTCAATTCTTTCTGCTGATTGAAAACCGCAGATAATCCGCGCGGAAAATTCCGCACCATCTGCACTGCGGTTTTTGATTCCCATAGGGAATCATGGTACTGTACACCGCAGCAAAAACTGCTGCGGGTCCGCAGCGGCCAAAACCGCTGCGGAACCGCAGCAAAATCCGCAGCGTGTGCACACAGCCTAAGCGTTCCCAGTAATGCCTTGCGGCATGGTCCAGTGATGACGTGGTCTCACGAGATCGCTATAGCAACGCGAGACTACATCATCACAGGTCTCGCAAGGCATTACTGGGAACGCTGATGCCCGGGAATGCAGCGCGGGACGCCGGAAGGTAAATATACCCCAATTTTTTTATTTTTTTTTAGCATTTTAACATTCTATCTTTTACTACTGATGCTGCATAGGCGGCCTCAATAGTAAAAACCTGGTCACACTTGTCAAACACTATGTTTGACGAGTGTGACCAACCTGTCAATCACTTTCCAAGCGATGCTTGAATATCGCACATGAAAATCGCGGCAAAATCTCGATCATGATCGCGGTGAAAACACGCGATTTCTGGGAAGGAGTCCGGTTTTTGGTGTGCGTTTTAACACGCACCGTGGGCACATAGCCTTAAAGTGCAAGTGCAACATCACTAGAAATATATAACTATCCCACCCACATAGCTAACTGTGCAGTAGTATAGAGTGTTACCTCAGGGTAGCATACATAATAGCACAAACAATGAAAAGTATATTGCCTAAGCCAATGTGCTTCCGAGGAGTTACCAGGTTCTGTGTCTCACCACCCCAATGCCGTTTCGCCTCGCTTCTTCCAGGGGCGTGTGAGAGTGCTCAATATATAGTGAGTAGAGAATGTCAAGGCCCTCTGGACCTCAACGATGGCTGGAATTGAGTGGCTGTAGGGAGAATAAAACTTCATTTTCTCAGATTATCGCTATATCTGGTAAATAGCATTGCTGGACATGACCTAGGTTCAAGACTCATTCAGACATGTTTCACGCATGTGTTTTAGCTGTATTTTTCACAAATACAATATGTACTCAATATTATTTATATGTGTGGTTTTTTTTCTGGCAGCATGAATGAAAAATATAACCCAATCCTTTGGGTCCATGAAAATCAGCACACATGTGACATAAAAGTACAATCCATGAGCTGTGATTGATTAATATAGCAAAGGATAGGGGCAGTTTTGTAATGTATCTGTTTATGTATCCATAAGTGAAAAGCACTGATGACACACAGAACAAATGCCAAGGACACTAGGATCCAAAACATTGGTGACAAATGTACATGTAAAACAGTTCCATCTGAATGAGGCCTAAGAGTGCTTCATTTCAGGCTTGCTTCTTCAAAAATGGAAAACATTTGGCTTGTCCCTCTTTTCATTTTAGTGGAAAAGAATTGCGATATAAAGGACAGCACACAGAAAGCAGGCCTTCTTTCCAATCTCATTTATCCCTCTCCCCACAATGACCCGTGTGCAAGTCACAGAGTATGCCCGCAAAACTCTCACATGGAAGGCAATAGGATAAAACGTGGATGACACTGAGCTCTGTATAATTGGCAGATTTCTGCTTCTGCACAGAGGACACAGAAAGCGAGCAATCAGTGCTGTGGACAGCGTTGTACAGAGCTCAGCATTCAGAGACCTGGGATTTTATCTGAACTGCAGCAAGTGTGGCGCCCCTGAGGGTTCAGTCGCCACAGAGGTACTGCACCTTCTCCTGAGGTGTGGTACCCCACTATTCAGGTAAGGTGGAGGCACCTGACCACACTCCAACACCTGCATCCCACACAACACAGTAGTGTAGCAAAGCACCCTTTGGTGGCTCCCTGCTTGGAACACGAAGGGTGCTGGGAGGCCGGTGGAGTTTAGTTTGCACTAAAAGAGCGGGAAGAGGATAGGATGAAGAGAGTTAGTCACAGGAGTCTGATGAGGTCGGACCTGTGTAAGGAGATCCCCTGAGAGGGATGAAGGAGGGAAAGTGCTGCAGCCGACCTCAGTGATCTGGGTCTCCTGGCACAGGAAAGGAACACTGAAAGAGCGCCTGACTCTCCATAAGAAGGAAAGGATTAGTACGGAACGTGAGGAGAGGAAGAGAGCAGAGGATTGAGGGTTAGAGGAGAACCCCACTCAAGTTCTAGGCGCAAGGCCGGGGTCCGGTCCCCGAGGTTGTTTGGATACTTATGATCCCGCAACAGACACCGGAGGAATAGAAGTTTGACATCACTTTATTCCCACACAAGACTTGGGGGCACAACAGCAACGAGATAGAGAGCCAGGACTTAGAAGCGCAGAGTCCCCGAAGCAGGCTACAGCTGTCTGCCGTACAAGTAGTGTTCATAGGAACATCGGACAGGAGGAACTCCAGTGTAACTCAGTACTAGGAGTACTTCACTTAAAGGCGCTAAGAGGGAGACGTTCAGAAAAGGCACATAAGTTGGAGGAGTGCTGGAAAGGTGTGCTTCATCTTGCCTGAAGGTTGGCTGGGCTCCTGACCCGGAGGACACGGCACCGATGCGGGCTCTTGAGCCACCACAGACTGTGAGTAAACCTTTGGAACTACATGCCCTGGTGTCCACCACTTATTCCTGCGTCAACCTGCCCAGCACTGCTACATCCCTTGCGCCCGACACTACACCATCTAATTGTCGCTACATCCACTCTGCCCTGGGACTACAGCCCTGGCTGTGGAGGGCTATACCATCACTGCTGCACCACACCATCTGTCCCAGAGGATCTGTCTGCAGCGTCGGCTTAGGCCTCTTTCACACTTCAGTTTTTTACAATCAGTCACAATCCGCCAGGTTTTGAAAAAACCAGATCCTCAATTTTCTTTTGAGGATCCGTTTTTTTCCCCATTGACTTCCATTAATGGCGGATTGTGACGGATTGCCGTCCGTTGCATCCGTTTTTTTGAGGATCCGCCAAAAGTTGCTGTCCGTCACCATCCTCAAAGATTTCAAAACGGAGCTTGCAACGTTTTTTTTCTCTGGCGGATCCTCCAGACACTCATTTAACCCGAAATTCTTTCCGGGTGCCGGACAAAAAAAAAAAAAAATTCTCTCTCTCTCTTCCTTTAAATTTCCTCATTTTCAGGATCCATCTGAAAACGGATCCTGTGCCATCCGTTCACATCAGTTGAGAACGGATCCGCTTGTCTGACTTTTTGTCGGATTTGAACTGCTGCAAAAAAACTGAAGTGTGAAAAAGGCCTTAACATCTACATTGCCGAACACCACAGGTGGCATCACGACTTACACATTCACACCAAACATTTACAATGGGCACCCAGGGCCACGGGCCGGGTCACCGCTACTGTGACACTCCCTTGTGAGATACGGGCCCGGTACCGAGTACCCCACTGCCCTGGGTGTGAGCGCGTCCCACAAGCAGCCAGTAAGTGATACATCAATGGAATCAGGGTCTCTGCAAATATTTTTTAACATATTGTGGAAATTTGCAGGAGCCACCAAGTGCTTTGATGCCTTATCTTCTGATTTTCTAAGAAATACTCTGGCATCTTTGGTACACCTGGGGATTGTAAAAGTCAGAAAAACGTGAGTACTTTATCATTTTTTACTAGTGTGTTGGCATCTATCTTTTTGTACTTTTTTTTATTTAAATTTTTATTTCAATGTGAAAGTACAGTATATTAGTTTATCCAGGTATCTACAGGGCCATAATACAGATTTTCAGACTGTTCTAGCAAAACAAAAAATGAGAGAATGAAACCGAGAACACTTCTATCAAGGAAGATAAGGAGAGACAATAGAAGAAAGGGAAAAAGGACAAAAAAGGAAGAAATCTACAGAGTCTAGAAATCAGGACCATATGCAAACAGTTCCCTATTGGAGAGGGATATCTAGTCCATCATCCCCATGTTTTTTTGTAAAGCCCCTTACAGGAGTATTCTATCTTTAGCCAAAACTCAAGCAACAATAAAAAGGATATGAATTTCCAAAATGGTAATCTAGAACCTTGAGGTTCTGTGCTTAACATCTTAATTTCAGTCTTTTTATCCTTAACCCCATAAGGAGACCAGTTTTAACTTTTAGTTTTCAGTTTTGCTATCCTTCCTCAAAGAGCCATGGCTTTTTATTATCTTATCGCTTTAGACAACCATGTAATCTCTCATCTGAGAGAATCAGGTCTATTATAAAAATTACGCTCTTATCAAAGTTTGATCAGAGCGTGAGCATGGCGTGATCCGATTCTCTTGGATGTTGAGAAGATGGAGGAAAAATGTCTCTGGCTTGTTCACTCTGTCAGTCTGTGGGAATCGGACTGCACTCAGATGTCATCTGAGTGCAGGCCGATGGTTTCCATGAGCTCATTGACTTGCGTGGCTCCAAAACGTAACATTGGTTTGAGTGCGATCCGTTGGTTTGTCGGATTGCATTCTGACCAATAATACGGTCATCAACACCTGCCCTAATGATGAAGAAATTCTAGCTGAGGTGACATGGTGAAAAAAAAAAAAACACAATTCCTTTATTGTGCAGTTAAAATGACATATGATATATATAAAAATAAAGGTTGGTGATTTTCCATTTTGGTACCATTTTGATTCTTTACAGCAGTTAACATGGATTAAACCACAGGTCTCAAACACGCGGGCCGCATGCGGCCCCGATGGCAGTCATCACATGTCTCACCCCCTGCGGCAGGTAGAAGGGGGAAGGCACGCAGCCATCCAGGAGCACCCGATGGCTGTGTGTTCTGTGTGCACAGGACCTGTGATGAGGTCACAGGAGGGAGAGGAGTCAGGGGGGTCACATGATCAGGGGCCTCAGTGTATGCAGAACACTGCTGTCTTTGTCTGTGCTGGTTGCCATGGTGCTAGGTAAGTTTCTGAGTGGGGTCAGGAGAGGTTTACAGGGTGGATGTAGCAGAGCTGTGTGTGTATGAGGTGTACGGAGAGGAGCCATGTGTGTACGAAGACCGAGGCGTACGGAGCGGAGCCGCGGGTGTACGAGGTGTACAGAGCGGAGCCGCTGGTATACGAGGTGTACGGAGCAGAGCTGCGAGTGTACAAGGTGTATGGAGCGGAGCCGCGGGTGTATGGAGTGGAGCCGCCGGTGTATGAGTTGTATGGAGCGGAGCCATGTGTGTACAAGGACCGAGGTGTAGGGAGCGGAGCCACGTGTGAATGAAGTGTATGGAGCAGAGCCGTGTGTGTACAAGGACCGAGGTGTAGGGAGCGGAGCCATGTGTGTATGGAGCGGAGCCGTGTGTGTACAAGGACCGAGGTGCAGGGAGCAGAACCGCATGTGTACGAGGTGTACGGAGCGGAGCCGCGTGTGTACGAGGTGTACGGAGCGGAGCCACGTGTGTACGAGGTGTACGGAGCAGAGCTGCGTGTGGACGAGGTGTACGGAGCAGAGCCATGTGTGTACAAGGACCGAGGTGTAGGGAGCGGAGCCGCGTGTGTATGAAGTGTATGGAGCGGAGCCGTGTGTGTACAAAGACCGAGGTGTACAGAGCGGAGCCGCGAGTGTACGAGGTGTACGGAGCGGAGCTGCGGGTGTACGAGGTGTACGGAGCGGAGCTGCGGGTGTACGAGGTGTACGGAGAGGAGCTGCTGGTGTACGAGGTGTACGGAGCGGAGCGGTGGGTGTATGAGGTGTATGGAGTGTGTGTTTTCAAGGACCGAGGTGTAGGGAGCGGAGCCGCGTGTGTATGAGGTGTATGGAGCGGAGCAGTGTGTGTACAAGGACCGAGGTGCAGGGAGCAGAGCCGCATGTGTACTAGGTGTACGGAGCAGAGCCGCATGTATGAGGTGTATGGAGCGGAGCCGCATGTGTACGAGGTGTACGGAGCGGAGCCGCGTGTGTACGAGGTGTATGGAGCGGTGCCACGTGTGTACGGAGCGGTGCCACGTGTGTACGAGGTGTACGGAGCGGTGCCACGTGTGTACGAGGTGTACGGAGCGGTGCCACGTGTGTACGAGGTGTACGGAGCGGTGCCACGTGTGTACGAGGTGTACGGAGTGGAGCTGCGTGTGTACGAGGTGTACGGAGTGGAGCCGCGTGTGTACGAGGTATACGAAGCAGAACCATGTGTGTACGAGGTATACGAAGCAGAACCATGTGTGTACTAGGACCGAGGTGTAGGGAGCGGAGCCGTGTGTGTATGAAGTGTATAGAGTGGAGCCGTGTGTGTACAAGGACTGAGGTGTACAGAGCGGAGTCATGTGTGTATGAAGTGTATGGAGCGGTGCCATGCATGTACGAGGTGTGTGGAGCAGAGCCGCATGTGTACGAGGTGTGCTGAGCAGAGATGTGCATGTATTTTGGCATGGGGTGGGCCCCATTTCAAAGTTCGCACCAGGGCCCATAACTTTGTAGTTACGCCACTGCTCACGCTAGAAGAGAGGAGGAGTGCGCCGCTCCATAGTGGCTGTGGCCCTGCGTGATGACATCCCTCTGGCGCTGTGTAATGACATCACACCAGCGTGCAAAGAGCGGAGGCGTGACTTTCCCCCCATTGCTGGATTTTGCAGGTGACTGTGGCTGTGCGTGTACAGCGAGATGATAGCGCCGGCTCACATGGAGAGCCGACAATATCCGCTAAGGTAAGCTGTACATGGCAGGTGACAACCTATTTGAATGCCCACGATCGGTATTAGCACCAATCGCGGTCGTTTAATCCCTTAGATACTGCTATCAATTGTGACTGTATTCAATTTGAAAGGAATGCTGCCCGCCAGCTTAAATTTTTTTTATGTGCGGCCCATATACTCTGCCGAGTTTGAGACCCCTGGATTAAGCAATATTGTATATTTAAGTCTGACTTTTTCAGTAACTTTGAAAAACGAGGGTGATTTAAATTTGTATTTTTCATTGTATATTGTGACGTAACGATCACTAGCGGGTTGGGGAGTACTCGCTTGACAGCGATCTAACATGCGCGCAGGATTGAACTTTCACTTAAAACAGTCCATGTGGTTTATTTTCTCCATAAACCATGGATGCATGAACAAAATGCAAACAGTCTTACATCAGACAGATGACTCTTCAATGACCATAGTAGAGCTCCGCTCTCAGAGCTGTGGGCACACAGGCTGTGCCATTGTCCAGCACGCAGGCTCTGTAGCCTAAACACAGTCTCTTTCTGTCCCCCGTCAGCACAACACGGATTCTTGTCTGTTACTTGTTGGTGTCGGCCACACAGGTTCCCGGATACCTCTTATCCTCAGAGGTATCCCACAAATATTTCTCACTGACCCCGGTCACTTTCACTCACGGTTCTCAGTCCGTCCACTTTGGAGGCATCTCACATACCGCTCTGTAGTGTCCAGCTTGGACACAGGGAGGTCTGTCCACTCTCACAGACTCCCACACACTCACTGCCAAGTGCTAAACATACCTCGATTACATAGCCTGTAATCACACCCACAGATGAGGTATGGATCATCTGGGCTGGTCACATGGTCATGACCTCACTGCAGGTCTTGAAACTCACAACCACACACACAGGGAAAAAGGGGTACAGTGAGCACCCTCACTCAGAGGTGAGGTAATATGGGTAGCCAGACCCTCCCATCTCTCATAGCTACCCGCAACCTGGATCCAGATGCACTAAACGTCATATTAGTTTTCATGTGCACTAAAGACAAAATACTCCAGGTTGCATCAAAGGGAGCATCCATCCCTGTTGATATATACCTCCCATTAACCACGCGACCACCAGTCACACCACTATAATTTTAAAAACTATTTCAACTTGTCTTTTTTTAACTTTTCACTTTTTTAGTCTCCATAGGGGAATTGAGACTGTAAATTACAGTATTGCAGAGTATAGACCTTAGCACAGTCTTCTATGAAGACAAAATATCTTCATAAGGATATGTATCTCTATAGCTCCCTATTTGCGATACAGATCCAACTCTCATAAGAAGAAAAGTTTAAGGCTAAGTTTCCTGGATGAGTATTTGCTCTGTTTTTTGATGCTACACATTTTTGGTGCACAAAAAACAGAGTTACATTTCCAGAAAAGTGGATAGGGTTTTGTGGTGTAATGACTACTGTGTCCACAAGGGGGCGCTGTGTGGATGTCCCAAAAGAGAGGATGAGTGGCAGAATACTGAGTGGCCGTTGTGTATCTCAAAGTGGTTGGCTTTGAGATGAAGGCTTGGTCATGTGCTGATCAGCAGAGCTGATCTTTCGTGCCTATGTGTTAGGGAGAA
This sequence comes from Dendrobates tinctorius, assembly GCF_039654945.1. NCBI lineage: Eukaryota > Metazoa > Chordata > Amphibia > Anura > Dendrobatidae > Dendrobates > Dendrobates tinctorius. Next base: position 2,312,206 of record NW_027361808.1, on the reverse strand, counting down.
GCCTTCAGGCAGCTGGAGAGATGGGCGGGTTCTAGCTGCCTACAAATCCACCCAGGGGTGTGTCTGATAACACCTATAGTAAAAGACTATGTGAGTATGTGAAGGACCTGTGATGAGGTCATAGCCATGTGACCCCGTGGGCGTGGCTACGGACCATATATGGTGGCCAGGGTAGGTCACATGGTGAATGCTGGGACCTGATTGGTCCAGTTTGGAAGCTCCTGTGAGGAGAAGGATCTCCTCACTAACAGCCTGTGGAGCGGCTGTGTGTGAGCAATGGCGATGTGTGCCTGATAGCTCCCTGGAGGGAACTAACGTATGCGATGGTGAAGCTGCATAAGGAACCCTGACGGGTGAGATAACGCTGAGGCTGATTAGCCTATCCAATGGACACTATGCTGATATGACTTGTATGTTGGTTACGCTGGTTTATGCTGAACAATAAACCATATGGACTGTGATGGTATATGAAAATCCTGGTGCCGGATGTGATTTTTGTGGCTGCCAAGCGAGAATCCCCTACTTACATGACAGCGCTACCTGTTATGAATGAGTCACCGTAGGAGGCAAAAACAGAAATACTAGCTAAGTCCAGAAAACCAGAGAAGTTGGCAGCTATCGGATTGCAGACCCCTGAACCTATCAACAACAACTAGCAGTAGCCGTGGGGGGTTCCTACGGTGCCCTAGACCCCTCGATCACAGCCGGAGAACTACATAGCCTAAAGACAGAAAGGGAAATCTAAACTGCCCCAGAGCAGACCCCAAAGCAATAGGCAGCCCCCAACATATAATGACGGTGAAGCAAGATGAAAAAACACACAGATAGAAAGATAGGCTGAGCAAATGATGGGGCGCAAGCTAACTAAATAGGACAGGATAGAAAAGCTGCTGTCTGCAATCCGCAAAAACCCTATCAAAACATGAGCCAACAGACTGATCAGGAAAAAAGCCCTGAAGACGCTAGGCTTCAAAAAGACTATATCAGTACTCAGGTATTTTCTGAAGACAGAGCAAAAAGGCAAAAAGGAATTCAGCTCACCCCAGCAGGGAATGGCAGAAATCCAGAAAAACAAGGCAAAACAAAACCAAAACACAAATGCAAAAAGCAGAGCAGAAAACTTAGCTTTTGAGGAGCAGGAATCAGACTGGTCTCCTAGAATCCCTCAGAGAAATCACCAGCAAGGCAGAAGGGCGTCGGCTGCCTTATATCCAGTCAGCAATTCCCGTCACCCAGTCATCATCATCCTGCTCAGGTGCTTGGTAATCAGCCTCACTACCTTCCTTCACCAGAAGAGGGAGTTCATCAGACCTCAATGGTGAAGGGGAAAATAAACTCACAACAGTACCTCCCCCTTGAGGAGGGGTCACCGAACCCTCATCCACGCCACCAGGGCGATCAGGGTGAGCCCGATGAAAGGCACGCACCAATCTTTTGGCATGAATATCAGAGGCAGAGACCCAGGAATTATCCTCCTGACCATAACCCTTCCACTTAACCAAATACTGGAGTCTCCGTCTAGCCAGATGGGAATCCAGTATCTTCTCTACCTCATATTCCAAGTTACCTTCAACCAATACAGGGTCCGGAGGTGCCACCCCAGGAACTACTGGTTCAACAAACCTCTTCAACAAGGACTTATGAAACACATTATGGATTTTAAATGTGACAGGAAGAGCCAACCGAAAAGAGACCGGATTAATAATCTCCAAAATCTTGTAAGGTCCAATAAATCTAGGCTTAAACTTAGGAGAAGCCACCTTCATAGCGATATTTTTTGATGATAACCAAACCATATCACCAACCTTAAACTGGGGACCAATGGTCCTATGTCGGTTGGAAAACCGCTGGGCCTTTTCCTGGGAGAGAGATAACTTATCCACCACTTGGTCCCAGATCTGGTGCATTCTCTCCACCACAGTGTCAAGACCTGGGCAGGCAGAAGGCTCCACCTGCCCTGAAGAAAATCGAGGATGAAACCCAAAGTTACAAAAAAAAGGTGACATCAAAGTGGCAGAACTAGCTCTATTATTTAAAGCAAATTCGGCCAAGGGCAAAAATGAAACCCAATCATCCTGATCAGCGGAAATAAAACATCTCAAATACGACTCCAAGGTCTGGTTTGTTCTCTCCGTCTGCCCATTGGTCTGAGGGTGAAAATCAGAGGAGAAGGACAACTGAATTCCCAGCTTGGAACAGAAAGTCCTCCAAAATGTAGACACAAACTGAACTCCTCTGTCAGATACAATGTTCTCAGGAATCCCGTGCAAGCGAGCCACCTGTTGCAAAAACAGGGGCACCAACTCAGAGGAAGAGGGCAACTTAGGGAGTGGTACAAGATGAACCATCTTAGAGAACCTATCACAAATCACCCAAATAACAGTCATTCTCTGAGAGACAGGCATATCAGAGATGAAATCCATTGAAATATGGGTCCATGGCCTCCTGGGAACCGGCAAAGGCATCAACAACCCACTAGAGCGAGAACAAGGTTTAGACCGGGAGCAAGTCCCACAGGACTGCACAAAATTCCTGACATCACAAGACAAGGCGGGCCACCAAAAAGACCAACTCACCAGATCTCTAGTACCAAAAATACCTGGATGACCAGCCAATGCAGAGCAATGAACTTCAGACATCACTCTCTTCTTCCACTTGTCAGGAACATACAACTTTCCACTGGGACAACGCTCGGGTTTGTCCTCCTGGAACTCTTCCAGAGCACGTCCCAAATCGGGCGAGATGGTAGAAAGAACTACCCCTTCGCCTAAGATGGTAGCAGGCTTGGTCACCACAGGAGAATCAGCAAAGAAGCTCCTAGAGAGAGCGTCAGCCTTGACATTCTTAGTGCCAAGAAGAAAAGAGACCACAAAATCAAAACGTGTAAAAAACAAGGCCCACCTAGCCTGTCTAGGGTTCAAGCATTTGGCCGACTCCAGGTAAATCAAATTCTTGTGGTCAGTGAGGACCACGACTTGATGTTTAGCTCCCTCCAACCAATGTCTCCACTCCTCAAATGCCCATTTCATGGCTAACAGTTACCGATTCCCCACATCATAGTTACGTTCAGATGGGGAGAACTTTTGGGAAAAGAAAGCACAGGGATTCATTTTAGATGTTACAGGATCCTTTTGGGACAAAACAGCTCCTGCACCAATCTCAGAAGCGTCCACTTCTACCTGGAACGGGAGTGAGACATCAGGTTGCCGCAAAACTGGGGCAGAAGTGAATCTTCGCTTCAGCTCCTGAAAGGTAGAGTCAGCCTCCTGAGATCAATTCAACACATCAGCACCCTTCTTAGTCAGATCAGTCAATGGCTTGGCAATACTAGAAAATTTTGCTATAAATTTCCGATAAAAATTAGCTGGAGGGCCTTCAAAGAAGTGGGCTGAACCCAATCATAAATGGCCTGTACCTTGGCCGGGACCATTTCAATAGTTGACGGAGACAAAATAAATCCCAAAAATGAAATCCTCTGTACCCCAAAAAGGCATTTCGATCCTTTGACATACAGGGAATTCTCCCTCAAGTTCCGGAACACAGTCCGAACATGTTCCACATGAGAATCCCAATCCTTGGAGAAGATCAAAGTATCATCCAGATAGATAATCAAAACTTTATCCACAAAGTCTCGGAAAATGTCATTCATGAAGCACTGGAAGACAGAAGGGGCATTAGTGAGCCAAAAAGGCATCACCAGGTACTCAAAATGTCCCTCCGGAGTATTAAACGCCGTCTTCCATTCATCCCCATGCTTAATGCGGATAAGATTATATGCCCCCCTGAGGTCAAGCTTGGTAAACCAGCAAGCCCCTTTAACTCTGGAGAATAGATCCGAAATCAGGGGTAACGGATACTGATATTTAATAGTAATTTTGTTGAGGGCACGATAATCAATACAAGGCCTTAATGAACCATCCTTTTTGGCCACGAAAAAAAACCCAGCACCTAAGGGTGAAGAGGATGGTCTAATATGACCCTTCTCCAATGCCTCCTTAATATAGGATCGCATAGCCTCGTGCTCGGGTACAGATAAATTGAAGAGCCGACCCTTGGGAAATTTACACCCCGGGCTCAGTTCAATTGCACAGTCATAACTCCTATGAGGAGGCAAAGACGCAGACTCATTCTCACTAAATACATCATAAAAGTCCGCCAAATAGTCAGGAACATCATGCGACTGAGGAGAGGTGGAAAAAACCGGAGCCTCACTAAGGGCACACCGACAACCCCAACTCACCACAGACACAGATTTCCAATCCAAAACTGGATTATGAATTTGCAACCAGGGAAACCCCAGAACAATGGTATCATGCAAATTATGCAACACCAAAAATCTGCAATTTTCTTGATGGTCTGGGGCGACCCGCATTACCACCTGGGTCCAAAACTGAGGTTTATTTTTCGCCAAAGGAGTAGCATCAATCCCCCTCAAAGGGATAGGCGTCCGCAGAGGTGTCATAGGAAATCCACAACGTTTAGCAAAATCCAAGTCCATTAGGTTCAGAGCTGCTCCTGAATCCACAAAAGCCTTGGTGGAAAATGTGGACAGGGAGCAGATCAGAGTAATTGCCAGAAGAAACTTAGGTTGAACACCACCCACAGAAAACGTGTGTGCAAAACGTTTCTCTCGTTTAGGACAGACAGAAATAATATGCGATGCATCTCCACAAAAAAACACAGCTTATTACGCCTTCTGAACTCCTGACGTTGCTCCCTGGACAAAACTCTATCACATTGCATAGGTTCAGACACTTGTTCAACAGGTGGCAACACCTCTCGTGCAGTCCTGCGTTCATGTAAACGCCGATCAACCTGAATGGCTAATGACATAGAATCGTCAAGACCAGAGGGAACAGGAAATCCCACCATAGTATCTTTTACGGCTTCTGACAAACCCTTCCGAAAGAGAGCTGCCAAGGCATTATCATTCCAGGTAGTAAGGACCGCCCACTTTCGGAATTTTTGACAGTACAATTCTGCAGAATCTCGACCCTGGCTCAATGCCAACAGGGTCTTTTCAGCCTGATCAATAGCATTAGGTTCGTCATACAACAACCCCAAGGCTTGAAAAAATGCATTCACATTAGTCAGAATAGGATCATCTGGTTTCAAGGAAAACGCCCAATCCTGGGGATCGCCACGCAGCAAATAGATGACAATTTTAACCTGCTGTGCGGAGCTCCCTGACGAGTTAGGCTTCAAGGCAAAAAATAATTTACAATTATTTTTGAAATTCAAAAATTTAGACCGATCCCCAAAAAACACATCAGGAGTAGGGATCTTTGGTTCAGCAGCATGTGAATGAGCAAGGTAGGCGTAAATTCTCCGCACTTCTGCAGCGAGCTGCTCCACATGATCAGACAATTGCTTTATCTCCATTTTGAGAAAAAAAATTCCCCCTACGGCCTCAGAGATATAGAGGAAAAAATATACACACTTTTTTTTTTTTTTTTTTTTTACAATTCTTTCCTGCTATTGAGTACCCTAGGATCTGCGGTATGGCTGGTGATTCTGTTATGAATGAGTCACCGTAGGAGGCAAAAACAGAAATACTAGCTAAGTCCAGAAAACCAGAGAAGTTGGCAGCTATTGGATTGCAGACCCCTGAACCTATCAACAACAACTAGCAGTAGCCGTGGGGGGGTTCCTACGGTGCCCTAGACCCCTCGATCACAGCCAGAGAACTAAATAGCCTAAAGACAGAAAGGGAAATGTAAACTGCCCCAGAGCAGACCCCAAAGCAATAGTCAGCCCCCAACATATAATGACGGTGAAGCAAGATGAAAAAACACTAACACAGATAGAAAGATAGGCTGAGCAAATGATGGGGCCCAAGCTAACTAAATAGGACAGGATAGAAAAGCTGCTGTCTGCAATCCGCAAAAACCCTATCAAAACATGAGCCAACAGACTGATCGGGAAAAAAGCCCTGAAGACGCTAGGCTTCAAAAAGACTATATCAGTACTCAGGTATTTTCTGAAGACAGAGTAAAAAGGCAAAAAGGAATTCAGCTCACCCCAGCAGGGAATGGCAGAAATCCAGAAAAACAAGGCAAAACAAAACCAAAACACAAATGCAAAAAGCAGAGCAGAAAACTTAGCTTTTGAGGAGCAGGAATCAGACTGGTCTCCTAGAATCCCTCAGAGAAATCACCAGCAAGGCAGAAGGGCGTCGGCTGCCTTATATCCAGTCAGCAATTCCCGTCACCCAGTCATCATCATCCTGCTCAGGTGCTTGGTAATCAGCCTCACTACCTTCCTTCACCAGAAGAGGGAGTTCACCAGACCTTAATGGTGAAGGGGAAAATGAACTCAGAACAGCTACCTCACAGTTTATAGAAGTCTTATGTCTTCTATATTTTTAATGCTGCGTAAACTTACCTGGATTTGAAATCTGCAACATGTCAATTTCTCTTGCGGTAAATATGTGTTGCAGATTTTCCTTATAGGCTGGAGTCACACTAACCTGCGCAAAATACGCTCCGTATTTTACATGCGTAATACGGATGAATGACCCCTAAACAGTGCTCCGTAGGTCATCCGTAAGCAGGGTGAGGTCGCGTATTTTGCGCATGTGTGCATCCGTATGTAATCCGTGTGGCATCCGTATGCAATCCGTATGGCGAGATTTTCTCGCAGCCTTGCAAAATGGACATTTAACGGTTTTCAGGCCTGCAAACAATTTAAATCATTAGCCTGCACCCTATTTAGACACTCAGAAACAGGTGGATGCCTACATTCTGTACATTTGTCACCTTGCTTTCACGAGGTGTGTTGGTGTTCTTTGTGCAGCATGGCAGAGGGTCTGACATTCAATACAACTGAGCAGGTTCTCTTTACCTGGCTTTTGTCACGGCGCTTTAGCCAACCATATCCTGTGATAGTGGATCCGCGGAGGAGGAGACGCATGTGGGTACATCCACTTTTGAGGCAACGACTCACAAGAGGTCATTTTCACCGCCTCTATTCGTCTCTGTGGGAGCATCCGTAGAAATTTTACCAGTACTGTCGAATGAGCATTTCCACATTTGATCGCCTCTTGGAGACAGTGCGCCCTGGGATCACCTTTCAGGACTCTATGATGCGCAAAGCCATATCTGCAGAGGAGCGACTTCTACTCACAATACGGTATGTAGTACACAACCACATTCTCTATGTTCATAATGTGTGTGTTAATTTATGTTTTTTGGCCTTCTTGGACAAAGTTTAATACCCTCATCTTACTCAAAATATGTTTCACCTGACAAAGCAGAATGTTATATATAATATGTCCTGCATATCACTTAGTCATTGTGCCACCAAATATGTGTGTGTTGTTCTGTCTCATTTCCTAACAAGTTTGGTCGGCATGTAACTTATTTTTTTTTTACTTTAGCCATTCTAAACTGTACTATTTCTGTTGTTCTACAGCTTCCTGTCCACTGGCCTGTCTTATGCCGCCCTCCACCATGAGTTTCTCATTGGGAAGTCAACCATTTCAGGCATAGTGAGGTCTACATGTGCACAAATCTGGACAAGACTCCATCAGGTGGTCCTACCCGAGCCCAGGATGGAAGACTGGTTAAGGATTTCAAGGGACTTTGAGGAGGACTGCCAGTTTCCAAATTGTATTGGGGCCCTGGATGGCAAACATATCAGGGTGCGTAAGCCGCCGAACTCAGGCTCCCAATTCTTCAATTATAAACAATACTTTTCTGTTGTATTGTTGGCTCTGGTAGACCCTCAATACAAGTTTATTATTGTTGACATTGGGGCCTATGGAAGGACGGGAGACTCTAGAGTCTTCAATACTTCCATAATGGGTCGGCGGCTACGCACCAACCAGTTGGATCTACCACCACCACGCCAGCTACCAGGCTCCCCCGAACAATCAGTCCCTTATGTCCTTGTGGCAGATGAGGCCTTTCAGTTATCACGCAATGTCATGAGGCCATATCCCCGGCGCAACCTTGACCACAGGCGCAGAATTTTTAACTTGCGCCTATCACGTGCTAGGCGACTGGTGGAGTGCTCCTTTGGGATTCTTTGTGCCAAATGGCGGGTACTCCAGTCTGCCATTCAGTTGAGTGAGCAAAATGTGAATGAAGTTGTCAAAGCCTGTGTTGTTCTGCATAACTTCACCAGGATACATGATTGTTCCTCCTCTGATGGTGTTGTGCGTAGGCCGGACAATGTGCGCAGGGTGAGACCACCTATCATCCCTCAACGTAGACCGCTCTCTGGCCTCAAAGTGCGTGATATATTCACAAATTACTTTATCTCACCTGAGGGGGCAACTTCTTGGCAAGAGAATGCTGTGTCTATGTTATAATTTGTTTCTTTAAAAGTGTGTCTAAATATATATTACTCAAGCCTTTATGATTCTATGACTGTTTCATTGCATTGGTTGGTGTCTGTTAGTATGTTGTGAGGGATTGTGAAAAATCACACAGAGACGTTAACTAGAGTAGACAAATTTTTAGTTTTGCCTTTTTTTTTTTGTTTTGCTTAAAGGCAAACATAATTTTGCCATAACACAAATGTGGCAATGGCCAAAATGACCCTTTGTGCCTTCTTTAACTTGGTGTAACATTAACATTACAGAAAAAAACTGCAACAAACATTATGCAATAACAACATTGCTGCATGCCTACATTAACCTTGATTAGGCAACAAAGGGTGAGCTCCATCACCAAAATAAAGTCAATAAGATAACACTCACATTTCCTCATAATGTTATCCAATCATAGAAAGATTACACCCTGACAGGCAAGGCTACCTCACATCTTTCACACAGATATTACCTGTCTGTAGAACAGACAATATTTAAGCATGCTATACTGGAAAGGATGAAAATACAAAACTCACTTGTTAAGACATAGAGAGAGCGTGATATTGTGAATGCTGGTCGCCTCAAATTGTTTTACTAGAGATTGTTAACAACAAAGTTGACTACTTAACTAAAGGCAAGCACACCTTTCCTAGGCGTTAGCAAGTGACTAGTGTATTTTCATCCTTTCATGTAACAGTATAGCACATTTAAATATTCTCTTTTATACACACATGTAATATCTGTGTGAAAGGCGTGAGGTAGCGTTGCCTGTCATGATGGATTGTTTCATATGTTTGGAAAACATTGTTTAAAAATGTGAGTGTTAAATTATGTTCTAAATGTTGGTGAAGGAGAACACCTGTTTTTTTGTCTAGATTAGAAGCACCAGTTACCTGTCACTGGACATCTCCAAACTTTTGAATCATAAATCCTCATATGTAGGGGAAGGGGAACGTGGAGGACCAGCCTGTGGGTGCTGCTGGACATTGTGGGCAACATCGCCCTGTGTGGGGCCATACTGTTGCCCATGATGCTGTAGTTGTCCAGCCTCCTGGGCCTGTTGGGGATACTGGCCAGAGTAATGATGATGGTGAGGGGCTTCTTGTTGGCTCTGGTAGGCCCGTGGCTCATACCCACCAAGATAGCCAGATCGTCCCCAACCAGGTTGGGACCAGCCTCCAACACTGGGTGGGTACAAGTGGCCATATTGGTGGGGTTGGCTTGACAGACCTCAAAATTAATCAGTGGGATTATATATTCAATAATAACACCGGAAGCACAAAAAGAATAACCCCTAAAATTTAGCTTTTAATTCAATGACTAAAAACATTAGTGAAAATGACTAAAAGAAGGAGTAGTAGAGGACAAAAAATGAAGGGAGAAAAAATTGTTTTTAGTTCTCTTCAGTATTCAAATATTGGGCCAATGGCTAAGTTACCCTAGTCAGCCCTAATTTCACCCTTCCTAGCCGCGGAGGTTGGCACCCTAGTTGTAGACGATATGGCGCCCCCGCTCAACGTCGGTATCCCTAATAACCCCTACGTCTCCCTGCATATACAAAAAGGGACACAAAAAAGAAACACACACACACTTATAGTACCGAAAGAATAAAGAGACAAAAATGGTCTCATAGATAATACTAAATTGCTATGAACTTATCTCGTAGTATTTCTAACAATATAAGAACCCCAAAAAGACTTATCTCGGAGTCAAAAGAATATAATGGGGTTAATATCCAGCAGCTTAGAGAAGGACTTATCTCGTAGTCACAAAAATGCTAATAAGCTGCAAATGGCAGACCCAATTACCAGATAGCAAAATTAAAAAACGGCTACAAGAAAAAGCACATCACAATGAATAAATATTGCACACTAGAGGCAGTGAAAAAAAGCCTATATAGCACTTGTGGCAGCCATTACCTTGCAAGTGAGGGCAGAATCACCCTAATACAGTAAAAAATAATAAGGCTACCATATTCATCTCTGATTATACAGCGTGGTACACCAATATTCAAGTAGCAATGCATACAAAGTCACATAGCATAATTGCTCAGTAGATTAAATCTAAATAGATAGTGCCACCGCAGGATCTGACAAAAATAATGTACAACATTATACTTATCAGCCACTTGATGCATATGGAAACCCGACGCGTTTCCCCCTCTTAATCCGCTGAGGGTTCATCAGGGGTCAAAAAGTGGGGTCTCATTACCCCTGGCCGAGAGAGCAATACAGTGTGCGGCTTTACTCCAAGCGCGTTTGCCGCCATTGTTTAAAGATGCCGCGCCGATATAGAACGCCCACTTCCGGTTACCAAAATCCAAAATGGAGGTCTAAACCGGAAGGGATCATATTGAGGACGGACATGCGGTGCAGCAGTTACCATAGATGCCGCGCACCTTACTAAACAGCACGGATAGAAACAGGGATTCACACAAAGGTGCCTGAAACAAAATAGGGCAATACATCCCTCTCAACAGAAACACCATATCTCGCAAACAATATGCGGCCGATCAATTCAACAGCCTCACTATTCAGAACGCCCAAAACTTCAAGAAAATAGATAACAATAGTCCTCAAAGGCATGGAGTAGAATAATTGTATCCCTACATAGAATAAATGAAAAATAATAAAAAATTCCAATAGTAATATACCGACCAAATTATCAAAAACCCTATAAAGAGCTGGCTGGGAAAATGTGAAACACACTGATTATAGATAACTACAGAAATTTAGCTGTTCATTAAGGCCTTTTGGACTCTGTGATTCAAGCCAAAAAATCCAGCGTGTCTCACGCTGTAGGATTCTATTATCCCAATCCCCCTGTCTGACCGCGGGCTGCACTCTCTCTATAACACGAAAATTAATATGTTTATCATCCCCTCCATGCACCATATTGACATGACAGGCTAAGGGGGTATCTCTTTTGTGTCTAATATCCCCCAAATGTTCACCTATGCGGACCCGTAATTCACGCTTTGTTTTGCCAACATAGTCAAGGGGGCAAGTACAAGTACACAGATAAACAACTCCAGTGGTTTTACAGTTTGCAAAGCTTTTCATTTCATAAATCCTCTTTGTATAGGCACTACAACGCATATTCTGGGGTCGGTACATTGACGACATCCTCGTCCTCTGGGCGGGGTGTGCAGAATCATTCAGATCCTTTGTTGATACCCTTAATAATAATGAGTTGGGTCTTTTCTTTACCCATGAGGTAGGTGGAGATCAGATCACATTCCTGGATGTCAATATTTCTATTTCTTCAGATGGCTTGCTTAAAACCAACCTGCACCGAAAACCAACCTCAACTAACAGTCTCTTAAGGTGGGAAAGTCATCATCCCCCCCCTCTTAAACGAGGTATACCAAGGGGTCAGTTCCTCAGAGTTCGGAGGAACTGCTCTGATTGGAATGATTTTGAAATGCAGTCAAGTGATCTATGGAGGAGGTTCAGGAGCAGGGGTTATCCAACAAGGGTGATTGAACCGGCCTATAAGCATGCTAAACAAGTAAGCAGGACGTCATTGTTGACTCCGAGGGTAAGGGAGAACTCCAATGCAATCACTAGATTGATAGGTACCTTCGATGACCAATCTGGTAAAGTTATGAACATCTTGGAGAAGTATTGGTCTATCCTGAAAATGGATAATGACATACGTGACTGTATCACCCAGGGTCCATCAGTTACATTTAGGAAGGGTAGGTCAATAAGGGATCGGGTGGTAGGTAGCCACCTGGAACCTCAGAAGAGAGAGGAAACGTGGTTGCGGAACAGAGCAACTGGGACCTTTAGGTGCGGACACTGTAGCTTCTGCAAATATATCTGTGTATCCCATACTTTCTGTAGTGCCTATACAAAGAAGATTTATGAAATGAAAAGCTTTGCAAACTGTAAAACCACTGGAGTTGTTTATCTGTGTACTTGTACTTGCCCCCTTGACTATGTTGGCAAAACAAAGCGTGAATTACGGGTCCGCATAGGTGAACATTTGGGGGATATTAGACACAAAAGAGATACCCCCTTAGCCCGTCATGTCAATATGGTGCATGGAGGGGATGATAAACATATTAATTTTCGTGTTATAGAGAGAGTGCAGCCCGCGGTCAGACAGGGGGATTGGGATAATAGAATCCTACAGCGTGAGACACGCTGGATTTTTTGGCTTGAATCACAGAGTCCAAAAGGCCTTAATGAACAGCTAAATTTCAGTAGTTATCTATAATCAGTGTGTTTCACATTTTCCCAGCCAGCTCTTTATAGGATTTTTGATAATTTGGTCGGTATATTATTACTATTGGAATTTTTTATTATTTTGCATTTATTCTATGTAGGGATACAATTATTCTACTCCATGCCTTTGAGGACTATTGTTATCTATTTTCTTAAAGTTTTGGGCGTTCTGAATAGTGAGGCTGTTGAAATGATCGGCCGCATATTGTTTGCGAGATATGGTGTTTCTGTTGAGAGGGATGTATTGCCCTATTTTGTTTCAGGCACCTTTGTGTGAATCCCTGTTTCTATCCGTGCTGTTTAGTAAGGTGCGCGGCGTCTATGGTAACTGCTGCACCGCATGTCCGTCCTCAATATGATCCCTTCCAGGTTAAGACCTCCATTTTGGATTTTGGTAACCGGAAGTGGGCGTTCTATATCGGCGCGGCATCTTTAAACAATGGCGGCGAACGCGCTTGGAGTAAAGCCGCACACTGTATTGCTCTCTCGGCCAGGGGTAATGAGACCCCACTTTTTGACCCCTGATGAACCCTCAGCGGATTAAGAGGGGGAAACGCGTCGGGTTTCCATATGCATCAAGTGGCTGATAAGTATAATGTTGTACATTATTTTTGGCAGATCCTGCAGTGGTACTATCTATTTAGATTTAATCTACTGAGCAATTATGCTATGTGACTTTGTATGCATTGCTACTTGAATATTGGTGTACCACGCTGTATAATCAGAGATGAATATGGTAGCCTTATTATTTTTTACTGTATTAGGGTGATTCTGCCCTCACTTGCAAGGTAATGGCTGCCGCAAGTGCTATATAGGCTTTTTTTCACTGCCTCTAGTGTGCAATATTTATTCAATGTGATGTGCTTTTTCTTGTAGCCGTTTTTTAATTTTGCTATCTGGTAATTGGGTCTGCCATTTGCAGCTTATTAGCATTTTTGTGACTACGAGATAAGTCCTTCTCTAAGCTGCTGGATATTAACCCCATTATATTCTTTTGACTCCGAGATAAGTCTTTTTGGGGTTCTTATATTGTTAGAAATACTACGAGATAAGTTCATAGCAATTTAGTATTATCTATGAGACCATTTTTGTCTCTTTATTCTTTCGGTACTATAAGTGTGTGTGTGTTTCTTTTTTGTGTCCCTTTTTGTATATGCAGGGAGACGTAGGGGTTATTAGGGATACCGACGTTGAGCGGGGGCGCCATATCGTCTACAACTAGGGTGCCAACCTCCGCGGCTAGGAAGGGTGAAATTAGGGCTGACTAGGGTAACTTAGCCATTGGCCCAATATTTGAATACTGAAGAGAACTAAAAACAATTTTTTCTCCCTTCATTTTTTGTCCTCTACTACTCCTTCTTTTAGTCATTTTCACTAATGTTTTTAGTCATTGAATTAAAAGCTAAATTTTAGGGGTTATTCTTTTTGTGCTTCCGGTGTTATTATTGGGGTTGGCTTGAGGAAGACATTTGGGGCTGCAGAATAGAAGGATGGGTAGGGGGAGGAAGGGGTTGAGGTGTTGGCCCACGTATTAGGGGCTGTTCAGACCCTGCTTGACAAGCATCTGTGTGGATGGTCTCATGCACATTAAATTTCTTGGTGAGAGCTGCCACCTCTCCAGAAATTCAAACACCTCATATGGGGTATTGGGGGGGTGCTTGCATCAAGCAGGATCTGAATACATCCCCTAATACGGAGCCTGACCTCACGGGTAAGGGCATGGAGATAAAGGGTGAGGCTACGTGCATAGGCCTCCTCACCATCATCTGTAGTGACTCTGGACAAGTAATTCAGCACCCCTGTGTCCACATTGGTCCTGCTCTCTTGAATGGTGACCTGGCGCCTTCTTCTTATTCGCCGTGATGCTAGAGCAGCCTGTGGGGAGGGCCTGATCTGGGCAGTTGGGCTGCTGCTCAAGTTGCCCGGCTCTTCCAGGATGGGTGAGTTTGCAGCAGCAGACCGTCCTGGTGGTGTGTTGTGTAGGGAAGCCATTGTGTGTTCTGGTGATGCCTCCTCTTCAGCCATCCTTCTTGTAGGGGGAGAAGATGGGCCAGCCACCTCATCCCCTACAGGATCTATAATGGGCTCTGACTCTGAGGCCGTTCCTCGATCCGTAAGGTTGGATTGAGTTCTGTTATGAAATAGAACAGAGGCAAAAATACATCAATATTTTTGTCCCTGTAAAGTATTTGTGTAATGTTTTTGTGTCATGTGGTGTGAGGTATGTACTTACGGTCTCAGAGCCAGAATTGGGGCGAGGAAGTTCAGCCGGTCATAGTATATATATTTGCGCTTTACATGGCCAGCATCCCCACTCCTGGACCGCTGCTGGCGTTCCCGGCGGTACTGGTCCCGGATGCTTCTCCACCGTTTCATCACATCTTCCACTGCAGTGTGACAGGAAAGAATGTCAAAATCACATATTTGAGAGGTCACATTTTCTACCAGTAGTCTAGGCATGGGGCCTTCTGGGGTGTGCGTTCTACCCATGGTGGCATATGTAATTGGGCCGATACCCAGGGTCTCATTAGCTCCACTGAAACTAATTTTATTGGCTAGGAGGATGAGGAGCTTGTGGCCTAACCCCTAATTATGGCTGTGTGAAGCCACGTGTCACATACTAATGTAACGGCCTCATGAGGCTAATAAAAGTACATGCACAGGAAGGGGGGTGCTGATTGTAGATTCATTTTATAGCGTGCGCTAAGGTTAATGATATTTTTATGGTTGCACTTACGAATTTTCTGCTGTTCATCACGTGGTCTGTCACCAAAGCCATGGTACATCTGGCGACAGATGCGCCTCCATGACGCCTCCTTTCTTGTGCGGTTAGCATAGTTTGCGTCGCGTGGGTCCCATATTTCTGGACGCTCCTGCACCAGCACAATGAGCATCTCTACATTAATATATGTGGACGCCATGCTGCTGCTGTACTCCGTGGAGGCTGACTTCCTGGATGTCTGGAGCGTTTTTTTAGCTCATTTGCATGTCTAGGCTTCCTGATGATGGATTGGCCCATTTCCTGTTCACCAGCCAAAAGACCTGCGTATTGCTCGCAGGTCACACGTGTGTTCCGTGTGTAATCCGTATTTTTTGCGCACCCATAGACTTGCATTGGCATACCTACGGGCGTAGTACGCTGACAATCGCAGCATGCTGCGAGTGGCATGGAGCGTAGGATACTGAGGAGAAATATACGCCTGGTGCGAGTGACCCCATAGAAAATCATTTGTCCGTGTCTAATGCGTGCTTTTAGCGCCTCTCACTCTCCCGTATTCCTCGCCAGTGTGACTCCGGCCATAGACTTGAATGAGATGACGAAAATCTGGAGATCACAAACTCAAACCCACTAAAAACGCATGTAATCCGAACATGACTTTATTAATTAAGTTATCAATACCAAATAAGGCCGGGATCACACATGCGAGGAATACAGCCGAGTCTCGCATGTTAACACCCGTCACTCAGGAGCGGAGCATGCGGCTCCATGTATTGCTATGCGGCCGCACGCTCCGATCCGAGTGTCGGCGGAGGTGTCGGATATTAACATGCGAGACTCTGCTGTATTCCTCGCATGCGTGATCTCGGCCTTAGGCTGGAGTCACACACAACGAATAAAAAATCGGTCCCATTTTAACGGTCCGAAATCGCACAAAGGTATCTTAACCAGTGATGCGTTATTGATGCGATTTTTCTTCATTGATGCGATTTTAATCGCATGTAAGGATCCTTTTGACATCCGTCTGGCGAGATTTTCTCGCAGTAAAGCAAAATGGACATATAATGGAGCCCAATGACAGGTTTCCCCACACAAACTAATTAATAGATAATGACACATTAAATAAATATATATATATATATATATATTTTATACATGTTATAGAGACACATTAATATATATATTTCTAGTTCATACAGTTCTTAATTGCAGAATAGCCGCTGACACATTAGCCAGCTTTTGTATAACATTCTCCTGCCCGACAGGAAATGACACATGGTTTACATATAGTTAACCATTTCATTTCATGTTTTTTTTTTTATGTCTATCACTATTAATTATATGAGGGCTTGTGGGTTAAATTTTGGGCTTGTAGGGGTTCATTTAAGGGGTTAATTCGATGTATTAAATTGCGGAGACTCCCGCTGACGTCACTGAGGCTGCATTGAGTCCCCGTAATTAAATACAACGAATTAATCCCTTAAATTAACACCTACAAGCCCAAAATTTAACCCACAAGCCCTCATATAATTAATAGTGATAGACATAAAAAAATAAACATGAAATGAAATGGTTAACTATATGTAAACCATGTGTCATTTCATGTCGGGCAGGAGAATGTTATACAAAAGCCGGCAAATGTTTCTGCGGCTATTCTGCAATTAAGAACTGTATGAACTAGAAATATATATATTAATGTGTCTCTATAACATGTATAAAATATATATATATATATATATA
The DNA here is from genome assembly GCF_039654945.1 of Dendrobates tinctorius. Taxonomy (NCBI): domain Eukaryota; kingdom Metazoa; phylum Chordata; class Amphibia; order Anura; family Dendrobatidae; genus Dendrobates; species Dendrobates tinctorius. Next base: position 2,295,201 of record NW_027361808.1, on the reverse strand, counting down.
TTTATTTAATGTGTCTATATCTATTAATTTGTTGCTTTATTTAACTGGACACTGTCATTTTACTGTATTTAGGAAAAAAACTTGCTGGCTTTTGGTGCGATTTTTATCGCAACTCACACATCGGGTCCGTTTGCAATCCCATTTTTTCTCGCCCCCATAGACATGCATTGTCGAATCTGATCCGAAAATCGGTGACAATCGCAGCATGCTGCGATTGTCTCGGTCAGAGGATCGGATGCGATAAAAATTCGCATGATGGGAGCTGCCCCATAGAATAACATGGGTTCGAATGCAATGCGATTTTTTATCGCATTGCATTCGTCCGTTTTATTTGCCAGTGTGACTCCGGCCTTACAGGTAATTTCCAAAACAAAGCAGCTTTATTTGACCCCTTAGTGACAGAGCCAATTTGCAGCTTAATGACCAGGCCACTTTTTACAATTCTGGCCACTGTCACTTTATGAGGTTATAACTCTGGAAATCTTTAATAAATCCCGCTGATTCTGAGAATGCTTTTTCGTGACATTTTGTACTTCATGTTTGTGGTAAAATTTCTTTGATATGACTTGCGTTTATTTATGAAAAAAACTGAAATATGGCGAAAATTTTTAAAATTTGACAATTTTCAAACTTTTAATTTTTATGTCCTTAAATCAGAGAAATATGTCACACAAAAAACTTAATAAGTAACATTTCCCACGTGTTTACTTTACATCAGCACAATTTTGGAACCCCAAATTTTTTTTTGTTAGGAAGTTATAACAGTTAAAAGTTGACCTGCGATTTCTCATTTTTACAACGCCATTTTTTTTTAGGGACCACATCACATTTGATGTCACAAACTAATTAATAAATAACAATTCACACACGTCTACAGTACATCATCACAATTTTGGAAACAAATTTTTTTACTTTGTTAGGAAGTTATAACGGTTAAAAGTTCACCACCGATTTCTAATTTTTACAACAAAATTTACAAAACCATTTTTTTAGGGACCACATCACATTTGATGCCACTTTGAAGGGTGTACATGACAGAAAATACCCAAAAGTGACACCATTCTAAATACTGCACTCCTCAAGGTGCTCAAAACCACATTCAAGAAGTTAATTAACCCTTTACGTGCTTCACAGGAACTAAAGAAATATGGAAGGAAAAAATGAACATTTAACTTTTTTTCACAAACATTTTACTTCAGAACCAGTTTTTTTTATTTTCACAAATGTAAAAAGAGAAAATAAACCACAAAATTTGTTGTGCAATCTCTCCTGAATACGCCGATACCGCAAATGTGGGAGTAAACCACTGTTTGGGTGCACGGCAGAGCTCAAAAGGGAAGGAGCATTGTTTGACTTTTTCAAATCAGGATTAGCTGGAATTGATATCGGATGCCATGTCGCGTTTGGAGAGCGCCTGATGTGCCTAAACAGTGAAAACCCCCACAAGTGACACCATTATGGAAACTATACCCCCCAAGGAACTTATCTAGATGTGTGGTGAGCTCTTTGAACCCCCAAGTGCTTCACAGAAGTTTATAACATAAGAGCCGTGAAAATAAAAAAAATCATATTTTTCCACAAAAATGACTTTTTGCCCCCAATTTTTTATTTTCCCAAGGGTAACAGGAGAAATTAGACACAAAAAGTTGTTGTGCAATTTGTCCTGAATACGTCGATACCCCATATGTGGGGGTAAACCACTGTTTGGGCGCACGGCAGAGCTCGGAAGGGAAGGAGCGCCGTTTGACTTTTTCAATGCAGAATTGGCTGGAAATGAGATTGAACGCCATGTCGCGTTTGGAGAGCCCCTGATGTGCCCAAACACTTTAAACCCCCCACAAGTGACTCCATTTTGGAAGTTAGACCCCCCATGGAACTCAACTAGATGTGTGATGAGCACTTTGAACCCCCAAGTGCTTCACAGAAGTTTATAATATAGAGTCGTGGAAATAAAAATCATTTTTTTATTTCACAAAAATTATTTTTTAGCCCCCAATTTTTTATTTTCACAAGGATAACAGGAGAAATTGGACCCCAAAAGTTGTCCAATTTGTCCTGAGTACGCCAATACCCCATATGTGTTGGTAAACCACTGGGCGCATGGCAGAGCTCGGTAGGGAAGGAGCGTCGTTTAACTTTTCAATGCAAAATTGGCTGGAATTGAGATCAGATGCCATGTCGCATTTGGAGAACCCCTGATGTGCCTAAACATTGGACACCCCCCAATTCTAACTCCAACCCTAAACCCAACTCACTCCTAACTCTAATCCCAACCCTAACCATAACCTTAACCACAACCCTAACCCAAATACACCCCTAACCCTAATCGCAACTCTAACTACAACCCTAAACCCAACACACCCCTAACCCTAATCCCAACCGTAACCGTAATCCAAACCCTAACCCCAACTCTAGCCCCAACCCTAACCCTACCTTTAGCCCCAATGCTAACCCTAACTTTAGCCTCAACTCTAATCCTAATGTTAGCCACAATCCTAACCCTAATTTTAGCTTCAACCCTAACTTTATCCCAACACACTTTAGCCCAACTCTAACCCTAATGAGGACATGGAAATAAATGCATTTTTTTTATTTTATTATTTTTCCCTAACTAAAGGGGTGATAAAGGGGTGTTTGATTTACAATTTTTTTGATCACTATGATAGGGTCTATCACAGTGATCAAAATGAGCCAATAGGAAAAATCTCTTATTGTTGCCGAGTGCCAGCTGGCAGATCTCGGCGGGTGCACTGTGCATATGTCCGCCATTTTTTTACCGGAAGAAGATGCTGGCAGCAGTGGGGGACCCTATTTCTCTCTCCTCTGATGTCCATTCACATCAGAGCAGGGAGAAATTAAATGGCAAATCTGACTTTTTTTTTTTTTACGGTTGCCAATATAAAACTGACCTAAATCATGTTCTCTGGGGTCTTGGCTACTCCCTGCAGCCGAGACCCCAGAGAAATTCTGACTCTGGGGGGGGGCGCTATACACTTAAACTTCAGCACCGTTAAAAAGCGGCGCTGTGGTTTAAGTACCCTTAACTGCTGCTGTTAAAAGGCATATCGGCGATCGTTTAGGGGTTAAAAGATGACACAGTTAAAGGAGACAAAAACTGCTGCTGAAAAACTATGATAAAAAGGAATGTTAAAAAATGCACTAAAAAAACGCAATGAAAAAGTGAAAGTAACCCAATTTAGCTAATAAGTGCAGAAATGCTGCAGAAAATCTGCAACATTAAGAACTCACCATATACCCATAATGGAAATTCAGCCTAAGGCCACGTGCACACATCCAGTATTTGGTGAGTTTTTTACCCTAGTATTTGTAAGACAAAGCCAGGAGTGGGTTAAAAGTGCAGAAGGGGTGCAAATGTTTCTGTTATGCTTTTCCTCTGACCATTCCACTCTTGGTTTTGGCTTACAAATACTGGGGTAAAAAACTCACCAACTACTCAATGTGTGCACATGGCCTAAGGCTGGAGTCACACTAAACGTATGAAAAATTGGTCTGAGTCTCCCTACCGAGAGCCGCACAAGCGTCATGCGAGTATAATCCGATTTTTCACACCTAGCATCCGATTTACAACCCAATGCAGTGCGATTGCTATCCGATTGCAATGCAATTTTACCATGAGCTTTTACATACAGCAATTCTCTTTGTCATTTACACATCGTTTTGAAAGGAATTATCCTTCAAAACAAAAACACACACACACTGATATATATATATATATATAAATATATCTCAGGAAGAGAGAGAGAGATAGCTGGATAGAGAGAATAAAAGCCGGCAATCATGTGCCGTGTACGGTTAGAATAGATAGAATAGATATATACACATAGAATATATACATATATAAATGTCAGTGACGCACACATACAGTGGGTGCGGAAAGTATTCAGACCCCTTTAAAATTTTCACTCTTTGTTTCATTGCAGCCATTTGGTAAATTCAAAAAAGTTCATTTTTTTTCTCATTAGTGTACACTCTGCACCCCATCTTGACAGACATGTAGAAATTTTTGCAAATTTATTAATAAAGAAAATCTGAAATTTCACAGGGTCATAAGTATTCAGACCCTTTGCTCAGTATTGAGTAGAAGCACCCTTTTGAGCTAGTAGAGCTATATGAGACTTCTGGGGAATGATGCAACAAGTTTCACACCTGGATTTGGGGATCCTCTGCCATTCTTGCTTGCAAATCCTCTCCAGTTCCATCAGGTTGGATGGTGAACGTTGGTGGACAGCCGGCTTTCTCAGGTCTCTCCAGAGATGCTCAATTGGGTTTAGGTCAGGGCTCTGGCTGGGCCAGTCAAGAATGGTCACAGAGTTGTTCTGAAGCTAGTCCTTTGTTATTTTAGCTGTGTGCTTAGAGTCATTGTCTTGTTGGAAGGTGAACCTTCAGCCAAGTCTGAGGTCCAGAGCACGCTGTTTCCTTCAATTGCAGCCAGTCTTCCTGTCCCTGCAGCTGAAAATCACCCCCATAGCATGATGCTGCTGCCACCACCATGTTTCACTATTGGGATTTTATTGAGCAGGTGATGAGCAGTGCCTGGTTTTCTCCAAACATACTGCATAGAATTATCACCAAAAAGTTCTATCTTCGCCTCATCAAACCAGAGAATGTTATTTCTCATAGTCTGGGAGTCCTTCATGTGTTTTTTAGCAAACGCTATGCGGGTTTCGATATGTCTGGCACTGAGGAGAGGCTTCCGTCGGGCCACTCTGCCATAAAGGCCCGACAAGTGGAGGGCTGCAGTGATAGTTGACTTTGTGGAACTTTCTCCCATCTCCCTGCTGCATCTGTGGAGCTCAGCTACAGTGATCTTGGGGTTCTTCTTTACCTCTCTCACCAAGGCTCTTCTCTTGTGATTGCTCAGTTTGGCTGAACCGTCAGGTCTAGGAAGACTTCTGGTGGTCCCAAACTTCTTCCATTTAAGAATTATAGAGGCCACTGTGCTCTTAGGAACATTGAGTACTGCAGAAATTATTTTGTAACCTTTGGCAGATCTGTGCCCTGCCACAATTCTGTCTCTGAACTCCTTGGCCAGTTCCTTTGACCTCATGATTCTCATTTGGTCTGACATGCACTGTGAGTTTACACTTAGGTAGGAAGGAAGGATCATCCCCGTGCTGCCGCAAGAAGAATTCCAAAAATTGAAGAGGTTTCAACGTGGTTTATTCTACGCATTTCAGGGTTCAGGTGACCCCTTCATCTGGACATACCACAAATATTGTACAAGAGTCATTGGCATACAGGGTTTAAGTACATATCAGCATTTGAAAACGACGCCCAATGGATCAGATGACACCCAGTGTCAAAGTTCAGGCTCATCAGAAAGTTCACATGAAGACTAAAAGTCATCAGAGAAATACAAATTAATATCTTACACATTTAACCTTATTTTTATTTGTAGGATAATAAAATTGAAAAAAAGAGATATCATGGAAAGAGAAAAAAAAAGAAAAAAAAATGGCGAGAAACACAGTCTCACTGAGAAAAACGGTGGAATCAAACTCACATAGGAGTGATGCAATAAATTCAGAGGTGAAGGCATTTACTTTGAACTACTGAGCTGGAAGGATGGACTCTTGAAGAACGCAGATTGCCAACATTGAACCATAGTTAAAATACTTTTTTATTAATAAATATTAAAATATTTTTTTTATATATTAAAAGTGGAAATGTGTTTGTCAAGTTATTTGGGAGTATATTATACCACAAAAAGAAATTTTCTTAAATGAAAAGGGGAGAGAATATAGTTGTAACAAACTAATAATTAAGAAATGGGGAGTTAAAACACTGAATCATACACCAAAGGATTATCTCGTCCAGAATATAAAAAACAATTATAAAAATGAGTTTATAGGATCCTGAATTAAACTGACAAGAGAGATGATAAAAAAAACCTTTCAAAATGTGAAAGCGCAAACAGTTTCTTGGTGCTGCCAAGAAGCAACTTCAAACTCAGAGGACATCCATCTTGGCAGCACGGAGAAGCTGTTTGCGCTTTCACATTTTAAAAGGTTTTTTTCTTTTATCATCTCTCGTCAGTTTAATTCAGGATCCTATAAACTCATTTTTATAATTGTTTTTTATATTCTGGACCAGAATTTGGTGTATGCTTCAGTGTTTTAGTTTCCCATTTCTTAATTATTAGTTTGCTTCAACTATATTTTCTCCCCTTATCATTTTAGAAAATGTCTTTTTGTGGTATAATACACTCCCAAATAACTTGACAAACACATTTCCACTTTTAATATATAAAAAAAATTATTTTAATATTTATTAATAAAAAAGTATTTTAACTATGGTTCAACATTGGCAATTTGTGCTCTTCAAGAGGCCATCCCTCCAGCTCAGTAGCTCAAAGTAAATGCCTTTACCTCTGAATTTATTCCATCACTCCTATGTGAGTTTGATTCCACCTTTTTTCTCAGTGAGACTGTGTTTATCGCCACTTTTTTCTTTTTTTTTTCCCTTTCCATGATATCTCTCTTTTTCAATTTTGTTATTCTACAAACAAAAATAAGGTTAAATGTGTAAGATATTAATTTGTATTTCTCTGATGACTTTTAGTCTTCATGTGAACTTTCTGATGAGCCTGAACTTTGACACTGGGTGTCATCTGATCCATTGGGCGTCGTTTTCGAATGCTTATGTATACTTAAACCCTGTATGCCTATGACTCTTGTACAATATTTGTGGTATGTCCTGATGAAGGGGTCACCTGAACCCTGAAACGCGTAGAATAAATCACATTGCAACCTCTACAATTTTTGGAATTCTTCTTGCGGCAGTGCCGGGATGATCCTTCCTTCCTACCTAAGTGTATGCTTCAACCAGGTCCTGCACTGACCTTTGGATCTGCAGCAGCCGCCATTAATATGTCTTTCCTTCACTCTCACCAGGTGAGTAGTTCTCTTGGTGGGCAACTCTGTGTAACGTTTGATAAGACCCTATTTGCGCTTTTGTGTCTCCCTCTTTTCTCTGACATGTACTGTGAGCTGTGAGGTCTTATATAGACTGGTGTGTGCCTTTACAAATCAAGTCCTATCCGTTTAATTAAACACATCTGGACTCCAAAGAAGGAGTAGAACCATCTCAAGGAGGATCATAAGAAAATGGACAGCATGTGACTTAAATATGACTGTCTGAGCAAAGGGTGTGAATACTTATGACCATGTGATTTTTAAGTTTTTCTTTTTTCATAAATTAGCAAAAATTTCTACATTTCTGTTTTTTTCCCATCAAGATGGGGTGAAGAGTGAACATTAACCCCTTTCCTACATTGGACGTAATATTCCGTCCATGTGATCTGGGACCTAAGTCTCAAGGACAGAATATTACTTCACACGCGATCAGCGGCGCTCACAGGGGGAGCACCGCTGATCGCGGCCGGGTGTCAGCTGATTATCACAGCTGACACCCGGCACTATGTGTCAGGGCCGGTCACGGACCGCCCCTGGCACATTAACCCCTGGCACACTGCGATCAAACATGATCGCAGTGACCGGGGGCATAGGAGAGAAGCGCGCAGGGAGGGGGCTCCCTCCGTGCTTCTCTGCGACCCCCGGAGCGATGCGATGTGCTGCCTCGCTCTGAGAGTCCTCCCTGCCTGCAGGCCCCCGGATCCAATATGGCCGCGGGGGCCTTCGGGGTCCTGCAGGGAGGCGGCTTCCTCACTTCCTGCTGAAAGCAGGCATGAGGAAGCCTGCAGCAACGCCTGTCAGATCGCTGGCCTGACACAGCACTGTTCTAAGTGTCAGATCAGTGATCTGACACAAGACAGTGATGTCCCCCCCCCCCCCCCCCGGGACAATGTAATAAAGTAAAAAAAAAAAACACTTGTAAAAATAATTTAAGAAAAATCCCATAATAAATAAACAAAAAAAAATATTCCCTAATAAATTCTTTTTTTGTAAATAAAAAAAAGGACACATATTTAGTATCGCCGCGTCCGTAACAACCCGCCATATAAAACTGTCCCACTAGTTAACCTCTTTAGTGAACCCCTTAAAAAAAAGCAAAAAACCATGCGTTATCTTCCTACCGCCAAACAAAAAGTGCAATAACGCACGATCAAAAAGACGTATATAAATAACCATGGTACCGCTGAAAACGTCATCTTATCCCACAAAAAACGAGCTGCCATACAGCATCATCAGCGAAAAAATAAAAAAGTTATAGCTCGCAGAATAAAGCAATGCAAAAATAATTATTTTTTATATAAAATTGGTTTTAATGTATAAAAGCGCCAAAACATAAAAAAGCGACTTAAATGAGGTATCGCTGTAATCATACTGACCCGTAGAATAAAACCACATTACATTTTTTCCACACGCAAAACGGTGTAAACGCATCCCCCAAAAGAAATTCATGAAATGCTGGTTTTTGTTAATTCTGCATCCTAAAAATCAGAATAAAAAGCGATCAAAAAATGTCACGTGCCCGAATATGGTACCATTAAGAACGTCAACTCATTCCGCAAAAAATAAGACCTCACATGACTCTGTGGGTTAAAATGCGGAAAAATTATAGCTCTCAAAATGTGGTGATGCAAAGACTATTTTTACAATAAAAAGCATCTTTTAGCGTATGACAGCTGCCAAACATAAAAACCCGCCATAAATAGTAAATCAAACCCCCCTTTATCACCCCCTTAGTTAGGGAAAAATAAAAAAAATTTAAAAAATGTATTTATTTCCATTTTCCCGTTAGGGTTAGGGCTAGGGTTAGTGCTAGGGTAAGGGTTAGGTCTAGGGCTGAGATTTGGGCACATCAGGGGCTCTCCAAACACAACATGGCGTCTGATCTCAACTCCAGCCAAAAAAGTCAAATGGCGCTGCTTCCCTTCCGAGCTCTGTCATGCGTCCAAACAGTGGTTTACCCCCACATATAGGGGTATCAGCATACTCAGGACAAATTGCACAATAACTTTTGGTGTCCTGTTTCCCTTGGGAAAATAAAAATTGGGGGTGAAAAGATCATTTTTGTGGAAAAAATGATTTTTTAATTGTTCGGCTGTACGTTATAAACTTCTGTGAAGCCCTTGGGGGTTCAAAGTTCTCACCACACATCTAGATAAGTTCCTTGAGGGGTCTAGTTTCCAAAATGGGGTCACTTGTTGGGGGTTTCCACTGTTTAGGCACATCAGGGACTCTCCAATCATGACATGGCGCCCGATCTCAATTCCAGCTAATTTTGCGTTGAAAAAGTCAAACGGCGCTCATTCCCTTCCAAGCTCTGCCATGCGCTGAAACAGTGGTCCCCTCCCACATATCAGGTATCAGCGTACTCAGGACAAATTGCACAATAATTTTTGCAGTCCAATATCTCCTGTTACCCTTGGTAACATAAAAAAAATTGGACCTGAAGTAATTTTTTTTGTGAAAAAAAGTTAAATGTTATTTTTTTTAAACATTCAAAAATTTCCTATGAAGCACCTGAAGGGTTAATAAACTTCTTGAATGTGGTTTTGAGCACCTTGAGGGGTGCAGTTTTTAGAATGGTGTCACTTTTGGGTATTTTCTATCATATAGACCCCTCAAAGTGACTTCAAATGTGATGTGGTCCCTAAAATAAAATGGTGGTGTAAAAATGAGAAATCGCTGGTCAATTTTTAACCCTTATAACTTCCTAACAAAAAAAAATTTTGGTTCCCAAATTGTGCTGATGTAAAGTAAACATGTGGGAAATGTCAGATATTGAGTTTTTTGTGTGCCGTATCTCTGTGATTTAAGGGCATAAAAATTCAAAGTTGGAAAATTGTGAAATTTTCAATATTTTCGCCAAATTTCCATTTTTTCACAAATAAACGCAAGTTATATGAATGAAATTTTACCACTTTCATGAAGTACAATATGTCACGAGAAAGCAATGTCAGAATCACCAGTATCCATGGAAGCATTCCAGAGTTATTACCTCATAAAGGGACAGTGGTCAGAATTGTGAAAATTGGCCCGGGCATTAACATGCAAACCACTCTTGGGAGTAAAGGGGTTAATGAGAAAAATTAACTTTTGTTGAATTTACCAAATGGCTGCAATGAAACAAAATTGAAAAATGTAAAGGGGTCTGAATACTTTCCGTACTCACTGTACATCAGCAGAGCAGAGTACATGTCTGACACATAGTGAACGACTCGAGAGGATGGTTCAGGAATTTGTCAAGCTCTATATCAATGCCTTCTTTTGGACCTTTTGCATTTTGGGTCTTCAAAAATGAAAGAGTGGACAGTCATGCCTTGAAGGTTTTGTCATGCTCGGCAGCTAGCGTTCTCTCAGAATATGTCTTCAGCGCTGCTGGTGGTGTCTTGACTGATAAGCTGTCCACTGAAAGTGTAGATTGCCTAACTTTCATCAAGATGAACATGTCATGGATTCCCAATGACTTTTCCACCCCAGTCGCAGACTGAGCAGACTAGGCAATGGTGTAGTTTTCAGTGCATTGCATTGATCTCGCGTTATTACAGTCTGTGACACCTTTGTGTCTTTGTGTAGCTTTTGTGTCTACTATTGCTACTGCTGCTGTTGTTACTTGCCTTTTGTGGCACAACAATCAGAAGGTGTATCTAACGCTGTTACTTTTGCAATTTGCCTTTGTTTGTTTGTAGAACCTAATATTCCTTGTCCTCCTCCTTTTGCTTCCTCCTGAGTCACGAAAAAACAGATTTTTGGTAAATGGAGACTCTTATTCAGATCTCCTTGTTGTGTTACCTGTAGTGGCAGGGGTCTCAGACCAACATTATACTATTTCTACTCTGGAGAAATTGATGTCACTTTAATGTTGTGTGCCATATTTATTTGAAATGTGGAGACTCCAAGTTGGGTCTCCATCCGGTGGGTTGACTGTAGTAGAGGGGGTCTGAGAGCACCAGGCCTACACCTTTCACTCATCCACCTCTTATTTATCAATTTGTTAGACAGAAATGCTGGGCCAGGCTCTGTCCCATCCATCCATGCTGTGCCGTTATAAAATTTCTACTGTGGGTCAATTGATACCACTTTTCCTGGTGTCTGCATCTAATTTTTGCAAATGTTTGGACTCTAAGTTGGGTGTGCTTCATGTGTGTTGCCTGTAGCACTAGGTCTCCCAGACTGGCAGGCCTGCACTTGTTTTCAGTCAGTTACCTGTGTTACCACCCTTAAATGTTCCTAAAAATAGTACCCTACAAAGCTGATATTTGTGCCACCGGAGTGTGGCTAAGTAGAAAATCAGTTTGAGTTGTTGCATGAGGTATCAGAGCTCCTAGCACAGCAGGCCTACACCGGTTCCTTCACCCAACTCTTATTTTTAACTTAAATTCAAAGCTGTAAATGTTGTCTCAGACCTCTAATTTTTGGAAATGTTTGGACTTCAAGTTGAGCATCCTTCATGTGTGTTGCCTGAATTTGGCAGGGCTCTCAAAGCACAAGGCCTACACCTGTCACTCATTCAATTGTTACTTATCAATGTTTAAGCTACAAATGCTGGTCCAAGTCCTGTCCCATGCCTCCATGCTGCACAATTATACTATTTGTACTCTGGGTCAATTGATGCCACTTTTCCTGGTGTCTGCCCCTAATTTGAGCTGTTTTGGCCGCTTTTGGGCTCCTCTGAAGGTGTCGTCTGTGCGTTTGGTTTTGTTGTCTATTGAATTCAATAGGGTTTGGATAAGTTCGATCATGTCTACTCAGGCAGAAGGGACATTTGGATTTGGAAGTGCAGATTTCACTGGATTTTATTTAAGGGTTGAGAGCCATGTCTCTTTTCCAGAGTCTTTGTCCTACCAGTAATGTGGGAACTCCCATATTTCCAGTGACAGGTGACAGACCTGAGTTGGGGCTGGATAAGTTAGAGTATTTATTCATTTATTTTTTTATTGCTTTCAGTATAAGGTTGGGATTATATTCTTGTGTTCTACACTGAGCAATTATGTTGGGGTTTCCATGTAAATCCCACAAAAATGCATAATTTTTATTTTTACGTTTTTCAAGACGTAAAAGTGATAACACAGCTTTATTCTTCAGATCAGTAAGTTTTTATTTTTTTTAAATTTTGCTACTATCACGCAGTAAATTTTTTAAAAATTGTATGCACAGATTAACAAGCAATAAAGTGATAGCACCGATTTATTATTTTGGGCAATATGACTACATCGATAATAGTGATACCAGATTGTCAACGAGGGGACACCGGAGGAGTCTCTCATAATCCCATCACTGCCACCTATTTGTCAAGGATCGCAGACCAGGAAGATCAAGCAGAACCACCCACTGTGATCTTTGTGTCTAACAGCTCTCTGCTGCCCCCTATCGTCCGGACATTTACACTATTGACCAAAGATTAACGGAGTAGGGTGTTACTACTAATAGCCGGTTATCGGGAAACTAACAGTGAGCGTATGGTTTATAAACCTTTGATTCCAACGCATCGAATATATGTATATGCTCCTCATACAATCACAGCGAAGTCCACGATAAACCCAGCACTACTTGCCGCCACCACCAGTCGATTTTTATACAGGTTGACTGAAGACCTGATTCTGGTAGTGTATGGCTTTCAGGGGTGTGGTTTACAGAACAAAAGGAACAGAACTGTTAAATTTTATATTTAATTCAAATGATAGGCAGTATTTATCAAAAATGTACAAAAAATTTTACAAAGGGGACAAAACAAGACAGCATATACAGTACATAAAATAAAAAAGTATAATGGAAGAAACTTACTCACAGAGATGAGCCAACTTTTGCCAAAGGCGAGCAGTTCGATTTGGGGGACGTTCAGCGAATGGGATTCATGCCTACACAATATGTATCTCTATAGAGGAACACAGACCATAACTTGTCTTGACTTTTTAGCAGCACCTGGGTTACACCCACATACCCCCCGCTTTGACTTCACACAGGCCTGGTTGTGGGATGTCCTCAGCCCTTCAGGATTTGATGAAATTCCCAAATTATGCAATAAGTTTACTCCTGATGATGAAGTTTGAGATCGTCGCCATATTATTCATTGGGATTTTCCCTCTCCACAGATATCAAACATGGATACTAAAGGATACAGAGCTGAGAGCACAAAGAGTATAGTCCTAAAATAACAATTTTATTAGAATAAGATAAAATACACTTTATAAAAATAGAGACTGCTAGGCAGAATACAGGGAAATACAGACAAAGTGTATAGTGCAAAGCCGTGGCAGAAACTTGTACTTGCGGTGAGAGAGACTGGGAGCTGACTGGAGCCCCTCACTCTTGAATGCCTGATGAACCCCTTATTCTATTAAAAAAAGGGGGAAACACATTGGGATGGGATGCAGTATTGCTCTAAAGCTAAGTGACACAATGTTTATAGTTATATATAAGGGATTCATTATAACTCCTAATGTCTGATATTGAACCTGTCTGTTACGCTCACTGAGAGTGACACATACTGTATATGACTATGGTAATATTGAGGGAAGATGTGTCCCTAGCCATTCATTGGATGTCACACATATATTTATTTGCCTAAAATATGCATGGTTTAATACCCAATCTGGTTGCTATTTGTATTCTCTTCAGAGTTCTGGGATTACAGATTTTCAGTGGATTGGAATCTTATATGATTGGAGGTGTTTCTTTACGTGCTAGAAATTTACAGTATCTATAAAGACATCTACTAAGATACTACAGCCAATCAATATAGACATTATCTGTATACTTTCCATCTTGCTTTGAAATAGTGAATAAATAAACCCAAAACCAATGCACTGATTAAAGTGAGGGAAAACCAGACAGGAGATCAGTATAATAGAATATTTTATTATTTGAATTTTATATATAATAATAAGGCAAATCACAGCGATAAAAAAAAATTAAAAACACAGTATGTACACAACAGGAACAATAAAAGATAATAAGTATAATATAGGTTGAATAGAGACCCACAAGATAATATAGAAATTGGTATAAAATCATGTAACTGATACAAAACCAGAGTTGCAAGTGACTAATGTGCTAAGGTTAATAAATACATAAGTACTCCATGTGCAAAACAATGCAGTAAAATATATTAATATAAAAGTGCAAAGTGGCAAATATCAGATAAATATGCAACGGTACAGTATGTGCAAAGGAAGAGGTGCCAATAAGAGTAAACCAGCGTATATACTGCAATATACAAGATACCTCAAGGGGTTAAAGTCCCATACGTACACAAGCGCCCTGACACGCGTTTCGGTTTGACTTCATCAGGGTGAGTGGAAATGGTATGAGAACGCCATATATTTATACCCCTTGTAATTGGTAATAGATGCGGCCCGGGTGTATTTGGCGCATGCGCCGCTAGGAGGTCCCCAGCGTCCCAGAGCGGCATGTCACCTGACCGGACGCACGGCATTATGGATCCGGCGTTGCCAAGGACACAGAGACACGGCCATCCTGGGCGCAAGGTGCAAGCTGCGCATGCACACTACCAGGAGCGCGATATTACAAGACTGGCCAAAGAATGATAACCATCCTGGTACACGGCTGTTGTGAGTTCATTTTCTGGTCTACCAGTTGTGAGTTCTCCTTCCAGGCTCCCTCTGGTGGTAACAGGAGGTAGTGAGGCTGATTTAATCAGTAGAGATTTGCCACCTGATAAGGAGGATGACGATTGGACCTCAAGAATCTCAGACTGGATTTAAGACAGCCGACGCCCTATTCTGGTGCTGGTGATTCCTTCTGGCTTGTCAAGTCTTGGTTCTCAGCTCTGTTCCAGTCATCTAAAGCTAAGTTTTTCTGCTAATGTTCACACTTGATTTTGTTGATCTATTCAGTTTTTTGTGTGGTCAGCCAGCTCCGGCTGGGGCTGTGCTGAATTTCCACTCTTACTTATCTGTATTTGCCAATTTGCTTTTTGTCCCTTATTAGATTGGCCTCTATTTGCTCTGCCTTAGAATTTTTCAGAGTGCTGATATAGTGGGAGAAGTCTAGTGACTTCAGGGTTAATTTTGTTATCAGAAGTGTTGGACTTTTTTTTGTAGGGTTTTTGGCAGATTGCAGACAGTGTCTTTCCTTTCCTATCCTTTCTAGTTAGTTTGGGCCCCATCATTTGCTCAGCCTATTTTCCTGCCTATGTTTGTGTTTTCATCTTGTTTCACCGTCAATACATCTCTGGGATCTGCTCTGGGGCAGTTAGTTTTCCCCTTTTCTTGCTTTAGGCTTATTTAGTCCTCCGGCCATGACGAGGCATCTAGGTTCATCGTAGGTACGCTCCACGGCTGCTGCTAGTTGTGTGGTTAGGATCAGGGATCTGCAATCTGCATAGTTACCAACCTCTCTGTTTTTTTCTGGGGCTTAGCTTGTTTAGGTTTTTCCTCCACGGTGACCCATTCATAACAGAATCACCAGCCATACCGCAGATTCTAGGGTACTCAAAAGCAGGAAAAAGTTGTTAGAAAAGGAAAAAAAAAAGTGTCAGAATTATTTTTTTTTTATGTATTTTTTCCTCTTTTTCTCTGGGGCCGTAGGAGGATTTTTTTTTCCCTAATGGAGATTAAGCAATTGTCTGATCGTGTGAAGCAACTTGCTGCTAAAGTGCAGGGAATTTCCACCTACCTCATTCAGTCACATGCTGCTGAACCTAAGATCCCTACTCCTGATGTGTTTTCTGGGGATTGGTCTAAATTTCTGAATTTTAAGAATAATTGTAAATTATTTCTTGCCTTGAAGCCTAACTCATCGGGGAGCTCTGCGCAGCAGGTTAAAATTGTCATCTCCTTGCTGCGCGGTGATCCCCAGGATTGGGCTTTGTCTCTGACACCTGAAAATTCTATTCTGACTAATGTGGATGCATTTTTTCAAGCCTTGGGGTTGTTGTATGATGAACCTAATGCTGTTGATCAAGCTGAGAGAACCCTGTTGGCATTAAACCAGGGTCAGGATTCTGCAGAGTTATACTGTCAAAAATTCCGAAAGTGGGCGGTCCTTACTACATGGAATGATAGTGCATTGGCAGCTCTCTTTCGGAAGGGTTTATCAGAGACCGTAAAAGATGTTTTGGTGGGATTTCCTGTTCACTCTGGTCTGGATGATTCTATGTCATTAGCCATTCAAGTTGATCGGCGTTTACGTGAACGTAACACTACACGGGAGGCGCTGCCACCTTATTCACAAACGTCTGAACCTATGCAATGTGATGGGGTTTTTTCTAGGGCGCAACGTCAGGAGTTTAGAAGGCGTAATAAGCTGTGTTTTTTCTGTGGAGAAGCCTCTCATACTATTTCTGTCTGCCATAAACGAGAGAAACGTGTTGCACACACATTTGCTGTGGCAGGGTACAACCTAAGTTCCTTTTGGCAATTACTCTGATCTGCTCCTTATCCACGTTTTCCACTAAGGCTTTTGTGGATTCAGGAGCAGCTTTGAATCTGATGGATTTGGACTTTGCTAAACGTTGTGGTTTTTCTATGACTCCTCTGCGGACGCTTATTCCTTTGAGGGGTATTGATGCTACTCCTTTGACGGAGAATAAACCTCAGTTTTGGACCCAGGTGATAATGCGAGTTGCCCCAGACCACCAAGAAAATTGTAAATTTTTGGTGCTGCATAATTTGCATGATACTATTGTTCTGGGTTTTCCCTGGTTGCAAACTCATAATCCAGTTTTGGATTGGAAATCTGGGTCTGTGGTGAGTTGGGGTTGTCAGTGTGTTCTTAGGGACGCTCCTGTTTCCTCCACCTCTCCTCAGTCTCATGATATTCCTGATTATCTGGCTGATTTTTCTGATGTATTTAGTGAGAGTAAGTCTGCGTCTTTGCCTCCTCATAGGAGTTATGACTGTGCAATTGAGTTGATGCCTGGGGGTTAATTTCCCAAGGGTCAGCTTTCCAACTTATCAGTACCCGAACATGATGCTATGCGATCCTATATTAAGGAGTCGTTGGAGAAGGGTCATATTAGACCATCCTCGTCACCTTTAGGTGCTGGGTTTTTTTTGTGGCCAAGAAAGATGGTTCATTAAGACCGTGTATTGATTATTGTTCCCTTAACAAGATGACGGTTAAATATCAGTACCCGTTACCTCTGATGTCTGATTTATTCTCCAGAGTTAAGAGTGCCAGCTGGTTTACTAAGCTTGACCTCAGGGGGACGTATAATCTTATTCGCATCAAGCACGGGGATGAATGGAAGACGGCGTTTAATACTCCGGAGGGACATTTTGATACCTGGTGATGCCTTTTGGGCTCACTAATGCCCCTTCTGTCTTCCAGTCCTTTATGAATGATATTTTCCGTGACTTTGTGGATAAGTTTTTGATCATCTATCTGGATGATATTTTGATCTTTTCTAGTGATTGGGATTCTCATGTGGAACACGTCCGGACTGTGTTCCGGATGTTGAGGGAGAATTCCCTGTTTGTTAAGGGATCGAAATGCCTCTTTGGTGTACAGAGGATTTCATTTTTGGGATTTATCTTGTCTCCGTCGACTATTGAAATGGACCCGGCCAAGGTACAGGCCATTTATGATTGGGTTCAGCCTACTTCTTTGAAGGCCCTCCAGAAGTTCTTGGGTTTTGATAATTTCTATCTTAAATTTATAGGTAATTTTTCTGGTATTGTCAAACCACTGACTGATCTGACCAAGAAGGGCGCTGATGTGCTGAATTGGTCTCCTGAGGCTGTCTCAGCATTTCAGGAGCTTAAGCGGAGATTTACTTCAGCTCCAGTTTTACGGCAACCTGATGTCTCACTTCCATTTCAGGTGGATGTAGATGCTTCTGAGATTGGTGCAGGAGCTGTTTTGTCCCAAAAAGACCCTGTGACTTCTAAGATGAATCCCTGTGCCTTCTTTTCTCGAAAGTTCTCCCCATCTGAATGCAACTATGATGTGGGGAATCAGGAATTGTTGGCCATGAAGTGGGCATTTGAGGAGTGGAGACATTGGTTGGAGGGAGCTAGACATCAAGTTGTGGTCCTCACCGATCACAAGAATTTGATTTATATGGAGTCGGCCAAATGCTTGAATCCTAGACAGGCTAGATGGGCCTTGTTTTTCACGCGTTTTAATTTTGTGGTCTCTTTTCTTCCGGGCACTAAGAATGTTAAGGCAGACGCCCTTTCTAGGAGTTTCTTTGCCGATTCTCTTAATGTGACCAAGCCTACTACCATCCTAGGTGAGGGGGTAGTTCTTTATGCCATTTCGCCCGATTTGATACGCACCCTAGAGGAATTTCAGGAGGATAAACCTGAGCGTTGCCCTATGGGAAAATTGTATGTTCCTGACCAGTGAAGAAAGAGAGTGATGTCTGAAATTCATTGCTCCGCATTGGCTGGTCATCCAGGTATTTTTGGTACCAGAGATTTGGTGAGTCGGTCCTTTTAGTGGCTTGCCTTATCTCGTGATGTCAGGAATTTTGTACAGTCCTGTGGGACTTGTTCTCGGTCTAAACCCTGTTCTCGTTCTAGTGGGTTGCTGATGCCCCTGCCGGTGCCCAAGAGGCCATGGACCCATATCTCAATGGATTTTATTTCTGATCTTCCTGTCTCTCAGAGAATGACTGTTATCTGGGTGATTTGTGATAGATTTTCGAAGATGGTCCATCTTGTACCACTCCCAAAGTTGCCATCTTCCGCTGAGTTGGTGCCCTTGTTTGTACAACAGGTGGTTCGGTTGCATGGGATTCCTGAGAACATTGTGTCCGACAGAGGAGTCCAGTTTGTTTCCAGATTTTGGAAAGCCTTTTGTTCCAATCTGGGAATTCAGTTATCCTTCTCCTCCGCGTTTCATCCCCAGACCAATGGACAGACTGAGAGAACAAACCAGACCTTGGAGTCTTATTTAAGATGTTTTATATCTGCTGATCAGGATGATTGGGTCTCATTTTTGCCCTTGGCCGAATTCGCGCTGAATAATAGAGCTAGTTCTGCCACTTTGATGTCACCCTTTTTCTGTAATTTTGGGTCTCATCCTCGATTCTCTTCAGGGCAAGTGGAATCTTCGTCCTGCCCAGGTGTGGACACTGTGGCTAAGAGAATGCAGCAGATATGGGACCAAGTGGTGGATAAGTTGTCACTCTCTCAGGAAAAGGCCCAGAGATTTTCCAACCGGCATAGGACCATTGGTCCCCGGTAGAGTTGAGCGAAACGGATCGAAAAACTTCAAAAGTCACCAACTTTCGCCAAAGTCGGGTTTCATGAAACGAAACCCGTCCTTAGAGTGAGGTCGGCCACGAGGTCGGCGACCATCGCGCCAAAGTCGCGTTTCAAAAGATGCTTTTGCTCCCTTTTTCAGCCAATCAGGAAGCACGGACACTGTGGGCAACGTGATGACATAGGCAACGGTTACCACCATGTTTGTGAATGGCATGCAAGTGATTGGCTTGCATTGTGTGGCGTATAAAAGGGCATGCACGCCGACCACCATGTTACTTATGCTTATCTCAGAATAGGGAGATCTGCTGTTGCTGCTGATGATTCTGTAGGGAGAGCGTTAGGCAGGGAAGAAGATACCAAAAACTACTTCTGCTGCTAGCGATTTTACCTGTACAACACACCAGTTACTGTGCAGTGCAAGGGGAGGATATATTTCGGTGCATCAGCTCTGTTGGTTATTAGGCTGCCTTTTAAGGCTCCCTGATAGCTGCATTGCTGTTTTCACACTGCTGAGCAAACTGCTTTTTTCAAAGCAATCCAAATTTTTTTGTTTTGTCCTGGTGAGTTACTGAGCATTCATTTTTTCACACACCGTACAGCGGTGTACGCTCCTCACACAGTACCGCTGTTATCACGGCCAAATTGAAGCTATCTGTGTGTGACTCTGTAAGAAAAAGCCGAGGAGTTTGTCCATTCTTACAGACCTACACTCTAGGGAGATTCCAATTCTGCCCAATTCTATATACACCTTGTAGTTAGTCATACACTAGCCAATTTCTGCCTGTCACATTGCGGTGTAATCTGTCCTGGGCCAGAGACAATAGTTCAGCGGCCAAGTTGAAGCTATCTGTGTGTGACTCTGTAAGAAAAAGCTGAGGAGTTTGTCCATTCTTACAGACTTACACTCCAGGGAGATTCCAATTCTGCCCAATTCTATATACACCTTGTAGTTAGTCATACACTAGGCAATTTCTACCTGTCACATTGCGGTGTAATCTGTCCTGGGTCAGAGACAATAGTTCAGCGTCCTCCAATCTACATTGAGATTCAAATTCTCACCAATAGTCTATACAGCTTTTGCCTTCTCATACACCAGCCAATTTCTGCCTGTCACATTGCGGTGTAATCTATACTGGGCCTGAGACAATAGTTCAGCGTCCTCCAATCTACATTGAGATTCAAATTCTCACCAATACTACATACAGTTTTTGCCTTCTCATACACCAGCCAATTTCTGCCTGTCACATTGCGGTGTAATCTCTACTGGGCCTGAGACAATAGTTCAGCGTCCTCCAATCTACATTGAGATTCAAATTC
Organism: Dendrobates tinctorius; assembly: GCF_039654945.1. Classification (NCBI taxonomy): domain Eukaryota; kingdom Metazoa; phylum Chordata; class Amphibia; order Anura; family Dendrobatidae; genus Dendrobates; species Dendrobates tinctorius. The sequence continues at coordinate 2,274,779 of NW_027361808.1, read as the reverse complement.
TCACCATTACTCTATACAGCTTTTGCCTTCTCATACACCAGCCAATTTCTGCCTGTCACATTGCGGTGTAATCTATACTGGGCCTCAGACAATAGTTCAGCGTCCTCCAATCTACATTGAGATTCTAATTCTCACCAATACTCTATAGACCCTTTACCTTGTTTTACAGTACCATATAGCTGTTGTTATTTTGGGTACCTTTTTCCAAGAAATGAAGAAGTATGGTGGAAGAGGCCGTGGAAGTGGGCGGGGGTTGCCAGCTGGTCCTGATGATGGTGTTGGTGCTTCTGCTGGTTGTGGCAAAAGCACAATAGCACCTAAGGCAGGAGGTGGTGAGCCGGCATCATTGTCTGGCTCCACAAGGCCTTGTAGGCTCCCTTTTCTGGGAGTAGGTAAACCGCTTTTAAAGCCGGAGCTTCAGGAACAAGTTTTGGCTTACATTGTTGACGCATCCTCCAGCTCTATCGCCTCCTCTTCTGAAGTTTCAAAAAATAAAAGCACTGCGTCATCAGTGGAGGCTCCTGGTCAGGAACAACACCTTTCCTTGTGTCCTTCACCCCTACCAAAACTGAAGGATGCGGCAGGCCACACTACAGATTACTCCATGGAGCTCTTTTCTCATACCATGCCTGGGTTATCAAGTCAAATCATGAATTCCCCAGTCCAAGATGAATCTGACATGGAGTGCACTGATGCACACCCACTGCTAGATTTATCTGCTGGTACATTCACTCAGAGCACTACATTGTCCTCGCAGTGTACTGAGCCAGAATCTGACCCTGATGAAACTCAGGTGCCCCTTCCCGCATACTATACCACCATACACGGTGACACAGAGGAAGGTGAACTTGACATTGAAAAGGAGGTGATGGATGACCCAGTTGTTGACCCAGATTGGCATCCATTGGGGGAAGAGGGTGCCGCTGCCAAAAGCTCAGAAGAGGAGGAGCATCCGCAGCAGGCATCGACATCGCAACAGCTGTTATCTGGCAGGCCCGGAGCAGTCCAAAAACTGGTTGCAAAAAGCAAAAGAGTTGCAGGACAGCTTGGCCAGACGGTCAAAATAGCACAGCGTGCAAAACCTCAAAATGTCTTCCATAGTAGGAAGAGTGCAGTGTGGCACTTTTTTGAACAAAATCCTAATGATCAGGCAAAGGTTATCTGTAAGAAGTGCACAAAGACTTTTAGCCGAGGGAAAAATCTGAGAAATTTGAATACCAGTTGCACGCTTAGACATTTAACCACCATGCACTTGCAAGCGTGGACGGACTACCAAACCTCACATACCACATGAGCAACTGCTCCCAAAGAAGGTAGTCAGCATCGCTACATTGTTTCCCCCACTGTAAGCCCACCGGTTAGCACACCACCAGCAGCAAATGTTGGGTGTCGTCGCAAGGCCAAAGCAGTCAGGGAATCACGATGTTATATCAATGAAAGACTGAATCTAGGCCATCAGAAAGAACACCAACTCCATCACCATCATCAACCCTCTCTCAGTCCGCCATGTCCACTGCTAGTTCCACCATATGCAGCTCTCAAGTCCAGCTCACCTTACCAGAGACTATGAGTAGGACAAGAAAGTACTCATCCTCTCATCCGTGTACATTGGGTTTGAACGCCCACATTACCAAACTAATCTCGTTAGAGATGATGCCCTACCGGTTGGTTGAAAGCGCAGCTTTTCGCGAACTCATGGCCTATGCAGTACCACGCTATGACCTACCAAGTCGCCACTTCTTTTCTCGCAAAGCCATCCCAGCCCTCCACCTTCATGTGAAAGACCGCATTGTCCATGCACTCAAGCAATCAGTGAGTGGAAAGGTGCACCTCACAACTGATGCATGGTCCAGTAGGCATGGCCAGGGCCGTTAAGTGTCCATCACTGCGCACTGTGTTAATGTGGTGGATGCAGGGTCCACAGGGGACCGCGGTGGTGGGACAGTGCTGCCTAGCCCACGGTATAGGAAACAGTTGGCTGTAGGCGTTCGACCCTCCTCCTCCTCCAGAAGCGAAAGCTCATCCACAGATCGCAGTCGCACGAGCACTCCATCCGCAGCTGCTAGTGTTGCACATGAGCTGTCCCCCTATCGATCAGCTAGTGGAAAGCGTCAGCAGGCTGTGTTGCAGATGATGTGTTTGGGCGACAGACACACACCGGAGGTACTGGTCGACTACTTTCAGCGACAAACTGAGTCATGGCTGGGCAGTCTACATCTTGAGGCAGGCAAGGTAGTTAGTGATAACGGCCGGAATTTTTTGGCAGCCATAGCCCTTTCAAAACTCAGACACATACCTTGCTTGGCTCACACCTTGAACCTGGTGGTGCAGTGCTTCCTCAATAATTATCCGGAGTTAACAGGCCTGCTCCATAAGGTTCGAAGACTGTCCTCGCACATCCGCCGGTCTCCGGTACACTCCAGTCGTATGCAGAAGCTGCAGCGATTGCTCCACATTCCCAAGCACCGCCTATTTATCGACGTTGCAACAAGGTGGAACTCCACCCTGGACATGGTTGACCGGCTGTGTGAACAGAGGCAGGCCATAATGCATTTGTGGGAGGATACACGGGCAGGCACTTTGAGGGCAGACATGGAGTTGACAGGTGTGCAGTGGTCGAAGCTGAAAGACCTCTGTAAAGTCCTTCAGTGTTTTGAGGAATGCACACGGCTGGTAAGCGCAGACTATGCCATCATAAGCATGAGCATCCCACTTATGCGTCTGCTCATGCAAACTTTGACACACATTAAGGAGCAGGCGTCTGCAGCCGAGGTAGATGAGGAGGAGGGAAGCCTTGATGTCTGCTCCGGGACCTCTCCTGGACGAGGTGGAGGAAGAAGAGGAGGAGGAGGAGGAGGATGATGGGGATGATTATTTAGGAGAGGAGGATGCTTCTCATGGGGCAAGAGAAAATGTTGGCGTGGCAAGGTCTGGTACAGGGTTTGTGCGTGACTGGAGGGATGTGGATTTGCCAGAAAGTGCTTCTCCACCCAGCACTTGCAGTGCATCATTGACACCGGGAACATTGGCTTACATGTCAGATTATGCCTTGCAGATCCTAAAAAGGGACCCCCGCATTGCTTAAATCATCAGTGATGACAACTACTGGTTGGCCAGCATCCTGGATCCACGCTATAAAGGCAAATTCCAAAACATAATGCCACAGGAGAACCTTGACCTTATATTGGCTAACAAACAAGCAGCTCTGGTAAACCGGTTGGTTGAGGCATTCCCAGCACACAGCAGTGGTGATGGTTCTCACATGAGCCGTAGGGGCTGGGGGCAGCTTGGAAGAGGTGTTCGTGGTGCACACATCAGAAGTGGCGTTGGAGACAGGGGTTTCATGACCATGTTGTGGACTGATTTTTCAAGTCCCACTCACACAACTGGTAATACTGCATCGATTGAATGTGACAGGAGACAGCAGTTGTCAACTATGGTTACAAACTACTTCTCGTCCCATATCGATGTTCTCCCGCACAGGTCATTCCTATTTGACTATTGGGCCGCTAAACTGGACACCTGGCCTGAATTGGCACAATATGCCTTACAGGAGCTCGCTTGCCCAGCTGCAAGTGTGCTATCAGAGTCTTCAGTGCAGCTGGATCAATCCTGACAGAAAAAATGACCCGTCTGTCGACCCAAAATGTGGATGATCTAACCTTCATTAAAATGAACCATGCATGGGTTTCCAAGGATTTTGTCCCACCTTCCCCTGATGACACATAGTTTGCCAGAAAAATGACTTGCTTTGGTCCTCCTCTTCCTCGCACTTGCCCAATTTCGCCTTTTGCAGCAGCTGAATGTCCAACATCAACATATGCCATTTTGTAAACCTCCCTAACTGGGCTGCCTCCCCCCCCATGGCCGGGGTCACCACCTAGCGCACCCAACCGTGCGAGTGCTGTTGCCCTGGACAGGTGGGTGGGCCGACTCTTGGGCGTGGGCACTGGCACAGGGTCCCTCATAGTGCAATCAAGTGTCTCTGATGGTGGGGGTGCACACCCGCCGTCAGACACACCGCCGTACTATGAGGGGCCCAGTGCCAGTACCACACCCATGAGTGTGCCCCCCTTGCTTGGGCAGGGCCACAGCATTTGCAATGTTTACCTCTCCCTGCTCCTCCGCTGTGTAGTCTGGGCTGTCAAATCCTTCACTGGGACTGCCACTACAAATTTGTTGAACTGATAGATGATGGTTAAGACGTAGCTATGCCCTGTCCCGCTGGCCGGGCTCTAGCTTCAGATGATCAATGGCTTCCATTTCTTATGGACCTCGACTCACAATGACATGCAGTGGTGGTTTATCATCAGCTTTCACAGTTTTCCTACTCACAGACGCGTGACAATCCGGCGCACATTTTTAAATGTGCCCTCTCATGCCAATCCCAAAGAATCACCTACGGCCTGTGGCTTCTGTCTTTTGCACTCCACAGTTACGTGACAGATCATGATAGGCAGTGAGCAACATGTTTACATCTCTCCCTGTGATTAAAACTTGATGGAGATGAGTAACGCTGATGGGATCAACGGTACTGCGATACAGCAATACTTTCTTCACAAAGTTATGTTTTCGCTGTCTCCACACACAAATTAATTGAGGGTCAGCATCGCCTCTGAGAATTGTGATGGCAGTTTTTCCCGTGATTGTTAATTCCTAGATTTCTGCAATCACTAGACTTTATGTCAGTAATTGTATGCATCTTATTTCCTATGTCGGAGAGGCTGGACTGTCTTACTGAGACAGAAATATATATGAAGATTTAAAAATACCACCAAAAGTGTATACTGGTGTACACTTCAAAAACATTTCCTTTTTTCTACTTTTTAGATTGTTATCTAATCCATACTGACAACACGGAGATTTTAAATGTTTAAACTATGCTATATATACCTGCTATCCAGTGATAATGTACCATTTCTCACCTTTGTCCAATCACGTCTAATCCATACTGGGCCTGAGACCATCTGAGCCTACCTCCTGATCTATAGACATAAGTGTTTAATGTGTAAACTATGCTACACATACCTGTAATCTGATGATACGTTACCCTTTCTCACCTTTGTCCAATCACGTCTAATCCATACTGGGCCTGAGATCGTCTGAGCCTGCCTCCTGATCTATAGACATAGCTTTTTAATGTGTAAACTGTGCTACATATATACGTGTTATTCGGTGAAACTGTACCCTTTATCAACTTTCTACAATGTTGTCGAATCCATACTGGGCCTGAGAACGGCTGCCGAGCTGTAAAGCAAGCTACAGCACCTGTGGTTTGGACACATAATTTTTTCATTTTGTCAGGAATGCCGGTTAGGCCTAATTCCGTAATTATGGTTGACCTGCACTTACTGGGAAATCATCGTTCGCGGGGAATAATTGGAATCCCAGATCCCCATCACTAACGGTGTTCAGCGGGTTATCAGCACCTGTAAGCGACAAAAGCTGGTCCTTTCAATGTAGCGCGCATACAGCCCCGGACATGTAAGGGCATGATAGACCTGTTATTGCTCGATATCGCGTGCCAGAGCCTCGCGTATCCCTCTAGTAAGCTTGACGCGTACCGCGGGGGCATGCCAGAGTCTCGGTCGTTAACGGAATAAAGCTGAAAAATCGCTAGCACAACTACAAACGGACATACCACACCACACACAGAAATGACAAAGCTTGCAATCTGTCCGTCTTTTCTGTAGCTTGTATGGTTGTGGTTTCCCGGGTGGAGTCCAATTAAGCCACAGGCTCCACTCCTGGTGGTGCCCTTTTGGACATTCCTTTAAGGTTCAGCTTTGCAATCATACAGCCCCCGGAAACCAAACACTTTGCCTTCATGGACGCAGTTTGGAGGTTTGTGGGAATAACGCCGCCCCATCGGCAGTTGCCATAATTTATTGGTGGGCAGTCCGACGGTATATGATCGTGTTCGATTTCAGAATTTTTTTTTTTTTTGGTTTGTATTTTGCATTTTTATTCCAGCCTTTCTTGACTTCATAAGGGCATGACAAGTCTATATCTGTGTCTCCTCCACCTCCTCCTTTTACTCTTCCACCTCTTTTCTAAATGTAGTTGCCCTTTTCCATATGTTATTTTTGTCTTCTGAGCATTTTGTCTGCTTTGGGACACCTTTAAAGGTGTTTTGTAATTGTTTTCTGTGTGTTTGTATGTGTTTGTGTTTGCCTGCCATTGTTTTGAATGGGGTTCGACGGTGTTCTTCGAACGTTCGACGAACATTCGACGAACTTGCCTCCTGTGCCACGAACCAAAACACTAGCGGGGTGGCTCAACACTACTCCTGATATATCGAAGTACATTGTTAATGTTTAAACTATGCTATATATACCTGGTATCTGGTGATACTGTACCCTTTCTGCCAGGAAGTCCTCCTCCAATCAACACTCTAAGTGTATCATTGACACCTGGAACATTGTCCCACATGTGTGATTATTTCTTGCGGATCTTCTTGTTATATTGTGGTGTGATCCATCCTGAGCGTGTGAGTGTCTATGGGTTACTCCTGCAATTTAAATGTACATTTAAAAATTACCCAAACACTGTATACAGCTCTACGCTTGGGATACATTACCCATTTACTGCTTGTTATATTCTGGTCTAATCCAAACTGACCAAGTGAGAGTTTTTTTCTGACTGTGGAAATAAATACTGAAATTGACAACAATGACACCTACACTGTGTACAGCTGTACTCTTGAGATCCATTACCGTTTTGCAGCTTTTTAGATTGTGTTGTAATCCAATACTGAGCCTGAGAGTGTCTGTGTGTGCCTCCTCAAATATCTACGAAGATTTAGAATGTTTAAACTATACTATATATACCTGCTATCTGATGATACTGTACACTTTGTCTAATTTTTATATTCTTGTCTAATCCATACTGAGCCTGTGAGCGTCTCTGTGTGGCTGATGGAATATATAGGGAGATTGAAAATTATCCTTTGACTGAATAGAGCTGTAAGCTTCTGATACAGTGCCATATATCTGATGTTATTTTGGGTCTATTTTCTGCAAAATTTTGAAGTTTGGTGGAAGAGGCCGCGGACGTGGGCGTGGGGGGCCAGCTGGTGCTGATGGTGGTGATGCATCTGCTGGTAGTGGCAAAAGCACAATAGCAGCTAAGGCAGGAGGTGTTAAGCCTGCGTCATGGTCTGGCTCCGGAATGCCTGGAAGGCTACCTTTTCTGGGAGTAGGTTAACCGCTTTTAAAGCTGGAGCATGAGGAACTGGTTTTGGCTTACATTGCTGAAAAAGACTCCAGCAAATATGCCCTACTCTTCTGAAGTTTAAAAAAATGCAAGCACTGAGTCGTCAAGTGCTGGCTCCTGGTCAGGAAGAACCCCTTTCCTTGTGTCCTTCACCCCCACCAAAAGTGAATGATGCAGCAGGCCACACTTCATATTAGTCCATGTAGCTCTTTCTATCATTCCATGCCTGGGTTATCATGTCAAATCGTGAATTCCCAAGTCCAAGATGAATCAGACATCTTGGATACAAACTCGGAGACCGGAATCCGGACCATGCGCTCCAGCTAGGAGTGAGCCTTAACTCTGCTCATCCTCCAGATCCCCTTCTCACGTCCACACACTTCCCCTTCCCTGCACAGAGTGCCCTAACTTACCTCCTCCTGACCACAGAGAGCAGCTCCTCAGCAGTCAGGTTCAGAGGTCTCCCTGCTGGCCTGGAGTGGGAAATGTGTTGTGTGTTGGTTGAACTGCTAGAGAGATCCTTCGTTGCTCCCAAGCATGACATCACTCTCCCTAGGAGGAAGGTAATGCCACTGTGGCGACCGTACTCCTGAGGACACCACAAGTGCACTGATGCCCAGCCACTGCTAGATGATTCTGCTGGTATATTGACCCAGACCACTACATTCCCCTCACACTCTACACAGCCAGAATGTGACCCTGAGGAAACTCAGGTTCCCCTTCCTGCATACTATACCACCGTACAAGGTGACAAAGAGGAAGGTGCAGATGAAAGTGCAGGTTCCTTGAGCAGGTGGGGGGCATACTCATGGGCGATGACACTGGCACAGGGCCCCTCATAGTACGCAAAAGTGTCTCTGCCGGTGGCACCCGCCGTCAGACACACCGCCACACACCGCCGTACTATGAGGGGCCCTGTGCCAGTGCCGTCGCCAATGAGTGCCCCCCCTGCTTGCTCCGGATCACAGCACTTGCAAAGTTGAAATACTTACCCCTCCCTGCTCCACCGCCATGACGTCTTCCGCGTGTCCTGACAGTGATATTCTGATCAGAGAGCGCAATGACATCACGTCTGTATGCCCTCTGCCTAAACAGCCAAGTGCAGTGAGATGGAAGATGGGGATGAGGAGGAGTCCAGACTAGTACAGGGATTCCCTAGCGATGAGACTTATTTAATTGTTTTCAATGTTGGGACAGCAATTTTTGGGGAGCACTATACTCTGGAGAATGATATATGGGACCCACCATACACTGGAGCATTCCAAAGGTGGACATCAGACACTGGAGCAGCATTTACAGGGTCCATTATACACTGGAGCATTAGAAATGGGACCCATTATATATGGAGCATTATTTGGGCCCATAAGACAGTGGAGCTTCATCCATGGGGACCAACATATACTGTAGCATTATGTGGAGCTCATCATATACTGTTTCAAACATTATATGGGACCAATGATTCTGTATGGAGAAATATATGGGCCTCATTACTCTGTATAGCGCACTATGCGGTGCCCATAATACTGTATGGAGTAATATACTGTCCGTTTTTGGAGCTATTGGAGAATTTAAAATCGATATCAGTCATGACATGTAAAAAGTGAAGTATTTTTCATTGTACTATACCGCTATTTCTCTAACTTATTGGAGCATCATGAGTTGTGGTATGTGTTAAAAGGGCGCTCTTTGGCCCAGGGCACATGAAAACCTGGAGCCAGCCCTACCCCTCCACAACTTTAGCCAAATAACCCCCAGTTTTCAGTGCGTAACTATTATTATGAAGTAAATTAAGGTTGACAAGCTTCAATAATAAAAATTGATGTTTTTGCCATTCAATTGGGCACTGTAGGTGTGTTTAATGTCCTCCACTCCCTGCCGACTTTGCTTCCCCATTGACTTTTGGGTTTCGTGTTTCAGTCGGCCTTCGACTTTTCACGATAATCGGCCGATTTCGTTCGACCCAACTTTTGAGAAAGTCGGGTTTCATGAAACCCGGCTCGACCCGAAAAAAGGCAAAGTCGCTCATCTCTAGTCCCCGGTTTAAAGTGGGTGATATGGTTTGGTTGTCGTCTAAGAATATTCCTATGAAAGTTGCATCTCCAAAATTTAAGCCAAGATTTATTGAACCTTATAAGATTTTGGAGATTCTTAATCCTGTTTCTTCTCGATTGGCTCTTCCAGTTACGTTCAAGATCCATAACGTATTTCACAAATCTCTGTTGAAGAGGTTTGTTGAGCCAGTGGTTCCTATGACAGCACCTTCTGACCCTGTGTTGGTTGAAGGCAATGTGGAATATGAGGTAGAGAAAATATTGGATTCTCGTTGGGTTAGACGGAGACTCCAGTATTTGGTCAAATGGAAGGGTTATGGCCAGAAGGATAATTCTTGGGTCTCTGCCTCTGATATTCATGCCAATAGATTGGTTCGTGCTTTTCACCGGACCCATCCTGATCGGCCTGGTGGCGTGGATGAGGGTTCGGTGACCCCTCCTCAAGGGGGGGTACTGTTGTGCATTCATTTTGTGGTCTACCAGTTGTGAGTTCTCCTTCCAGGTTCCCTCTGGTGGTAACAGAAGGTAGTGAGGCTGATTTAATCAGTAGAGATTTGCCACCTGATAAGGAGGATGACGATTGGACCTCAGGAATCTCAGACAGGATTTAAGACAGCCGACGCCCTATTCTGGTGCTGGTGATTCCTTCTGCTTTGTCAAGTCTTGGTTCTCAGCTCTGTTCCAGTCATCTAAAGCTAAGTTTTTCTGCTAATGTTCACACTTGATTTTGTTGGTCTATTCAGTTTTTTGTGTGGTCAGCCAGCCCCGGCTGGGGCTGTGCTGAATTTCCACTCTTACTTATCTGTATTTGCCACTTTGCTTTTTGTCCCTTATTAGATTGGCCTCTTTTTGCTCTGCATCAGAATATTTCAGAGTGCTGATATAGTGGGAGAAGTCTAGTGACTTCAGGGTTAATTTTGTTATCAGAAGTGTTGGACATTATTTTTGTAGGGTTTTTGGCAGATTGCAGACAGTGTCTTTCCTTTTCTATCCTTTCTAGTTAGTTTGGGCCCTATCGTTTGCTCAGCCTATTTTCCTGCCTATGTTTGTGTTTTCATCTTGTTTCACCGTCAATACATGTGTGGGGGCTGTCTATTCCTTTGAGGTCTGCTCTGGGGCAGTTTTCCCCTTTTCTTGCTTTAGGCTTATTTAGTTCTCCGGCCATGACGAGGTGTCTAGGTTCATCGTACGTACGCTCCACAGCTGCTGCTAGTTGTGTGGTTAGGATCAGGGATATGCAATCTGCATAGTTACAAACCTTTCTGTTTTTTTCTGGGGCTTAGCTTGTTTAGGTTTTTCCTCCACTGTGACCCATTCATATATAGCATTAACAGACAAGTAATGTCAGGAACAGATAGACAAGGCTAACCAAAGCACAGGAATATAAGCCACACATGTATACTAACAAGGGTAATGTTGTTCAGACCTCTATAAACGATGCAAGGCCAAAGGGAGCCATCTTTTTTCTTTACAAATAAAATGCCGGCACCGGCCGGCGAGGAATATTGACGTATAAAACCCTTGGCAAGCTTCTCCCAGACGTATTCAGACATGGCAGGTGCCTCGGCTGGCGAAAGTGGGTAGATTCGGCCCCTAGGTGGGGTAGTTCCTGGCCAAAGTTCGACTGGGCAGTCATAGGGCCGGTGCGGAGGAAGAGTCTCAGCCCCTTTTTTGTCAAAAACATCCGCAAAGGACCAGTAAGCAGGAGGCAAACCTACAGGACCAGAGGAAGGTTGAGAGGCAGTGACCGGATGGACAGATTTTAAACATCTCTCTTGACACGGATGCACCCATCAGAGAATCTCACCGGAACGCCAATCCAAGACAGTCTGATGTGTTCGAAGCCAGGGGAGACCGAGAAGCAGCAGATGCGATAAGTTGGGCAGGACATAAAGGGCAATCTTCTCCTGATGCAGGGCTCCAATCTGCAGAAGCACTTCCTCAGTAACCATGGAGACGGACTCTTGCAGGGGCTTACCATCTATGGAGGCAATCATACGGGGGCATTTTAGGGAGATCATGGGAATCCAGAATTTCTTCACCTCCTTAAGCCGAATAAAGTTGCCTGCCACGCCCGAATCCACATAAGCCAGTTCAGACCCACATCTCTGACCCTGGATAATCAGTACAGAAAGAGTAAGGGTTGGAGAGGAATCAGACACACATAGGGAGGCCTCTCTTACCTGACCTAGGTGGAGGCATTTCCTGGCCTCTCTGGACATGAGCACAGGAAATGAGATGCAGCACCGCAGAATAAGCACAAGCCCTGTGCTAACCTCTCCCTCCGGCATTGCTCCGCCATCTTTACCCGTCTACCTGCATCTGCTCCGGAGCTGAACTGCCAACAGAACCCGAAGACCAAGGACTGGGTGGACTAGGACCAGAAGAAGAGGAAGGCCTAAAAGGTCTCCTCTCTCTGGCAGCTTCTCGAGAGTGCTCTTGAAAGCGCAAGTCAGTACGCGTGGCAAGTGAAATGAGGTCCTCCAGAGTGGTCGGAGTATACCATCCCGCAAGCTTGTCCTTAATCTTGCCAGACAATCCTCGCCGAAAGGCCCCTACCAAGGCCACGTTGTTCCACCCCAGCTCCGAGGACAACGTGCGGAAGCATATGGCATATTGTCCCACCGTGAGAGTGCCCTGGTGGAGGTTAAATACAGGGACTCTGTGGTGGAAGCTAGCCTCCCAGGCTCATTAAAGACCCTCCGGAAGGTATCCATAAAGGTCACAATACTGGACACAATGGGGCCATCTCGTTCCAGAAGAGGATTCACCCAGGAGAGAGCCTCTCCCTCCAAATGGGACACGATAAATGCCACCTTAGCCCAGTCGGTGGGGTACTGCTGGGGCAACAACTCAAATTGCAGGCTACACTGGTTGAGAAAATGCCGCCATAGCTTGGGGTCGCCGCCATAGCGAGCGGTTTACCAAGACGGGGCGATGATTCAGAGTCAGAAGCCCGAGATGTTGTCTGCAAGGAGATTGCCAGCAGGGACTGCAGGCGATCATCCATGGAGGCCATATAGGACAAGATAGCAGGTGAAAACTAGAGGCTGACAGGGGAGAGTGGAGATGCAGCCAGAGGCTGGACTAGGAGAACTGGCAGGCAGGAACCAGGAGGAATACAAGGCAGGAGCAGGTCCTGAAAGAGAGAAAGCAGAGTGGGGGTTAAGTTCCTTGCAGAGCAGGACAAAAGCCAGGACAGCAAGGCGGCCTACAATATGGCGCATAGGACACAATATTCTGGCGCCTCCACTAAGGGAGGGCGGCCTGAAATACCCGGTGCCTGTCAACCATTGGACAGGCAGCACAGCCGGGTCAGGTCATCCGTTCACCTTTTCTGCGTCGTACAAAGACACGGTGGTTGGAACCAAAGATCTCAAATTTGGACTCATCAGACCAAAGCACAGATTTCCACTGGTCTAATGTCCATTCCTTGTGTTCTTTAGCCCAAACAAGTCTCTTCTGCTTGTTGCCTGTCCTTAGCAGTGGTTTCCTAGCAGCTATTTTACCATGAAGGCCTGCTGCACAAAGTCTCCTCTTAACAGTTGTTGTAGAGATGTGTCTGCTGCTAGAACTCTGTATGGCACTGGCCTGGTCTCTAATCTGAGCTGCTGTTAACCTGCGATTTCTGAGGCTGGTGACTCGGATGAACTTATCCTCCACAGCAGAGGTGACTCTTGGTCTTCCTTTCCTGGGGTGGTCCATGTGAGCCAGTTTCTTTGTAGTGCTTGATGGTTACAAATTCTAACAGTCTATTCAGTACGACTATAAACTGTGTATCCACCAGACTTCTGCACAACACAACTGATGGTCCCAACCCCATTTATAAGGCAAGAAATTCCACTTCTTAAACCTGACAGGGCACACCTGTGAAGTGAAAACCATTTCCGGTGACTACCTCTTGAAGCTCATCAAGAGAATGCCAAGAGTGTGCAAAGCAGTAATCAAAGCAAAAGGTGGCTACTTTGAAGAACCTAGAATATAAGACATAAAGTATTTTCACTTGTTTCACACTTTTTTGTTAATTGTATAATTCCACATGTGTTAATTCATAATTTTGATTCCTTCAGAGTAAATCTACAATTTTCATAATCATGAAAATAAAGAAAACGCTTTGAATGAGAAGGTGTGTCCAAACTTTTGGTCTGTACTGTGTATATATATATATATATATATATATATATATATATATATATATATATACACAGTTGTGGCCAAAAGTATTAACACCCCTGCAATTTTGTCAGATAATAATAAAAATGATTGCAAACACAAATTCTTTGGTATTATTATCTTCATTTAATTTGTCTTAAATGAAAAAACACAAAAGAGAATGAAGCAAAAAGCAAAACATTGATCATTTCACACAAAGCTCCAAAAATGGGCCAGACAAAAGTATTGGCACCCTCAGCCTAATTCTTGGTTGCATAACCTTTAGCCAAAATAACTGCGACCAACCGCTTCCGGTAACCATCAATGAGTTTTTTACAATACTCTGCTGGAATTTTAGACCATTCTTCTTTGGCAAACTGCTCCAGGTCCCTGATATTAGAAGGGTGCCTTCTCCAAACTGCCATTTTTAGATCTCTCCATAGGTGTTCTATGGGATTCAGGTCTGGACTCATTGCTGGCCACCTTAGAAGTCTCCAGTGCTTTCTCTCAAACCATTTTCTAGTGCTTTTTGAAGTGTGTTTTGGGTCATTGTCCTGCTGGGAGACCCATGACCTCTGAGGGAGACCCAGCTTTCTCACACTGGGCCCTACATTCTGCTGCAAAATTTGTTGGTAGTCTTCAGACTTAATAATGCCATGCACACGGTCAAGCAGTCCAGTGGCAGATGCAGCAAAGCAACCCCAAAACATCAGGGAACCGCCGCCATGTTTGACTGTAGGGACCGTGTTTTTTTCTTTGAATGCCTCTTTCTTTCTCCTATAAATGCTATGTTGATGCCTTTGCCCAAAAAGCTCTACTTTTGTCTCATCTGACCAGAGAACATTGTTCCAAAACGTTTTAGGCTTTTTCAGGTAAGTTTTGGCAAACTCCAGCCTGTCTTTTTTATGTCTCGGGGTAAGAAGTGGGGTCTTCCTGGGTCTCCTACCATACAGTCCCTTTTCATTCAGACGCCGACGGATAGTACGGGTTGACACTGTTGTACCCTCGGACTGCAGGGCAGCTTGAACTTGTTTGGATGTTAGTCGAGGTTCTTTATCCAACATCCGCACAATCTTGCGTCGAAATTTCTTGTCAATTTTTCTTTTCCGTCCACATCTAGGGAGGTTAGCCACAGTGCCATGGGCTTTAAACTTCTTGATGACACTGCGGACGGTAGACACAGGAACATTCAGGTCTTTGGAGATGGACTTGTAGCCTTGAGATTGCTCATACTTACTCACAATTTGGTTTCTCAAGTCCTCAGACAGTTCTTTGGTCTTCTTTCTTTTCTCCATGCTCAATGTGGTACACACAAGGACACAGGACAGAGGTTGAGTCAATTTTAATCCATGCCAACTGGCTGCAAGTGTGATTTAGTTATTTCCAACACCTGTTAGGTGCCACAGGTAAGTTACAGGTGCTGTTAATTACACAAATTATAGAAGCATCACATGATTTTTCGAACAGTGCCAATACTTTTGTCCACCCTCTTCTTTTTCTGTTTGGTGTGGAATTATATCCAATTTGGCTTTAGGACAATTCTTTTTGTGTTTTTTCATTTAAGACAAATTAAATGAAGATAATAATACCACAGAATTTGTGTTTGCAATCATTTTCAGGAAGAACCTGAGTATTATCTGACAAAATTGCAGGGGTGTCAATACTTTTGGCCACAACTGTATAAGACCTCACAGCTCACAGTGCATATCAGACCAAATGAGAATCATGAGGTCAAAGGAACTGGCCAAGAAGCTCAGAGACAGAATTGTGGCAAGGCACAGATCTGGCCAAGGTTGCAAAAAAATTTCTTCAGTACTCAAGATTCCTAAGAGCATAGTGGCCTCCATAATCCTTAAATAAAAGAAGTTTGGGACCACCAGAAGTCGTCTTAGACCTGGCCATCCAGCCAAACTGAGCAATCGTGGGAGAAGAGCCTTGGTAAGAGGTAAATAAGAACCTCAAGATCACTGTGGCTGAGTTCCATAGATGCAGCAGGGAGATGGGAGAAAGTTCCACAAAGTCAACTATCACTGCAGCCCTCCACTTGTCGGGCCTTTATGGCAGAGTGGCCCGACGGAAGCCTCTCCTCAGTGCCAGACATATGAAAGCCCACATAGAGTTTGCTAAAAAAAAAAACACACGAAGGACTCCCAGACTATGAGAAATAACATTCTCTGGTCTGATGAGACGAAGATAGAATTATCACCAAAAAGTTCTAAGAGGAATGTGTGGAGAAACCCTGGCACTGCTCTTCACCTGCCCAATACAATCCCAACAGTGATGGCAGCATCATGCTATGGGGGTGTTTTTCAGCAGCAGGGACAGGACGACTGGTTGCAATTAAAGGAATCATGAATGCGGCCAAGTACAGAGATATCCTGGATGAAAACCTCTTCCAGAGTGCTCTGGACCTCAGACTTGGCTGAAGATTCACCGTCCAACAAGACAATGACCCTAAGCACACAGCTAAAATAACAAAGGAGTGTCTTTATAACAACTCTGTGATCATTCTTGACTGGCCCAGCCAAAGCCCTGACCTAAACCCAATTGAGCATCTCTGGAGAGACCTGAAAATAACTGGCCACTAACGTTCACCATCCAACCTGACGGAACTGGAGAGGATCTGCAAGGAAGAATGGCAGAGGATCCCCAAATCCAGGTGTGAAAAACTTGTTGCATCATTCCCAAGAAGATTCATGGCTGTACTAGCTCAAAAGGGTGCTTCTACTCAATACTGAGCAAAGGGTCTGAATACTTATGACCATGTGATATTTCAGTTTTTCTTTTTTAATAAATTTGCAAAAATTTCTACATTTGTTTTTTTAAGTCAAGATGGGGTGCAGAGTGTACATTAATGAGAAAAAAAATGAACTTTTTTGAATTTACCACATGGTTGCAATGAAACAAAGAGTGAAAAATATAAAGGGGTCTGAATGCTTTCCGTACCCACTGTAAGAATATATAGCGGTGACAGTGGATTGGTCCAATCATGGAGTAGACAGGTGGTGTTCCTTAATTTCTTATGGGTAGGGTTACTGAAAGAAAAGCAAGCACACAAGATGAATATACTTAGTCTGACCTATACAAGAAAGAACAAAAAAAAAAAAACAGGCAAAAAATAATTTCTTTGATGGACTTCCAAAAAATGTTTGTATAATCTTAGGATGAATGGTTAACCAGTGTGGGGGCAAGAGTGGATGCAGTGAAATGTTCAGACATTCTCTTTTTGAGCACGCATGATGTTCAACCAATATAATATTTGTTGCAGCTAGTGCAATTTACCGCACAAATAATGTGTTGTACAACAGTTAATAAATTACTTGATGGTATAAGTTACATTGGTATTGCTAACAAGAGTCAGTTGTTATATGATGATTAAATATTTGCGCTTAGCTAAATATGCTGAATAGATAGTCAGAGATTGTACAATGCTAAATAGTTGCTGTCAATAGTAACAGTCCTAACTGGCTTTAATAGTTTGTTACACTATGAATAAAAGTGGGATTGACAACTTATGTAGATTTGTTAGATGTACAATATTAAACAATGGTAAATAGCAGCTTCAAGGTTGGTGTTTAAAGTGCACAGTGATTAGCAGCAATAAATGGGTTATTTAGATTCAATCATCGTATGACCATTAGCTTCTTGGTAATAGTCCAAGCTCTGTATGTCGTTTGAAAAAGCGCACACAGTCTAATCAAGCTACTGGTTTAAGATTGGGCAAAAAGCATCTAGATATAATATAACCAAAAGTGCATATAGTTAGTCCTAATAAAGACCCGTGTCCAGAGTCAATACTTTAGGTGCACAGTTGTCATCAGTAATAGGTGAGCGGTGCAGGTTTTATCAAGCAGAGAAACACAATATTACCTCCTGATTAGTGTTGAGCATTCCGATACTGCAAATATCGGGTATGGGCCGATATTCGCTGTATCGGAATTCCGATACCGAGTACCGATATTTTTACAATATCGGATACCGGAATCGGAAGTTCCCATAATGCAATGAGCCAGTGTTGTGGCTGTGATTGGCTGCTGAAATGATGTCATCATGATGCGCGGTCTGTGCGCATCATGATGCGCGGTCTGTGCGAGCCTGCCGGAGGTCTGTGCGGCCTGCCGGGGGTCTGTGCGGGGCTGCCGGGGGTCTGTGCGGGCCTGCCGGGGATCTGTGTGGGCCTGCTGGGGGTCTGTGTGGGCCTGCCGGGGGTCTGTGCGGGCCTGCCGGGGGTCTGTACGGGCCTGCCGGGGGTCTGTGCGGGCTGCCGGGGGTCTGTGTGGGCCTGCCGGGGGTCTGTACAGGCCTGCCGGGGGTCTGTATGGCCTGCCGGGGGTTGTGTGTGTGCAGGCATCGTCCAATGGTACTACAAGTCCCATCGGGCTATGCCTGTACAATGACAGTGATTGACACATTAGCCAATGATGGGACAGTAGTAGTCCCATCATCCGGCTAATGTGTTGAATGTAAAAAAACAAACAAAACATACATACTACACTCATACAACATACATACATACATACTACTTACATACTACATTCATACAGCATACATACATACTCTATATATATAGTACATTCATACAACATACATACTACATATATACTACATACATACTACATATATACTACATTCATACAACATACATACTACATAATAATAATAATAATAGTGCTATATAAAAATAAAGATTAACATATTCCGCAGCACTTTACAGTTTGCACACATTATCATCACTGTCCCCGATGGGGCTCACAATCTAAATTCCCTATCAGTATGTCTTTGGAATGTGGGAGGAAACCGGAGTACTCGGAGGAAACCCACACAAACACGTGGAGAACATACAAACTCCTTGCAGATGTTGTCCTTGGTGGGATTCGAACCCAGGACTCCAGCGCTGCAAGGCTAACCACTGAGCCACCATGCTGCACCATGCATGCAATACATTTATACAATACATACATACATATAGACATACAGTACATATAACATAGAGTACATACTCACCATCACTTGTCACTTTGATCCCCGAAGCCAGTGTTATCTCACTGTAAAAAATATTAAAATAACAAACAAGCAATATACTCCCTGATCCGCAGAAATCCACGAGTGTCCCACGACGATCTCCAGCAGTGCATCACTAAGAGGTTACTATAGTTCACAGGTCTCACTTTATGGCAAAAGCTGCGTGGGAACTTTCTCACACAGCAATGCCAAAAGTGAGACTAGGGACTATTTTTTTACAGTGGCGGAGGAATACAGTGCGGAAGGATACCTACCTCCCGTCATTGTAATCCTGGGGCCCCTAGAGAACGGTGGCATAAGCTGATGCTGCTGTTCTCCACGGGAGATCGTCGTGGGACACTCGTGGATTTCTGCGGATCAGGGAGTATATCGGTTGTTTGTTATTTTAATATTTTTTAAAGATGACACTGGCTTCGGGGATCAAAGTGACAAGTGATGGTGAGTATGTACTCTATGTTATATGAACTGTATGTCTATATGTATGTATTGTATGAATATATGAATGTTTTGTATGTTGTATGTCTGTAGCATGTTTTATGTATGTTGTATGTATGTAGTATGTATGTAGTATGTACTATGTATGTATGTTGTATGAATGTAGTATATATGTAGTATGTATGTAGTATGTATGTTGTATGAATGTAGTATATATGAAGTATGTATGTTGTATGAATGTAGTATGTATGTAGTATGTATGTTTTTTTTTTCATTCAACACATTAGCCGGATGATGGGACTACTACTGTCTCATCATTGGCTAATGTGTCAATCACTGTCATTGTAGCAGGCATAGCCTGATGGGACTTGTAGTCCCATTGGACAATGCCTGCACACACAACCCCCGGCAGGCCCGTACAGACCCCCGGCTGGCCCGCACAGACCCCGGACAGCCCGCACAGACCCCCGGCAGGCCCGCACAGACCCCCGGCAGGCCCGCACAGACCCCCCGGCAGTCCCGTACAGACCCCCGGCAGCCGGTACAGACCCCCGGCAGGCCGGTACAGACCCCCGGCAGGCCTGCACAGACCCCCGTCTGGCCCGCACAGACCCCCGAGAGGCCCGTACACACAGACACGCACAGTGTCCGCCCACGCACCGCCCACACTCTTCCCCCCTTCCGAACTGGATGTGCAAGTAAAGAAAGGGTTTTTTTTAATTCGGATATTTCTGTCCCATTGACTTGAAAGGCATTTCCGGTATCAGAATCGTCGATACCCGATACTTTTTGGGTATCGGTCCAATCCAATCCGATCCGATACTTCACGATATCGGATGGTATCGCTCAACACTACTCCTGATGTTCATTCAGGTCGTGAGGAACTCTGTGCTTTTATAGTGCAACACAAATGAGAAGGCACTGAAGTAATATACTTTGTGGCGGTAATGAATA
This sequence comes from Dendrobates tinctorius, assembly GCF_039654945.1. Classification (NCBI taxonomy): domain Eukaryota; kingdom Metazoa; phylum Chordata; class Amphibia; order Anura; family Dendrobatidae; genus Dendrobates; species Dendrobates tinctorius. The sequence continues at coordinate 2,254,950 of NW_027361808.1, read as the reverse complement.
AAATCTTCAGGCAAGCCTACATGTAAGAGAGTGGGAGAGCGGTGCCCTGGCTGGTGGCACACGCTCTAGGCGTCTCTTCCAAGGATCAGTTGGTAGACGGTGGAAGCTAGAAAGACCTTTGTGATGTCACTGTGATGGTTACGTGTGCCTGGACACACCGCCTCCAGCAGGGCGAATTTCTCTGACACACGTGACCCGGGATACACCGCCTCCAGTATGGCGAATTTAAATAATATAACGTGCAGCCGGATACACTGCCTCCAGCAGACGAATTTCAGAATTATACATGTATCTGGATACACTCCAGCAGGGCGAATTTAAATAATAAAGGGAAACACCAGGGAAACCGATACAATTGAGGGCCCTGCGATAGGGAACGGGGACATGGAGACCTCCTGCACTCCCCTGAGTCCATGTCTCTACACTCCTGGCAGTCCCTATGCAGGTTCCACACCTGGCGCCGAGCAGGATACCTAAAAACCCTAGCTCGTCCTGCTCCTAGCCCTTTCTAGTGAAATGGATGGTGCAGAAACTAATCCCACCACTGCACTGAAACACACAAAAGGAAAGGTACAAACAGGGATAACACCACTTAGCTTTGCTCTGTCGCTCTTGCTCCCAGCAACAGAGTCCAGCACCAGAATGCAGCTTTCCTCCTGAATAGCTACTGCTTCACCAAGCTTTGTCAGAGCTGCAAGGAACTCCTATCTGTGGCTCCTTCCACACCAGGACTCTGACTGAGCTGCAAGGAACTCTCTCTAGCTCCTTCCTCCACCAAGGATGGTTGAAATGACCAATATCACCAACAGTGAGTGAGAGCACATGACACACCTTTATAGTTAAGCCAGCGGAATCACACTTGTTAGTGATTACTGTGTAATAACGCTAACCACCACCGGGGGCAAACTAGACCAAAAGACACCACTGAGTAATGACCCTAATGGCCACCGGGGGCAAAACTAACTTTAATCAACCAGTTTAAAGAAAAAAAAAGGTTACAAGTGCTCTTATCTGTCACAATCCAGCATGGATCATGACAGTCACACTGTTGAAGCGTGTAAGAGTCTGTACAAGGACCAAACTTCACCTACGTTTCAGAAAATCAGCGGTTTTCTTCAGGGTTGGTCCTTAGATGACGAATGGTACTTTATATATATTAATAGTAACTTTCAAGGGTGTATCTGCCAGTCACTGAAGCGCAATTTGCTCCATCTTGCTATTCAAGTCTGTTGGTCTTAATGTGTCAAATTTAAAAATCCAATGTCTTTCTGCTTGAGACATTTATTTATTATAGTCACCATTGCACCAATGTTTAGGGATCTTTTGTATGCCCACCTATGTCTGTGCCCTCTATTGAACCCCTTTGTGGTTCTAAAAATTGTTTTCATAGGGGGTGACCGTAAAATTTATTTCTAATGTTATGCAAGTGTTCACCAATAAACTTATTTTTGATAAATTGCCAGACCACATTTGATATTTAGGAAGGCCTGCAATCTTGGGAATTTGATTGTCCCCTCAGTACGGGAACCCCAGAGTAAGAAAAAAATAAACCTTTTTTTCAACTAATTTGGATTTTTTTTCCCCATGTATGAAATGTAGGGTATGTCATACCAAGAAACAATTTTTTTTTTAAAAAAAGGAGATACAGAGTATGAGATCTCAGACTAAATATCCTGCACACAATGAACAAGGAGCTTAGGAAGTTGAAACTTCTTATGATGATTTACCAAAAACCAGGCTGCAGCGTTCTACAATGAAGGTGTCTGTAGAAACAGTTTTTCAGTGCAATTATGGCCATGTGTTTATTTTAATATGGATAATCCTGAAGACAGGTTCTCTTTAAGAACATTGGGCATAAATCATGGATTCCACTAAATTCCATGAAACTTGTTCTATCCAGCTTTCAATGCCTTCAGCAATTTTTAAAGAAAGACAACGCCCTGTCTCATTGCTTTATGAACAAGACATAATAAGCTAATACAAAACACAGTTATTAAAAATCATTATATAGGTATAAATGATTTAAATTATAATCAAAGCTAGATATAAAATATTAACTATAATAATATGAAATGACAACCATAACAGTATTAATACAAAATTAACAACTACTCCTGTGCCCATATAGTTCTGCACCGTACATGTGTGTATTTTTCTGCCAAAGAAGACAAAAGTATTGTCGAGTTATGCTTTTATTGGCTAATCAGAAACATTATAAGCATCAAATAAGCTACAAATGAATGACTGGAAGGCTAGATGTTAGGCTGGGGTCACACTTGCGAGTGCAATGCTAGAAACTCGCTCGAGTCTCTCACCTCAATAGCCGGCACTGCTAAAAGAAGAATTCAATTCTATTTTTTTGTGAATGTCTAAAGTCGCAAGTAAGTGAAGATCATGCTTGTAATTGCCTTAATATTGATTTATGTAATATACATAAAATACTCATGCTCTAATCTATGTAACCCTTATTTTATCACTAGATCTGGTGAAACCCTTTTTTCAGCAGATATTAAAGCTGTATCACAAGCAATAGCAACACTTGGTAAGATGTCTAAAAAATAGATTTTTTGATAGATTGCTGTATGTATAAATGCTGTTTAACAAAATAGTCTATTTAAATAAAGGCATAAAAATATCAACTATATAGTCATTTTAACTTTGCATTTCTTATTAACTAGAATGGATTCACTTTATGATCAATCTACACCTCACAGCTCAAGAATTTTATTAAAAAAATTCTAAGGGTGCTTTAATGTTGTGCTTTTCTCCACATTTGTGGGTCCCATCAAGACTTGTGTCCGACCCACCCTGCAAAACAGGATGCGTATGCACCGGCGGGCCATAGACTGTAATGGTGCCAGCAGAGTGAACGTGCTCTCTGTCGTGCATCATTTTCAGGCATATACGCCTACTGGAGGCAGACACACAGACATAGTAGACTAAGCTTGGGTCTCCACCCCCAGTAGATGTATGTGCCCAAAAATAATGTACATCAGAGCTCACGTTCGCTCTGCCGGCACACTTATAGTCTATGGCCTTGTCAGCATATACATCTGAATCCCGTTTCACAGGGGGTTTCGGACCCCTGAATGTGGAGAGAAGCGCAATGTGAAAGCACCCTAACTCTTTATCAGGACTAAAGTAATCTAAATATACAGGTCGTCAATCTGTATTTTGAGACCCCGGTACCAAAGTTTTTCGGATTGCTTTCAAAATAGTAAAACAAGCACAATTTCCTCACTGATAATTAATTATTCTGTGAATCTGACCCCACATTCTGTTTTGCATGTAATAATCAGCAAGTGAAATGTTAATAATACAGTGAGATTTTGGGGTTTAGGAGTGATTTTGAGACTTAGGCCTAATTCCGACCTCTGTAAATTACATATGTGTTCTGCCATCTTGACAGATAGAGCAGCTACTCATTGTAATTTATGATGCTATTGCTTGTATTTTGCTGACTGTGTGTGCTATTGAAGCATGTCGAGGAAAAAAATCTCACATACAAGTGTATGGTTACCTGAAAATCATGGACAGCACTTGAATTGTATCCATGTGCTATCTGTTTTTAACATTATAGTGGACAGGAGAAGCTTTGTAATTTTTCTTTCATTTTTCTAAGCAAATGAGAAAATCGCTGATGGTAAAAAAGGACACATTGATCACACACTGATGAAAGTCAGATCCAGCACAATGATGAAAATTGATCTGTTTTTTCATATATGTGAAACATCACTGACACCTGAATGAGTCTAATTTTCACGTAAGCAAAAAGCGGTCAAGGTTTCATAAAGTTTTTTGGATATGATTTTCATCAGTGTTTGAGTGTGACAGTTGTTACTATCAGTGTTTTTTCACATGTGAAAACAAAATTAAAAAGCGTCTCTTATACATTACAATGCTAACCACGGACAGCACAAAGACTGCATACTGTTGCCATCTGTAATTTTTATGTGGCTTTGTGTTTCTTAAAACGCCACTCCACCATTTTATTTTACTGCTGGAGCGGTGCTTTAATGTTTTTAATATGTTTTTCTTTAAGTTCTGTAAGAGGACTTGTGTACTTGCTTTATGAACTAGAGAAGATTTTGTTCTTTTTTGAAGCTGAGACAGAGTGGACTTCACAGAAGGATAAAAATGACAGCTATGGAGGTCTTCAAGAGGCCCCCAACTGCTTTGGCAACCTATCACCACCCCGTAATTGCGTGTGAGTGAACAATGGGAGCTGGTGTGCATGAGCACCAGAAATCAGGTCATTTACATGCCATTGCCAGTGATTGACAACAGCATTTAAATGGTGAAACAACAGCAATTGGTTCTGGTCACTTATTTTACAGTAAGATACTGCTTATATTACATAGCCGGCTTCTACCAGATAAAGTGCATGCTTGGCTTAGTAGCCTACTTCACACACTGCGGCCCGAAGTATTACATGCTGTTACATATCATGTGAAGGGGTTAGAATCTGTTATGCCGGCGCCACCTGTCAGGCCGGTGCCAGCGCTCCCTGTCATGCTGGCGCCGTCTGTCAGGTCGGTACCGGCGCACGCTGTCATGCAGGGCCCCGCTCCCCCTGCTGCTGCTCCCAGGGTCTCTCCCCGGCTCACCGCTCCTGCCGCTGCGATGCGACCACAGCCTCCCGTCCTGCAGCCCGGGGATCCAGCAGGATAGTTCTCCTTCCTGTCCTGCTCCTGTTCTGGGTATGCGCCTTAAGCCGCGGGCACGCGCTCTTCTCTCCCCTTAACCCCTTCTGCACCATCCCTTTGGAGCGATCTCCAATCAAGCTACAGCACAGGGTATATCAGCCGGCTCCTCCCTCATGGAGGTGCCTGATTATCGTGTTCATCCTGTACAGTACTCTGGCCCCATCCTGTCCCTCCTGACTCCAGTCACTTCTGACCCCAGTTGCTCTGACTCCAGTCGCTCCTGACTCCGGTCGCCCCTGACTCCGGTCTCTCCTGACTCCGGTCGCTCCTGACTCCAGTTGCCCCTGATCCCTGCTTGGTGTGCCTCCCTGTCTAGTCCCCTGCCCCACCAAATCCTTATTCCCTTCCGTCTGCCTGAGCCTCCACCTTGCTAGCCTCATACCCTCAGGCCCGGTTGGGCTATCTCGTTCACACTGAGCCGTCCCTCTTAGTATCAGCTGTTGCGGTATTCGACTCCCTCTGGCCTGCTCCTATCGGTCTCTGTATAGGGGTCGGCACCACCTGGTCAGCTCACCCCTGGGAGCTTTGGTACCGCGACCCAGAGGGTCCACTCTTGCCACATGTCACAGAATCTTCCTCTGAAGCATGCTGTCACGGCTAAGAAGCAAGATTTCCCAGGGCTAAGGGCTTCTTCCCTATCCCTAAAGCTAGGGGTGTCCTAGCTATCCTTGCTCTCCTACTTACTTCTGATAGTGAAGACGCCGGTGCCATGTGCCTTACTGAACTTCTGTATCAACCCTTTTCTGTCTCCTGCTCAACCCAGGGAAGTGGGAAGTTGTTCTGTATATGAATACTCAAAACCAGACTAACAAGGGAAGACGTGCAAGAATAAATGAAAATACCAATCATACAAATATGCACACACAAACAACAGAGTGGAACACTGGGAAGTAAAGGGAGGACAAACCAAATAGGATAGGATAAGTGTATACACACAGACAAATCACCCCGCAACAATCTCCTGAAAAACATTCCAAAACGAATCCTCAAACAACTAGTACCTCCAGCTCCCAAAACAGGCAATATAGAACTGACTCTGGCAATGCCTGCTTGCCAAAGGCAAGTATATATAGCAGAGGGGAGTGGCAAACACTGAACAGCTGAGAGCATCAAAGCAGAAAAGCCTCCAGGAGCTCTCAGCAGAACAGATTAACCCCTGCACTGCCAGCAGAAACTTGCACTGTTTAATATTATTATTATTATACATTTTTATAGCGCCATTTATTCCATGGCGCTTTACATGTGAGCGGGGCAAATATAAACAAGTACAATAAAAATGAGGAAAACAAGGCACTCACAAGTACAGAATGAGAGAGGACCCTGTGCACGAGTGCTCACAGTCTACAGGGGATGGGTGAGGATACACTAGGAGAGGGTAAAATTGGTCATGCAGTGGTTCAGCAGAGTGAGGATCGATGCAGGTTGTAGGCTTGATGGAAGAGGTGGGTCTTCAGGTTCCTTTTGAAGGTTTCCGTGGTAGGCGAGAGCATGATGTGTTGGGGTAAAGAGTTCCAGAGTATAGGGGAAGCACGGTAGAAGTCTTGTATGCGGTTGTGGGAGGAAGAGATAAGAGGGGAGTAGAGAAGGAGATCTTGAGAGGATCAAAGGTTGCGTGTAGGTAGGTACCGGGAGACCATGTCACAGATGTGTGGAGGATACAGGTTGTGAATGGCTTTGTATGTCATTGTTAGGGTTTTGAACTTTAGCCTCTGCGCAATAGGAAGCAAATGAAGTGCCTGACAGAGAGGAGAGGCTGGGGAATAACGGGGAGACAGGTGGATTAGTCGGGCAGCAGAGTTTAGGATGGATTGGAGTGGTGCTAGAGGGGAGGCCAGAGATTAGGAGGCTGCAGTAGTCGAGGCGGGAGATGGTAAGGGCAAGCACTAGTGTTTTTGTGCTTTCATGGTCAAGGAATGTGTGGATCCGGGAAATGTTTTTGAGTTGGAATCGACAGGAGGAGGCAAGGGCTTGGATATGTGGCTTGAAAGAGAGGACAGAGACGAGGATCACCCGAGGCACCGAGCGTGCGGGAGTGGGGAAAGTGAGCAGCCATTGACATTGATGGATAAGTTGTGTGGAGGGGTAGAGTGAGGTGGGGGAAAGATGAATAATTCTGTTTTGTCCATGTTCAGTTTTAAAAAAAAAAGCAAGCAGAAAAGAAAGATGAAATAGCAAACAGACATTGTGGGATTTTGGTCAGTAAGGAAATGAGGTCAGGTCCAGATAGGTAGATCTGCGTGTCATCGGCATAGAGATGATATTGTAAACCGTGGGATTCTATGAGCTGTCCCAGGCCGAAGGTGTAGATGGAGAAGAGTAGGGGTCCGAGAACTGAGCCTTGGGGAACACCGACAGACGGGGGCGAGGTGAGGAGGTGGTATGGGAGAGGGAGATGCTGAATGGCCGGTCTGTTAGATATGATGAGATCCAAGATAGGTCCAAGTCTGTGATGCCAAGAGATGAGAGAATCTGCAGCAAGAGGGAATGGTCCACAGTATCAAAGGCAGAAGACAGGTTCAGGAGGAGGAGAACAGAGTAGTGTCGCTTGCTCTTGGCAGGTAGTAGGTCGTTGGTGACTTTAGTTAGGGCAGTTTCAGTTGAGTGATGCGGTCGGAAGGTGAAGGTGAAGTGCTGCTAATCAGAAGGTGTAATATGAAGGTGCAGTGCTGCTAATCAGTGCAGGAGTAATAGAAATCAGACAGCACGGTTTTCTGGCTTCTCTTTGTCACTGTCAACCCATTACCATATCCCTCCTTCTACTACGCACCTCCAGAACCTAAGGGACAGGCCTATCAAGGTGTGCCGTGTGACAAGACAGGATGAACCTGATCGCATGGACGTCAGATGCTATTACTCACATCCTTTCTAAATTTCAAAAAATTTCTAATTGACCTTTCAGTTAAGTGGTTAAACCCTTCTTGTTGTGTGCCACATACACATGGCCTTAATGGAATCACTGGAAATCCTGCTTCAACATAAATTTTTGGAGCAAATATCAATACTGCTCATTTAACAATGTGCAGATGGACTCCGGTTAAACAACTTTCCAAAGTTGTATTCTCAAGTTCTTAATTTGCTATAATTTCCAATTCAATTCTCCTGCAATGGCAACTTTTATCTTTTATAATGTACATGTTGGTTTCATGGAACTTGACCTCCAGACACTGGTCAAGAGTGCATAGTAGTTACATTCCAAAAAAAGGGTTAACTCTTAACATACCAGTCAGCTCTCTCCATACCACTGATTTCTATACAGCAGTTAGCTGCTAAGCTCCCTCACATCTTCTGAAGAGATGCTGTTACAAGTCATGCAAAATTATCTGATTCCAAAACAGGTCTACTAATAATGGCTCACTTCTCAAGTGTCCTGAGAGGTGTGCTTGTTATTATCTCTTTATAGTTTTACTAATACTACAGTTATACTATTCACCTAAGCTGTCAAACAAGGAATGCCTGCCCCGCCAGAAACATGGAAGGAAGGAGACTGTAAATAGACTGCAGAGCTCTGAGCTGCTCGAAATATAACTTAAAAATACCCCTTTAAGGCTGGTTTCACACTTGCGTTTTTTTGCTCTGCGTTTTTGCGCATACATGCGCATGCGTTTTTTTCCCTATACTTAACATGGGTGCGCATAGTCATGCGTTTGTACACGTTTGTATACGCATGTGTTTTTTTGTAGTGTGCGCTCGGGTGCACAAAATGCATCCTGTTGCATTTTTCGTGCGTCCGACCTGTCTCAAAAAAACGCATGCGCACGCAATGCGCACAAAATTCACCCAAAACAACAATATAGTCTATGGGAGTGCTGACATGCGCATGGTCATGCGCACGTCAGCGCAAAAAAAGCATGTGTTTTTTTGTAAAAACCATGCGCAAAAAAACATGAAAACGCATAAAAACGCATGATGCGTGTCTTATGCGCGTTTGCACTGCGTACGCAGCGCAAAAAACGCAAGTGTGAAAGTAGCCTCATTTAGCAACCTGAAAAATAAAGTTGTTTACTTTTTTCTTCCCCCATTTAAATATAAAAAGTAATAGAATACATTATACTCCAAATGAATGGCATTAAAAAATGCAACTGATCATTCAAATGTCAAGTCACTGGGGCCCTTCGGCGGTGTAACAGGGTCACAGGAGGCATTATCCCTTCCTCAGGAAGCTCGTGGTGGAAGAAGTGGGGCATTGCTGCGGGCCCTGGGTAGGTGGAGGGGGTATCTCAGCACTGTGATGCTGCTGGCCCAGTGCATTGCATGGAGCAGGGTCCCTTCCTCAGGATGCCGGTGGCAGAATTGTGGCGATACTGCAGGCCTGGTGTCGGCGGTGAGCATAGCGCAGTGCATCATTGGTTTCCCGGTGGCCATTTACCTAAAGCTGTGGCCGCTGGAGGCAGTACATGTGCAGATCGGGATCACAGCCCAGCCGAGATCTCAATCTGTGCATGCATGGCATCCGGTGGCCATTTCCCTGAAGCCCACAGCCTTAGAGAAATGTCCGCCTCTGGCTTCGCTGGCGCAGATTGAGATGTTAGAATCTGTTCAGTTTGTGACTATCAGCCATTTTCTTGTAGTGTTCTGGCTGCTGGACTTTTTCCCCTGGTGCTGGGTTTGTCTTGGGTCAGGTGATTCTGCTGGTCTTTTTCCCCTGGTGCTGGGTTTTTCTTGGGTCATGTGATTGAATCACCTTTTATTAACCTACACCTGTCTCCCATTCCTTGCTGGACAACAGTGTTAATCTGCTTGAAGCCTTGCTTTGCCTTCTGTGTGTTTAATTAGTGCAGTTCTGGGACCTATGATTCTGCTAGTCTTAGGGCCCCGTCACACATAGAGACTCACGAGCGATCCCGACAACGATATCAACTTGTCAGGATCGCTGGTGAGTTGCTACATGATTGCTGGTGAGTAGAGTTGAGCGAAACGGGCCGAAAAATTTCAAAAGTCGCCGACTTTTGGCAAAGTCGGGTTTCATGAAACGAAACCCGACCCTAGGATGAGGTCGGCCACGAGGTCGGCGACTTACGCGCCAAAGTCGCGTTTCAAAAGTTTGTTTTGCGCTCTTTTTCAACCAATCAGGATCCACGGACACTGTGGGCAACGTGATGACATAGGCAGGGGTCACCACCATCTTTCAGAAGGGCATGCAAGTGATTGGCTTGCTTTGGTGGGCGTCACAGGGGGTATAAAAGGGCGTGCACGCCGACCGCCATCTTACTTCTGCCAATCTTAGCATAGGGAGAGGTTGCTGCTGATTCTGTAGGGAGAGCGTTAGGCAGGGAAGAAGACAAAAAAACTGCTTCTGCTGCTAGCGATTTGGCCTGCACAACACACCAGTCACTGTGTGTGCAGTGCAAGGGGAGGCTATATAGTGGTGTATCAGTGGTGTTGGTTGTTGGGCTGCCTTCTAAGGCTTCCTAACAGGCTGGCATTGCTGTTTACCCACTGCTCCGCAAACTGCTTTTTTAAAAGCAATCCAATCTCCCTTATCCTCTAGTCACTTTGGTCACAGCTGTGCCATCGAGCCTGTCACATAGCGCTCAGATATTCATTGGGCCTCACACAATCCAAAAGTGTCCAGTGTCCAAAAGTGTGTGCAGAGATTCAAAATCTCCCTTATCCTCTAGTCACTTAGGTCACAGCTGTGCCATCGAGCCTGTCACATAGCGCTCAGATATCAGTGGGCCTCACACAATCCAAAAGTGTCCAGTGTCCAAAAGTGTGTGCAGAGATTCAAAATCTCCCTTATCCTCTAGTCACTTTTGTCACAGCTGTGCCATCGAGCCTGTCACATAGCGCTCAGATATTCATTGGGCCTCACACAATCCAAAAGTGTCCAGTGTCCAAAAGTGTGTGCAGAGATTCAAAATCTCCCTTATCCTCTAGTCACTTAGGTCACAGCTGTGCCATCGAGCATGTCACATAGCGCTCAGATATCAGTGGGCCTCACACAATCCAAAAGTGTCCAGTGTCCAAAAGTGTGTGCAGAGATTCAAAATCTCCCTTATCCTCTAGTCACTTTTGTCACAGCTGTGCCATCGAGCCTGTCACATAGCGCTCAGATATTCATTGGGCCTCACACAATCCAAAAGTGTCCAGTGTCCAAAAGTGTGTGCAGAGATTCAAAATCTCCCTTATCCTCTAGTCACTTTTGTCACAGCTGTGCCATCGAGCCTGTGACATAGCGCTCAGATATTCATTGGGCCTCACACAATCCAAAAGTGTCCAGTGTCCAAAAGTGTGTGCAGAGATTCAAAATCTCCCTTATCCTCTAGTCACTTTTGTCACAGCTGTGCCATCGTGCCTGTCACATAGCGCTCAGATATTCATTGGGCCTCACACAATCCAAAAGTGTCCAGTGTCCAAAAGTGTGTGCAGAGATTCAAAATCTCCCTTATCCTCTAGTCACTTTTGTCACAGCTGTGCCATCGAGCCTGTCACATAGCGCTCAGATATTCATTGGGCCTCACACAATCCAAAAGTGTCCAGTGTCCAAAAGTGTGTGCAGAGATTCAAAATCTCCCTTATCCTCTAGTCACTTTTGTCACATCTGTGCCATCGAGCCTGTCACATAGCACTCAGATATTCATTGGGCCTCACACAATCCAAAAGTGTCCAGTGTCCAAAAGTGTGTGCAGAGATTCAAAATCTCCCTTATCCTCTAGTCACTTAGGTCACAGCTGTGCCATCGAGCCTGTCACATAGCGCTCAGATATCAGTGGGCCTCACACAATCCAAAAGTGTCCAGTGTCCAAAAGTGTGTGCAGAGATTCAAAATCTCCCTTATCCTCTAGTCACTTTTGTCACAGCTGTGCCATCGAGCCTGTCACATAGCGCTCAGATATTCATTGGGCCTCACACAATCCAAAAGTGTCCAGTATCCAAAAGTGTGTGCAGAGATTCAAAATCTCCCTTATCCTCTAGTCACTTAGGTCACAGCTGTGCCATCGAGCCTGTCACATAGCGCTCAGATATCAGTGGCCCTCACACAATCCAAAAGTGTCCAGTGTCCAAAAGTGTGTGGAGAGATTCAAAATCTCACTTATCCTCTAGTCCCTTAGGTCACAGCTGTGCCATTGAGCCTGTCACATAGCGCTCAGATATTCATTGGGCCTCACACAATCCAAAAGTGTCCAGTGTCCAAAAGTGTGTGCAGAGATTCAAAATCTCCCTTATCCTCTAGTCACTTTTGTCACAGCTGTGCCATCGAGCCTGTCACATAGCGCTCAGATATTCATTGGGCCTCACACAATCCAAAAGTGTCCAGTGTCCAAAAGTGTGTGCAGAGATTCAAAATCTCCCTTATCCTCTAGTCACTTTTGTCACATCTGTGCCATCGAGCCTGTCACATAGCGCTCAGATATTCATTGGGCCTCACACAATCCAAAAGTGTCCAGTGTCCAAAAGTGTGTGCAGAGATTCAAAATCTCCCTTATCCTCTAGTCACTTAGGTCACAGCTGTGCCATCGAGCCTGTCACATAGCGCTCAGATATCAGTGGGCCTCACACAATCCAAAAGTGTCCAGTGTCCAAAAGTGTGTGCAGAGATTCAAAATCTCCCTTATCCTCTAGTCACTTTTGTCACAGCTGTGCCATCGAGCCTGTCACATAGCGCTCAGATATTCATTGGGCCTCACACAATCCAAAAGTGTCCAGTATCCAAAAGTGTGTGCAGAGATTCAAAATCTCCCTTATCCTCTAGTCACTTAGGTCACAGCTGTGCCATCGAGCCTGTCACATAGCGCTCAGATATCAGTGGCCCTCACACAATCCAAAAGTGTCCAGTGTCCAAAAGTGTGTGGAGAGATTCAAAATCTCACTTATCCTCTAGTCCCTTAGGTCACAGCTGTGCCATCGAGCCTGTCACATAGCGCTCAGATATCAGTGGGCCTCACACAATCCAAAAGTGTCCAGTGTCCAAAAGTGTGTGCAGAAATTCAAAATCTCCCCTGTCCTATAGACACCTTGTACCTTGTTTTACATACTATATAGTTTGTTGGATTTTGTCTACATTTCTACCAAAAATGAGGAAGGCTGGTGGAAGAGGCCGTGGAATTGGGCGGGGGTTGGCAGCTGGTAATGATGGTGTTGGTGGTGGATCTGATGGTAGTGGCAAGAGCAAAATAGGACCGAATGCAGGAGGTGTTGAGCCTGCGTCATCGTCTGGCTACATAAGGCCTCGAACGCTTAGTTTTCTAGGAGTTGGCAAACCGCTTTTAAAGCCAGAGCATCAGGAAAAAGTTTTGTCTTACATTGCTGACTCAGCCTCCAGCTCTATCGCCTCCTCTTCTTCAGTTGTAAAAAGTAAAAGCACCGAGTCGTCATTGGAGGCTCATGTTCATGAACCACACCTTTCCTTGTGTCCTTCACCCCAACCAAGATTGAAGGATGACGCAGGCCATACTACTGATTACTCCATGGAGCTGTTTTCACATACCATGCCTGGATTATTAAGTCAAATGGTGAATTAACCAGGCCAAGATGAATCTGACATGGATTGCACTGATGCACAGCCGCTGATGGATGATTCTGCTGGTACATTCACTCAGAGCACTACATTGTCCTCGCAGTGTACAGAGCCAGATTATGACCCTGATGAGACTCAGGTGCCCCTTCCCGCACACTATACCACCATACACGGTGACACAGAGGAAGGTGCACATGACATAGAAGAGGAGGTGATGGATGACCCAGTTGTTGACCCAGATTGGCATCCATTGGGGGAAGAGGGTGCTGCTTCCAATAGCTCAGATGAGGAGCATCCACAGCAGACATCGACATCACAACAGCTGTTATCTGGCAGACCCGGAGCACTCCAAAGACAGGTTCCAAACATCAAAAGAGTTGCTGGACAGCTTGTCCAGAGGGTCAAAAGATCACAGCGTGCTAGGCCGCAAAATGTCTGCCAAAGTAGGAAGAGTGCAGTGTGGTACTTTTTTGAACAAAATCCTCATGATCAGGCCAAGGTTATCTGTAAGAAGTGCGCAAAGACCTTTAGCCGAGGGAAAAATCTGAAAAATTTGAATACCAGTTGCATGCTTAGACATTTAACCAGCATGCACTTGCAAGCGTGGACACAACACCAAACCTCAAGTGCCACATGTGCAACTGATCACAACGAAGGTAGTCAGCAACGCTACATTGTTTCCCCCACTGTAAGCCCACCGGTTAGCACAGCAGCAAATGTTGAGGTGTCGTTGCAAGGCCACAGCAGTCAGGGAATCCCACTGTTATATCAACGGAAGACTGATTCTAGGCCATCAGAAAGAACACCAACTCCATCACCATCATCAACCCTCTCTCAGTCCGCCCTGTCCACCGCTACTTCCACCATATGCAGCTCTCAAGTCCAGCTCACCCTCCCAGACACTATGAGTAGGTCAAGAAAGTACTCAGTCTCTCATCCGCGTACACTGGGTTTGAACGCCCACATTGCCAAGCTAATCTCGTTTGAGATGATGCCCTTTCGGTTGGTGGAAAGCACAGCTTTCCGCGAACTCATGGCCTATGCAGTACCACGCTATGACCTACCCAGTCGCCACTTCTTCTCTCACAAAGCCATCCCAGCCCTCCACCATCATGTGAAAGACCGCATTGTCCATGCACTCAAGCAGTCAGTGAGCGGAAAGGTGCACCTCACAATTGATGCATGGTCCAGTCGGCATGGCCAGGGCCGTTACGTGTCCATCACTGCGCACTGGGTTAATGTGGTGGATGCAGGGTCCACAGGGGACAGCGGTGGTGGGACAGTGCTGCCTAGCCCACGGTATAGGAAACAGTTGGCTGTAGGCGTTCCACCCTCCTCCTCCTCCTCCTCCAGAAGCGAAAGCTCGTCCACAGAGCGCAGTCGTACGAGCACTCCATCTGCAGCTGCCACTGTTGCACACGATGTGTCCCCCTATCGAGCAGCTAGTGGAAAGCGTCAGCAGGCTGTGTTGCAGATGATGTGTTTGGGCGACAGACATACCGCCGAGGTGCTGGCCGAGTACTTTCAGCGACAAACTGAGTCATGGCTGGGCAGTGTACATCTTGAGGCAGGCAAGGTAGTTAGTGATAACGGCCGTAATTTTGTGGCAGCCATAGCCCTTTCAAAACTCAGCCACATACCTTGCTTGGCTCACACCTTGAACCTGGTGGTGCAGTGCTTCCTCAAAAATTATCCGGAGTTAACAGCCCTGCTCCAGAAGGTGCGAAGACTGTGCGCGCACATCCGCCGGTCGCCTGTACACTCCGTTCGTATGCAGAAGCTGCGGCGATTGCTCCACCTTCCCAACCACCGCCTCATTATCGACATTGCAACAAGGTGGAACTCCACCCTGCACATGGTGGAGCGGCTGTGCGAGCAGAGGCAGGCCATAATGCATTTGTGGGAGGATACATGGCCAGGCACTTTGAGAGCAGACATGGAGTTGACAGGTGTGCAGTGGTCGAAGCTGAAAGACCTCTGTAAAGTCCATCAGTGTTTTGAGGAATGCACACGGCTGGTAAGCGCAGACGACGCCATCCTAAGCATGAGCATCCCACTTATGCGCCTGCTCATGCAAACTTTGACGCACCTTAAGGAGCAGGCGTCTGCATCTCGTGGGGCAAGTGAAAATGTTGGCGTGGCAAGGTCTGGTACAGGGTTTGTGCGTGACTGGAGGGATGTGGATTTGCCAGAAAGTGCTCCTCCAACCAGCACTCGCAGTGCATCATTGACACCGGGAACATTGGCCCACATGTCAGATTATGCCTTGCGGATCCTAAAAAGGGACCCCCGCATTGCCAAAATGATGAACGATGACGACTACTGGTTGGCCAGCATCCTGGATCCACGCTATAAAGGCAAATTACAAAACATCATGCCACAGGAGAACCTTGACCTAATATTGGCTAATAAACAAGCAACTCTGGTAAATCGGTTGCTTGAGGCATTCCCAGCACACAGCAGCGGTGATGGTTCTCACACGAGCCGTACGGGCCGGGGGCAGCTTGGCAGAGGTGTTCGTGGTGCACACAGCAGAAGTGGCGTTGGAGACAGGGGTTTCATGACAATGTTGTGGACTGATTTTTCAAATACCGCTCACACAACTGGTAATACTGCATCGATGGAAAGTGACAGGAGACAGCAGTTGTCAACTATGGTTACAAACTACTTTTCCTCCCATATCGATGTTCTCCCACACAGGTCATTCCCCTTTGACTATTGGGCCGCTAAACTGGACACCTGGCCTGAATTGGCCCAATATGCCTTACAGGAGCTCGCTTGCCCAGCTGCAAGTGTGCTATCGGAAAGAGTCTTCAGTGCAGCTGGATCAATCCTGACAGAAAAAAGGACCCGTCTGTCAACCCAAAATGTGGATGATCTAACCGTCATTAAAATGAACCATGCATGGGTTTCCAAGGATTTTGTCCCACCTTCCCCTGATGACACATAGGGTGACAGAAAAATGGCTTGTTTTGGTCCACCTCTTCCTGGGACTTCACCTATTTCGCCTTTTGCATCAGCTGAATGTCCAACATCAACATATGCCACTTTCTAAAACTCCCTAACTGTGCTGCCTCCCCCCCCATTGCCGGGGTCATCACCTAGCGCACGACACCGTGCGAGTGCCGTTGCCCTGGACAGGTGGGTAGGCCGACTCTTGGGCGTGGGCACTGGCACAGGGTCCCTCATAGTGCAATCAAGTGTCTCTGACGGTGGTGGTGCACACCCGCCGTCAGACACACCGCTGTACTATGAGGGGCCCAGTGCCAGTACCGACGCCCACGAGTGGGTCCCCCTTGCTTGGGCAGGGCCCCAGCATTTGCAATCTTTACCTCTCCCTGCTCCTCCGCTGTGTAATCTGGGCCGTCAAATCCATACTGTGCCTGACGCCGTCTGAGCCTGCCTCCTGATGTATAGACATATATTTCGAATGTGTACGCTATCCATACATGTTATCCGGGGATACGGTACCCTTTCTAACCTTTGTGCAATCACGTGCAATCCATACTGGGCCTAACACCGTCTGAGCCTGCCTCCTGATGTATAGACATATATTTTGAATGTGTACGCTATCCATACATGTTATCCGGGGATGCAGTACCCTTTCTAACCTTTGTGCAATCACGTGCAATCCATACTGGGCCTAACACCGTCTGAGCCTGCCTCCTGAGACATATATTTTGAATGTGTACGCTATCCATACATGTTATCCGGGGATACGGTACCCTTTCTAACCTTTGTGCAATCACGTGCAATCCATACTGGGCCTAACACCGTCTGAGCCTGCCTCCTGATGTATAGACATATACACTCACTGGCCACTTTATTAGGTACACCTGTCCAACTGTGTGTTAAGACTTAATTTCTAATCAGCCAATCACATGGCGGCAACTCAGTGCATTTAGGCATGTAGACATGGTCAAGACAATCTCCTGCAGTTCAAACCGAGCATCAGTATGGGGAAGAAAGGTGATTTGAGTGCCTTTGAACGTGGCATGATTGTTGGTGCCAGAAGGGCTGGTCTGAGAATTTCAGAAACTGCTGATCTACTGGGATTTTCACGCACAACCATCTCTAGGGTTTACAGAGAATGGTCCGAAAAAGAAAAAAAATCCAGTGAGCGGCAGTTCTGTGGCCGGAAATGCCATGTTGATGCCAGAGGTCAAAGGAGAATGGGCAGACTGGTTCGAGCTGATAGAAAGGCAACAGTGACTCAAATTGCCACCCGTTACAACCAAGGTAGGCAGAAGAGCATCTCTGAACGCACAGTGCGTCGAACTTTGAGGCAGATGGGCTACAGCAGCAGAAGACCACACTGGGTACCACTCCTCTCAGCTAAGAACAGGAAACTGAGGCTACAATTTGCACAAGCTCATCGAAATTGGACAGTAGAAGATTGGAAAAACGTTGCCTGGTCTGATGAGTCTCGATTTCTGCTGCGACATTCGGATGGTAGGGTCAGAATTTGGCGTAAACAACATGAAAGCATGGATCCATCCTGCCTTGTATCAACGGTTCAGGCTGGTGGTGGTGGTGTCATGGTGTGGGGAATTTTTTCTTGGCACTCTTTGGGCCCCTTGGTACCAATTGAGCATCGTTGCAACGCCACAGCCTACCTGAGTATTGTTGCTGACCATGTCCATCCCTTTATGACCACAATGTACCCAACATCTGATGGCTACTTTCAGCAGGATAATGCGCCATGTCATAAAGCTCGAATCATCTCAGATTGGTTTCTTGAACATGACAATGAGTTTACTGTACTCAAATGGCCTCCTCAGTCACCAGATCTCAATCCAATAGAGCATCTTTGGGATGTGGTGGAACGGGAGATTCGCATCAGGGATGTGCAGCCGACAAATCTGCGCCAACTGTGTGATGCCATCATGTCAATATGGTCCAAAATCTCTGAGGAATGCTTCCAGCACCTTGTTGAATCTCTGCCACGAAGAATTGAGGCAGTTCTGAAGGCAAAAGGGGGTCCAACCCCTTACTAGCATGGTGTACCTAATAAAGTGGCCAGTGAGTGTATTTTGAATGTGTACGCTATCCATACATGTTATCCGGGGATACGGTACCCTTTCTAACCTTTGTGCAATCACGTGCAATCCATACTGGGCCTAACACCGTCTGAGCCTGCCTCCTGAGACATATATTTTGAATGTGTACGCTATCCATACATGTTATCTGGGGATACGGTACCCTTTCTAACCTTTGTGCAATCACGTGCAATCCATACTGGGCCTAACACCGTCTGAGCCTGCCTCCTGAGACATATATTTTGAATGTGTACGCTATCCATACATGTTATCCAGGGATACGGTACCCTTTCTAACCTTTGTGCAATCACATGCAATCCATACTGGGCCTAACACCGTCTGAGCCTGCCTCCTGATGTATAGACATATATTTTGAATGTGTACGCTATCCATACATGTTATCCGGGGAAACGGTACCCTTTCTAATCTTTGTGCAATCACGTGCAATCCATACTGGGCCTAACACCGTCTGAGCCTGCCTCCTGAGACATATATTTTGAATGTGTACGCTATCCATACATGTTATCTGGGGATACGGTACCCCCCTTTCTAACCTTTGTGCAATCACGTGCAATCCATACTGGGCCTAACACCGTCTGAGCCTGCCTCCTGAGACATATATTTTGAATGTGTACGCTATCCATACATGTTATCCGGGGAAACGGTACCCTTTCTAACCTTTGTGCAATCACGTGCAATCCATACTGGGCCTAACACCGTCTGAGCCTGCCTCCTGAGACATATATTTTGAATGTGTACGCTATCCATACATGTTATCTGGGGATACGGTACCCTTTCTAACCTTTGTGCAATCACATGCAATCCATACTGGGCCTAACACCGTCTGAGCCTGCCTCCTGATGTATAGACATATATTTTGAATGTGTACGCTATCCATACATGTTATCCGGGGAAACGGTACCCTTTCTAACCTTTGTGCAATCACGTGCAATCCATACTGGGCCTAACACCGTCTGAGCCTGCCTCCTGAGACATATATTTTGAATGTGTACGCTATCCATACATGTTATCTGGGGATACGGTACCCTTTCTAACCTTTGTGCAATCACGTGCAATCCATACTGGGCCTAACACCGTCTGAGCCTGCCTCCTGAGACATATATTTTGAATGTGTACGCTATCCATACATGTTATCCGGGGAAACGGTACCCTTTCTAACCTTTGTGCAATCACGTGCAATCCATACTGGGCCTAACACCGTCTGAGCCTGCCTCCTGAGACATATATTTTGAATGTGTATGCTATCCATACATGTTATCCGGGGAAACGGTACCCTTTCTAACCTTTGTGCAATCACGTGCAATCCATACTGGGCCTAACACCGTCTGAGCCTGCCTCCTGAGACATATATTTTGAATGTGTACGCTATCCATACATGTTATCTGGGGATACGGTACCCTTTCTCACCTTTGTGCAATCACGTGTAATCCATACTGGGCGTGAGAACGGCTGGCGAGCTGTTAAGCAAGCTACAGCACCTGTGGTTTACACACGTAAGTTTTTCATTTTTTCAGGAATGACGGTTAGGCCTAATTCCGGAACTGCAGTTGATCCCCATCACTAACGTTGTTCAGCGGGTTATCTGCACCTGTATGCGACAAACGCTGGCCTTTTCAGTGTAGCGCACATGCAGCCACGGACATGTAAGGGCATGACACACCAATTATTGGCCAATCTCATGTGCCAGAGCCTCACGTGTCCCTCTAGTAAGCCGGACTCGGACAGCGGGGCATGACGGAGTCTCGTTCGTTAACGGAATTAAGCTTGCAATGTGTGCATCTGTTCTGTAGCTGGCATGTTTGAGGTTTCCCAGGTGGAGTCGAATTTAACCGTAGGCTCCACTCCTGGTGGTGCCCTTCTGGACATTCCTTTAAGGTTCAGCTTTGCAACCATACTGCCCACGTAAAACAAACACTTTGCCTTCATGAACGCTGTTTGGAGGGTCATGACTCGTGGGAATAACGCCGCCCAATCAGTTAACCTGCTAGAGAGATCCCAAGCATGACATCACACTCCCTAGGAGGAAGGTAATGCCACTGCGGCGATCGTACTCCTGGGGGCGACACAAGTGCACTGATGCTCAGCCACTGCTCGATGAATCTGCTGCTACATTGACCCAGACCACTACATTCCCCTCGCACGCTACATGGCCTGAATCTGACCCTGATGAAACTCAGGTTACCCTTCCCATACACAGTTCCATCTTACACGGTGACAAAGAGGAAACTGCAGATGAAAGTGCAGGTTCGGCCCACCCGCCGTCAGACACACCACCGTACTATCAGGGGCCCTGTGCCAGTGCTGTCGCCAACGAGTGGGCCCCCCTGCTTGCTCAGGATCACAGCACTTGCAAGGTTGAAATACTGTGCAGTGAGATGGAAGATGGGGACGACGAGGAGTCGAGACTAGTACATGGATTCCATAGCGAGGAGACTTATTTCATTGTTTTCAATGTTGGGACAGCAATTTTTGGGGAGCACTATGCTCTGGAGAATGATAGATGGGGCCCACCATACACTGGAGCATTCCAAAGGTGGACATCAGACACTGGAGCAGCATTTACAGGGCCCATTATACACTACAGCATTAGAAATGGGGCCCATTATGTTTGGAGCATTATTTGGGCCCATAAGACAGTGGAGCTTCATCCATGGGGACCAACATATACTGTAGCATTATGTGGAGCTCATCATATACTGTTTCAAACATTATATGGGACCAATGATTCTGTATGGAGAAATAGATGGGCCTCGTCATGAGATGTAAAAAGTGAAGTATTTTTCATTGTACTATACCGCTATTCCTCTGCCGTATCGGAGCATGATGAGTTGTGGTATGTGTTAAAGGGGCGCTCTTTCGCCCAGGGCACATGAAAACCTGTAGCCAGCCCTCCCCCCCCCACAACTGTAGCCAAATAACCCCCATTTTTCAGTGCGTAACTTGTATTATGAAGTTAATTAAGGTTGACAAGCTTAAGTAAGAAGAATTGATGCTTTTGGCATTCAAATGGGCACTGTAGGTGTGTTTCCTGTCCTCCTCTTACTGCCGACTTTTATTCCCCATTGACTTACATTGGGTTTCGTGTTTCGGGACGACCCCGACTTTTCCCTATAATCGGACGATCTTGCTCGACCCAACTTTTGGAAAAGTCGGGTTTCACGAAACGAAACGCGACCCTAAAAAACCAAAAGTCGCTCAACTCTACTGGTGAGCTGTCAAACAGCTTCACCAGCGATCAGCACCAGTGACGCCGAGTGCGCGGCGTCGCTGTGTACTTTAGTTACCAGCGCGCTGATGCAGGGAGCTGGTAACTAAGGTACACATCGGGTTTCTAAGGGGCGTGCGTCACTTAGAAACCCGATGTGTACCTTGGTTACCAGCTCCCTGCATCAGCGCGCTGGTAGCTAAGGTACACATCGGGTTTCTAAGCATCGCCCATTGCTTAGAAACCCTGTGTTTACCTTAGTTACCAGCGCGCTGATCGCTGGTCTCCCGCCTGTCACACGCAGCGATGCGTGCTGGCCAGCGGGAGACCAGCAATCAAAAAAATGTCCTGGCTATTCCAGGACGATCAGCGATAACCGGCAGGGGGGCCGGTCGCTGGTCAGTGTCACACACAGCGGTCTCGCTGGTGAGATCACTGTTGTGTCACAAAACTAGCGAGATCACTATGTGTGATGGGGGCTTTAGTTTCTGTTTTCAGTTTGTTTCTGCAGCCTTCTCTTTGTTTTCTATTAGGAGGTGACCCGTTTTTTACCCAGTCCTTAGATTTTTCATGGACCCCCTTCCCCCTATCTATAGGCCTTCGCTTGAGTTTAACCTAGGATCATCGGTGGGTCTATTCACAAGGAATGGGTCGCCCACTCCATCGTAGGGTATCAGCCTAGTCGCAGTGCAGGGTCAGTTTTCCCCCTCCTACCCTAGTCCTGTGCTGCAGAACCGTAACAGTTTTTCCAGCCAGAGAAAGTATAAAAAATAAAAAAAAAAAACCTCCTGGATTTCTGCAATATGAATAGGGTTCAAGATCTCGCTCAACGCCTGTAACAGTTAACGTTGGAAGTTTCCGGCTTACAACAGCACGTGAGTAATTGCCCAGGGGTCCGCCCCGAAGAGCCTAAGGTGAGTTTGCCTGAATGTTTTTCTGGTAAACGGCAGGAATTTTTTTAGTTCAAAAATGCATGTCTACTTTATTTTCGACTTAGACCCAGATCTTCTGAATTACAGCGTGTGGAGATTATTATGTCCTTATTGCGATGGGAACAGAAAGTTTGGACATTTTCATTGCGTCCAGATGACCCTTGTTTGATGTCAGTAGAAGCAATTTTTTCTGCTATGGGGTTAATGATCCAGATTGGGTCACTACAGCTGAGGCAAAACTCAGACGGCTGAAACAGGGTTCTGGTGACGCTGAGGGATATTGTACCCAGTTCAGGCGATGGTCTGCAGAGATCAGCTGGAATGATCCAGCACTCAAAAGTCAGTTTTTAGCAGGTCTTAATTGCAGGGTTAAAGACTTGCTCATTGCATACCCTGCACCTGCTACACTTGAGGCTGAAATGCAGCTAGCCATCAGGGTGGATAGAAGATTGAGAGACAGGCAGAATGAGGAGAAGACTTCAATTCTGCTGGATCCTGTCTCTCAAGAGACCCTCGTGGACTATGGGGAACCGATGCAACTTGGTGCGATGTCCTCTCGTTCCCAGGAAAGGGAGAGAAGGTTCTCTGAGGGGCTATGCCTTTATTGTGGTAAGACTGGCCATTTTGTCAAGCAATGTGAAAGTCGCATAAATCAGGAAAAGAAAAAAAAAAGGGGGCAGAGTAACCCTCCTGTTCGTATTGCATTTTTACGGTCCGCATGAGTTTCTTTTTCTGGTAGTACTATCTGTCATGGTCATACTATGGATTTTCAAGTGATGGTGGACTGTGGGTCTGCACTGAATTTGATTGATCAACAATTTCTAGACAAGTATAAGATTGAGTCTATACCTTTTATCATCTCCTTTTCCTGTAGTGGCGATTGATAACACTCCGCTAGAGCATGGGTGCGTTTCCCGAAAGGTCACCGGGTTTCCACTCATTGTGAATATGGAGCACCAGAAATCTTTAGATTTGTTTGTACTTGATAAATTGCCTTTTCCAGTCGTTCTGGGGTTACCCTGGTTAAAAGTACACAATCCTGTACTGGACTGGTCGTCAAATACTATAAGATTCTGGAGTCAGGGGTGTTATGGGAAATGTTGTGGGGTCAACATCGCTGCTGTGGTGAAAAATGAGCTACCTGAAGCCATTCAGGAATTCTGGAAAGTATTTTCTGAAGTTGAGTCACAAGCTCTATCACCGCATAGAGATTATGTTTGCACTATTGAGTTCGTCCCAGGTGCTACTCTCCCTAAGAGTCGTTTATTTAATCTGACGATCCCCGATAGGGGGCCTTAAAGGAATACCTGCAGACTAGTTTTGCTGCAGGTCACATAAGACAAGTCCTCTGTGGCTGTGGGACTCTTTTTTGTCAAAAAGAAAGATGGGGGTCTTAGGCCGTGTTTGGATTTCAGGGAGATTAACAAGATCACTGTGAGCAATCCTTACCCCTTGCCGCTAATTCCGGATTTGTTTAACCAATTTGTTGGAGCCAAGTGGTTCTCTAAGATTGATCTCCGTGGGGCATATAATTTGCAAATTATAGAAGGCGATGAATGGAAGGCAGCCTTTAATACCCCAGAAGGTCATTTTGAGAGTCTAATAAAGTCTTTCGGCCTTACAAATGCTCCAGCGTTCTTTCAAAATTTCATCAACGACATTCTGAGGCCGTTGATCGGTAGGAGTGTTATTGTTTATTTGCATGATATTTTGATCTACTCGCCCGATCTGGAGTCGCATTGGCAGAGAGTCCCTGAGGTTCTGCAGATTCTGAGAGAAAACTCACTCTTTGCTAAACTGGAGAAATGCGAGTTTACGGTACAGAAAATTAGCTTTTTGGGGTATATTGTTTCCAGTGATGAGTTTGAGATGGACCCGGTGAAGGTTCAGGCGGTATTGGAGTGGCCAAGACCTGAATGCTTTAAGTTAATTCAGAGAGTCTTGGGGTTTGCTAATTATTACAGAAAATTCATAAAGAATTTTTCTGTTATCGCCAAACCCCTTACTGATCTGACTAAGAAGGGTACCAATACTGTCCAATGGTCCCTTGAGGCAGTTAAGGCCTTTGAGCATCTCAAGGAGAAGTTTAGCTCTGCTCCTGTTTTGATCAAGACAGACGAGACTAAGACCTTTCTGGTAGAGGTGGATGCCTCATCAGTAGGAGTGGGGGCTGTTCTGTCACAGGAGGGAGAGGATAGGGTACATCCCTGTGCGTTCTTTTCTAAGAAATTTTCGGAGGCGGAACTCGACTACGATGTTGGGAACCGAGAATTGCTGGCTATTAAGCTTGCGTTTGAGCATTGGTGACATTTTTTGGAGGGCGCTAGACACCCTATACAAGTCTTTACTGATCATAAGAATCTGATCTATCTGGATCCTGCTAAACGTTTAAATGCTCCTCAGGCCAGGTGGGCATTGTTTTTTGCTCGGTTCCATTTCTCTGTGACATATATCTGTGGGACAAAGAATGTTAAAGCTGATGCTTTGTCTCGAAGTTTCTCCCCAGCGGTTAATACTGATAAGGAGGAATCTATTCTGCAGAAAGGGCTGGTGGTGACAGCTTTAGGTTCTGAATTGGAAAATTGCATTCTTAAAGCCCAGGATGCAGCACCAACCAACACTCCGTATGGGAAATTATTTTTGCCTAAAGCCCTGAGGAGACCTTTGTTTACGGAATGTCATGAGTCTTGGTTGGTGGGTCATCCAGGGATTGCCGAAACTAGAAAGTCGATCGGCTGGAATTTCTGGTAGCTGGGGTGGCTAAGAGAAATCGTCAAGTGGGTGCATCAGTGTGCCATGTCCGCTAGGTCTAAGGCTTCTCATGCTCCAGCAGCAGGGTTGCTGTGCCCATTAGAGGTTCCTAGTTCCCCATGGATGCATCTTGCAATGGATTTTATCACCAACCTGCCGGTCTCTGGGGGTTTTTCTGTTATTTGGGTTGTGGTAGACCGGTTTAGTAAGATGTGTCATCTGGTCCCGGTCATGCGCTAAGACACTTGCCAGGGCATTTGTGAAAGAGATTGTCAGACTCCATGGTGTCCCCACGGACATTGTCTCCGATAGGGGACCACAGTTTGTGGCTCGATTTTGGCGTGCCTTTTGTGACAGACTTAAGGTTCATTTGTCATTTTCGTCGGGTTATCATCCGGAGTCCAATGGACAGACCGAGAGGAAGAACCAGGACGTTGAGCAGTTTTTGAGATGTTTTGTAGCAGACAATCAGGAGATGTGGTCGGAATATCTACCATTAGCTGAGTTTGCTCTCAATAATCATACATCTTCTTCGGCTGGGTGTTCTCCTTTTTTTGTTGTACTGGGAAGCATCCATCTTTCGGTCCTTTTTCTAGGATTGGGGCAGCGGTGCCTGAGGAAGAGAGTTTTTCTGGAAATATGGAAAGGGTTTGGACCAGTGTGCACCATAATCTGAATCAGGCTAATAGGAGGTCTAAGAAATATTTTGACAAGAAAAGAAGGGAGGCGAAGTTTGTTGTTGGGGACATGGTTTGGTTGTCCTCTAGGAATCTGCGTTTAAAGATCCCTTCTAAAAAGTTGGGGCCTAAGTTTGTAGGACCCTTCAAAGTGGTTCAGATTTTCAACTTGGCAGCGGTCAGATTGGACATTCCTTTGTCCTGTAAAATTAATTCAGTTTTTCATGTATCTTTGCTGAAGAAAGTTGACACGCCTGATAAGGTGGCTATGCCATCTGCTCCTCTAATTGATGAGGACTGTGAGTTTGAGATTTCACACATTCTTAACTCCAGATGGCACAGAGGAGGCTTACAGTATCTCGTGTCCTGGAAGGGTTTCGGTCCCGAGGACAATTCCTGGGTAAAAGCTGTGGATGTCTCAGCCTCAAGATTAAATAAGGCTTTTCACAGGAGATTTCCGAATAAGGCTTTGGCCTAGAGGATCCGGGGGATCCTCGTTAAAGAGGAGGTACTGTTAGAATCTGTTCAGTTTGTGACTATCAGCCATTTTCTTGTAGTGCTCTGGCTGCTGGTCTTTTCCTCTGGTGCTGGGTTTGTCTTCGGTCAGGTGATTGTATCACCCTTTATTAACCTGTATCTGTCTCCCATTTCTTGCTGGACAGCAGTGTTAATCCGCTTGAAGTCTGGTTTGGAGCCTTGCTTTGCCTTCTGTGTGTTTAATTAGTGCAGTTCTGAGACCTATGGTTCTGCTAGTCTTAGTTTCTGTTTTCAGTTTGTTTCTGCAGCCTTCTCTTTGTTTTTCTATTAGGAGGTGACCCATTTTTGTACCCAGTCCTTAGATCTTTCAGGGACCCCCTTCCCCCTATCTATAGGTCTTCACTTGAGATTAACCTAGGATTGTCGGTGGGTCTATTCACAAGGAATGGGTCACCCACTCCATCATAGGGTATCAGCCTAGTCACAGTGCAGGGTCAGTTTTCCCCCTCCTACCCTAGTCCTGTGCAGCAGAACCATAACATGAGATCTTGGTTAGGGCATGTACCGCTGGAGGCTGCCCACAGATTCAGAGAAATGGCCGCCAGGAAACCAATGATGTACTCTGCTCATTGCCAACACCAGGCCCGCAGGATTGCCATATTTCTGCCGCTGCCTCCTTTCTGAGGAAGGGACCCTGCTCCACCACCACCGCAACCGCCTATTAAGTCTACATTCAGACTATAAGACACACTGGCCATTTTCTTCAAAAAATTTTTTGGGGAAAGTGCATCTTATAGTCCGAAAAATACGGTATTTATTTAAGGCGTATGCACCAACAGCAGAAAGTGGCAAAGTCTTAAAGAAGCCCTCACGGTGGTGACTCACAGGTTTCCTTAGTGCTGCCCTGCTCGCCATCTTCAAAGAAGAGCTGCCAGGATGATGAGCAGACTGCAGACTATGTCCTTCAAGGAACAGTTAAAGAATCTGGGAATGTTTAGCTTGCAAAAAAGAAGGCTAAGAGGAGACTTTATAGCTATCTATAAACATCAGAAGGGATGTCAGAGTAGGGGGATCATCCTTATTCTCACGAGAAGTGGTAAGTGCTCCTTCAATAGAAGTCTTCAAACAGGCTGGACAGACATCTGTTTGAGATGGTTTAGTGAATCTTGCATTGAGCAGTGAGGTGAACATGATGACCCTAGAGGTCACTTCCAACTCTAACATTCTATGATTCTATGTGGTTTCTCCTCACGTCTGGCCGTCCCTCTGAATCTGCTTCATTCAGCACTGCTGCACCTGCATGTGGCATCAATTTGGCCTTAAGGGAGATGTGGCCGGTCTCTGCAGGAATTTATCCCTGCTGTGTCCTGGAGAAATTAGGTTCTTTGGATTATCCTGTGCAGGCAGGTCCTCTCTTGCCGAATGTTGGTTCCTAGCCTGTTTGTCCTTCTATTGATCTGTTTGTGTGTTTCTATTGCTCTTGTTACTGTACGAGCTTGCCTATTTGACCTGTCTGACCTCTCCTGTCCTGACCTCTGCTTCATATTCTGAGCCTATGGTGCCTGCCCTGACCTTGGATCATCTGACCACATTTTGTTTTTGATCTCCTATACTGCATACCCATGTTGGCGGGTGAAAGGAATGCCAGGATGTGGACCCACTGCTTCATGGGTCGGGCTTATCTTTGAGGGGTGTGGCTAGGTGCCTACTGTGTCTTCACTATAGCCTCTGGTGGTGGGGATATGATGGGCATCTGGTGGACAACAGGTTCCACTCCAGGGCAGTCCCTGGATCTGCAGCAGTTGCCCGGAAGGTCAGATGCAGGTCAGGTCTGGAGAGGTCAGACAGGACGAGTAGGCAAACTGGGACCATAATGGGAGAAACAGAAACACACATGCTCAAACAGATCACTAGCAGGACAAACAGGCTAGGAATCAACGTTCAGGCAGAAAGCGGTGGGTGGAACTGCCTATTATAAGACCGGGGAACCTAATTTCTGCAGGACACAGCAGGGTTAAATTCCTGCAGAGTCCTGTCTCGCCCCCCTAAGGCTAGATGGAAGCTACATGCAAGTGCAGCATATTATATAACACTGTGTACTTACAACTGTTCATTTTGCCTTTCTACCCAGATATTTTTTTTTCTCTTTGCTCTATGTAGAAACAGGAAGTCTATTTTCCCTGCATGAGTCATTCCCCTCTTCAATTACTGACCCAGCTGCTCTGCTCCTTCCCCCCGCTATAGACTTTTGCAGTGATGTCTCTTGCAAGGAAAAGAGACCTCCTGTTTCTATGTAGAGCTTTGGAGAATTCAACTAGTCAGTCTTTAATCACTGATGTCTTATATCTCCTAATGGAAAAGAGAAGAATTAGCTGGGTAGAAAGGCTAAATGAGCAATTGTAAGTACACAATGATATATGTGATGAATGCAATATATTAACAGGATAAAATATTTTATGTGAATGATTCTTTAAATGTGTGTGACCTTCGTAGCAGTTTTATGTTCTCATTAGCTTCAGTTGCTGATTTAATTTATGCATCAGAATCTCTGTAATGCTATTGTCACATGCAACATTTTTGCAGAGATATTTTTCAGTTTTTTTTTTCAAAATAAAAGCTGCCTTTCACAGTACCAACAAACGCTATGTGATTTCATAAATCTCATACATATGCTTGTTTTTTTTCTTACTTAATTTGAGAACTGCGTAAGTTAAAGGGAACCTGTCAACAGAAATAACACTATTATCCTGCAGATATGGGGATAATTTGCACGTTAATAGCATTACTAATTGAGATGAGCGGACACCTGGATGTTCGCTTTCGAGTACCCGGACCGAACCCGGACCTCTTTGCTGAAGCTGACAGATGAGGGTTGCAGCCCCCAGCTGTGAGTTTTACCTGGTTGTCAAAAATACATGGGAACCCATGCCAGTCTTTTTTTAGCGCAGGAGCCGATTGATGAATACTCCTATCAGCCGCTCCTGCTCTTACTCTTATTAGTGGCAGCAGGCATCGGCTGATTGGAGCAGTGTTCTCATCAGCTGACAACAGTGAGTAGAGGTAAACTTTATACCTCCGATCACAACTGTGCGCTCATACAGTTTGTTGATGATTTTACCGCAGATCAGAAGTGGTGCACATGACATCACGATAAATATCTGGTGTTTGGAGGGCTGAACCCGAATAATAAAACTGACTTCCTGGTGAAGTCCGTGTTCGGTGTCCGTGACCGAACAGTAGGTTTTCGGTACGGATACCAAACTTTACTATTCAGGCTCGCCCTTCTGTACTTACTAACCGGTGCCTGCACGTAGCCGAACACTGCTGGGAGAAAATTAACTTTATTCTCCCCAACAGAATCTGGCTCAGTCATAGGGGTGGCGCCGGTGCTTGTTCAGTCACTGCTCTGAAAAGGCACAGCACCGGCTGTAACTTTGCCCACAGATCTGACTGACAGCCAGCCCCAATGCTGAGCCAGTGTCAGTCAGTGCCGGGGATGCAGTTGCTCTGTATTTTCTGAACAGTGACTTAACCTGAAGCGCCTCCGCAACTGAAACCGAATGCTGGTGGAGAGAATAAAGTTAATTTTTTCCCCACAGCGTTTGGCTACATGCTAGCTAGTTACGCTGTTTGACTGCAGATTATCTCCCATAGCTGCAGGTTAAGGCTGAGTTCACACGTGGCGTTTTTTTCACGTTTCTGAGGCGGTTTTAACCACGCGATTTTGCCGCGAAAACGTGAAAAATAAGTATCCCACGCATTCCTATGGGATTCCGCAATGCTGTGCTAATGCTGTGGTTTTTACTGCGGCGGAATCGCTTCGCGGTAAAAAACGCAGCATGCTCATTAACTTTGCGGAATCGCGGTGATCACGCACCCATAGGAATGCATTGTTCCGCTTACTTCCCGCATGTGGCTGTGCCCACCATGCGAAAAGTAAGCAGAACAATTGCGGATGGTACCCACGGTCCGGAGGAGAGGAGACTGTCCTCCGGGCTTTGGGTACCATATCCCTGTAAAAAATAGAATTTAAAATAAAAGATGGTGTTATTCTTACCTTCCGACGTCCCGCGCAGCCTTCTCGCCTTTCTCCACGCTACCGTTTCCAGTAATCCTTTGCAAAAATGCCCGCGATGACGTCCGTTCTCGCGGGATCGCGAAGTCTCGCGGTCATTCGCGCGACGTCATCGCGAATGACCGCGAGACGTCGCGATTTCGCGAGAACGGACGTCATCGCGGGCATTTTCGCAAAGGATTACTGGGAACGAGAGCGTGGAGAGAGGCGGGAAGGCTGTGCGGGACGTCGGAAGGTAAGAATAACACCATTTTTTATTTTTTTTATTATTTTTTACATTTTATCTTTTACTGATGCTGCATAGGCGGCCTCAGTAGTAAAAAGGTGGTCACACTTGTCAAACACTATGTTTGACGAGTGTGACCAACCTGTCAATCAGTTCTCCAAGCGATGCTACAGATCGCTTGGAAAACGCAAGCATTTTGCAAGCTAATTAGGCTTGCAAAATGCTAGTTTTTCCGCGGGAAAATCGCGGGAATTTAAAATGCGATTTTCCCGCGGAATGGAATTTCGGAACTCTCGCGGTAATTTCCGCGAGAGTTCCACTACGTGTGAACTTAGCCTAATAGTGCATTTTCCATTGTCAGTTTCCCTTTAAATGTGCATTATCTCAATTCTTTCAGCATTTTTCCCCATGTAAAGCAATGAGAAAGTGAAAGAACATTGTAGATAAGCACTACAACTATTTTGTGTGTTTTTTCAATGCTTTTTTTAAAAATAATTTGTTAAATAAGACTAACTTTATTAAACATCTACTGTAGACAAAGCAAAAAATGCATCAAAACGGGTGTTTTGGAAGTAGCATTTTTACTGCCAATAAAGTAGGTTTTGCCTGCAGAAAAAAACACATGTGAACATAGCCTAAAACTAACTTTATTAAACGTACTGTAAGCAAAGTGCACATAAATGCACCCAGAAAGCGCTGCAAAAAAAAAGCAACAAAAACTCTGTGAAAACATCTCAATGCGATCATTTTGAACACAGTGTTTTTACTGCCAAGAGAGCAGATTTGGTTGCAGAAAAAAAACACGTTATGTTTTCTTGGTGACACCAAGATGAAAACCTTAACTCTGTTCTTTTGCTTCTATAAAAGGGCAGAAGAAAAATTTGATTTTTATTTGTGTTGCAAATGTGAACTTAGCTGTAATGGTAATAAATGGTAAAGCTCAATAGTATCCTGAAAAAAAGAAATGTTTAATATAGTTAAAGGAGTAAAGTAAATATTGATACTGATCTTTACTTTACAGAAGTGCCTTCAAGAAAGTTTCCAGCATCAAGACTTTAAGGAATCTGGCAAATTCTTCAATCCCTTAGCAGCAAGATGTTCTTTCTACTGGTGGTGTGACAAAAAAAAATCAATAACTACACTAAATTTGAAATTGTGTTTCCCTGTAATGCTTAGGAAGTAACACCAGACAGAAAAACAGTTTATTTTGCTATGATGATCTTTCCAAATCCTGTTATACTCCATTAATAGGTTTATTTTACATTTTTGTACAATTTTTAACATATCCACGGACAATAAATAAAAATGCAAGCAATTTTAGTAATCTCAGTGCAATTTTAGCCAAAGACTTACATTTTATTTCTAGCAAGATTAACATGATTTTGAAGCTAGCTGTCCACTGTGCACTAAAACTAATAAGACTGTAAAAAAAGGCAAGAAATATTGTTTTAATTATGAGTTTAAACTTGTAGTATACTGCTTGTTCACTGATTTTTATGACATTTGATATTTTTACATTTTTGTTGGTAATTTCAAATTTTCGGGTTTTCATTATAAGTCTGAATTATGAACTACTGCTCCCCAAGATCTTACCTGATTGGGACTATTCCTGAAATCCTTTGGCACAAAATAAAACTTTGAAAATAAACATGATTTTGTAACACTCTGTCGAGAGATGTTTATGCTGTCTGTGTCTAGCCACCTAGTGGTTGTAATGCAATTTGCAGTTTCTCAAGGTTTTTGCTAACATGCCACAGTAGTACAGTATATTATTATTATTATTATTTATTTATACAGCACCTTTGATTCCATGGTGCTGTACATGAGAAGGGGTTACATAAAAATTACAGATATCACTTACAGTAAACAAACTTACAATGACAGACTGATACAGAGGGGAGAGGACCCTGTCCTTTCTGGCTTACATGCTACAGGATGGTGAGGAAGGAGACAGTAGGTTGGTGGGTTGCAGCAGTTCCGGTGTTGGTTGAGGCAATATCTCCGGTAGTGGTGAGGAGGTAGCGGGGTCATTGCAGGCTGTAGGCTTTCTTGAAGAGGTGGGTTTCCAGGTTCCATCTGAAGGATCCGAATGTGGTTGATAATCGGACATGTTGGGGCAAAGAATTCCAGAGGATAGGGGCTATTTGGGAGAAGTCTTGGAGGCGATTGGGTGAGGAGCGAATAAGTGTGGAGGAGAGAAGGAGGTCTTGGGATGACCGGAGATTACGTGAGGGAAGGTATCGGGAGATTAGTTCAGAGACATATGGGGAAGACAGGTTATAGATAGCCTTATAGGTCAGTATTAGTAATTTGAACTGGATACGCTGAGGGAATGGGAGCCAGTGAAGAGATTTGCAGAGGGGAGAAGCGGAGGAGTACCGAGGAGAAAGATGAATTAGTCTGGCAGCAGAGTTAAGGATGGACTGGAGAGGTGCAAGGGTGTTAGCAGGGAGACCACAGAAAAGGATGTTGCAGTAGTCGAGGCGGGAGATAATGAGGGCATGCACAATCATTTTAGTAGATTGAGGGTTGAGGAAAGGATGGACTCTGGAAATATTTTCGAGCTGGAGGCGACAGGAGGTAGAAAGAGCTTGGATGTGTGGTTTGAAGGACAGGGCAGAGTCAATGGTTACTTCGAGGCAGCAGACTTGATAGAGAGTGGGTGCTCCCTCTTCCACCCCACCAACACCACCGCTGTGCAAATGCGGGGAGCTGAAGATAGTCATGGCAGCTGCAGGTGAAATCATGACCTCCGATTCTGCCAAGTACGGTGGCCTATTAAGCAGCATCTAATCAATGTACTGCCAGTGCAAAACCAACAGATTTAATGCATTGCATTAGACCAGTGGTCAGACAAATAAAAGTTGAAGTATCATAGAGAAACTTAATAAAAAGTAAAAAAAAAAAAAAAAATTGTAAAAATATTAGTAAAAGCACAAAGTAAGGGGTGTGGTTTGTCTACATAACAGGAGGGATGCTTCTTTCCATCTAAATAGAAAACCAGCATCTGATTCTTTACCAGCAAGGGCTGAACTACAATTTAAGCCTAAGAATGGACAAATTGTACAAGTTTGATAATTGCACATAAAACCACCCAGATGCAAAAAGTAAAATGTATTTGTGTAAACAATAAGTAAAAAACACATAATAATAAATATGAGAAACCATAGACATAAAAAATGCCCTGCCACTGTAGGAATCAGTACAGCAGGCAATTTAACATTGGTGTGAGCTCATCTTAAGAGTTCATACTCTTCTGTGAGGAAAGTGGACAAATGCAATCCAGTAATACAATCGGATTGCTTTTTGACCAATGTTAATCTATGATTCCCTGCTCATCTGCAATTTTTTTTTTCAGCCGAAATTGGATTGAGAAAAAAATGTCAGTATGCTGCGATTGTTCTCGTATATCGGACGAGACTCCCCAATGCAAGTCAATACCTGCGAGAAAAAATTCACATGGCACTCGGACCTTGTGAGTACGATCCAATATTTACACACCGATGTCCTTTGAAAAGCCAATCAATTTCATTCCATCATCAAATTTACACTCAACTATTCCAGCACTGAAATTAACTTTTTAGACACCATCATTAAGCTAAAGAACAATGAAATAGAGACATCCCTGTATTAGAAGCCAATCGACCGTTCAACATACCTTAAATGGGACAGTTTCCATCCAAAACACATAAAAAACTCTATTGTCTACAGCCAAGTCATCAGATACAACCGTATTTGCTCCAACCCCACGGATAGAGACAAACACCTTGGTCGCCTATGAAAAACCTTTTTGAATCAGGGCTACCATCCAAGAACAATTGAAAACCAAATTACAAGAGCCACCAGAATATCAAGGAATCACCTGCTACATTACAAAGCTAAAGAAGAAAATAACCGGGTGCCTCTAGTGGTCACCTACAATCCAAATCTGGAGGTGCTAAGAGGAGCTGCACGGAAATTACAACCTTTACTACAAAAAGATGCCCGATTACAATCCATATTTCCAGACTCCCACTGCTGTGTTTTAGGCAGCCCCCAAATTTAAAAAGCATAGTTGTCAGAAGTTCCCTGTCCTCTCCAACAGCTGCAGGAACCTTTCCTTGCAACCAGAAAAAATGTAAAACCTGTCCATTTATAATGACCACGGACAAGATAAAGATCCCCAACTCACATCAGGACTACAAGATCCCAGGTACTTTCAGCTGCATCACAACTAATGTGGTGTAGTTAATTATTTGTACTAAATGTCCAATTGGGGGTCTGTATGTGGGTGAGACAGGGCAAAAATTGAGAACAAGGATGAATTCTAATCGTCACACAATAAGAGAAAAAAGAATGGATCTACCTGTGGCAAAACATTTTTGTATCCCTGGCCTTAGCATGATGGACATTAAATTACTTGTATTAAAAGGTAACTTCAAGTCTCAGAGAGAAAGAAGGATCTCAGAGTACAAATTTATGAAAACTTTCCAAACATTCAGTGCAGGAATGAATGTGTCGCATGGATTTATGTCTTTTTACATCAATTAAGGAATTTGCTCTTTAGACCTTCTGGGGTCATCACACCACAGAACCAGACAGATGCAATCAGAGGGCAATAAAACCTTCACACTGCGTATCTATGAACTGTTCCAATATTTATGCTTATCACTCCCCCATAATGACTATTCAACTTCACATCACTTGTCTTAGCTATTGGGTTATTTCTGTGCTGTCTTTTGCATAAATATGTTATCCTTCAGATTTTGTATTAGTTTAGCCTGATGAAGAGACCTGTGTAGTCTCGAAAGCTTGCAACTTGTTACCAACTTTTCAGTTAGCCATTAAAAGGTATCAACCACTGAGGACTCTCAATTCTGAATATTTCTTTGAAAAGCCAGTAACTAATCTGCCGCATATAGTAAAATTGCAGTGTGACCTGACCAAAATAGAACAGATAAAATACATATATACACATACAATAGATATGAACATGTCATTCACATACAGTATATAATTATTACAGTGCTTGTGTAGCTTACTGTACATGTATTTTATTACTTACTAAATTATTTTCTGAAAAAAATGGCATGGAGTTCCCCAAAATTTTATTAACTAGCAGAGGGAAACGGGCAGCTTGGGGCAGATGTTTATAGACTAGGAAGGGGTAATACCCATAGAGCTTCCCAGGCTATTAATATTTCACAGCTTTATACTTAGCCTTTTCTGGTTATTAAACTGGGGGACCCCCCAAAAAAAGAGGTAGAGTCCCCCTATAAATAATAACCAGCAAAGGCTAGACAGACAGCTGCAGGCTGTTATTAATAGCCTAGGAGGGGCCATGGATATTGGCTTCCACCCAGACTAAAAACATCAGCTCTCAGCCTCTCCAGCAATAGCGCATGCATAAGATGCCCTATTCCTGGCACTTAGCCTTGCTTTTCCCATTTGCCTTGGTGCAGTGGCGAGTGGGGTGGTATTTGGAGAGGTTGATGTCACCTTTATATTGTCAAGTGATATCAAGCCCAGAGGTTAGTAATGGAGAGGCGTCTTTAAGACCTTTGTTACTAACTCCACAGTGATATTGTGTAAAAAAAAAAAAAAAAAAAAAAAAAAAAACACCCAGAAAAAAGTCTTTAATTGAAATAATGGCACAGACTCCTATTAATGAGTCTAAATTATACCAAACAACCTATATTCACGTCAACACACAGTCCACTGAAGACAATGTCTCCTGTAACAGAATAAAAATAATAACTATATTCCTCACCTGTCTGCCAAAAAGATAATAATTCATTTGTCCCGCTACGCATCTAGCTCTGCTACTTTTAGATGACAGGCTACATTGTTGCATGATGCAATTATAGAGCCTGCTATCCAGTAGAAACACTGAGCTGTGTGGGCTTGCTGAGCACAGTGCCTCGCAGGGAACTTCTTTCACCTCACTGATGTCACTGTGAGTGTTAGAAATTTCACATGCTCATGGTGCCATTAAAAAGGTCCTGGAAGTTCACAGCCAATGAAATCAGTTTAAGGCCAGAGTCACACACAACGTATAAAAAAATCAGTTGTTTTTCACAGACGAGAATAGCACAAATGTTTCTTGAACAGTGATCCGTGTGACATCCATATGGATCCGTACGGCGAGATTTTATCGGTGGCTTGTAAAATGGACATATAACGTTTTTTAGGCCTGAAAGTAATTTAAATCATCATCAAGAACCCTATTTATTAGCTGTACAACAGGTGGTAGCCTCCAAATTTTGCAGTAGAGTCCGTGCTTGGGTTGTGTTAGTTCTGCTTTGTGACAAACATGTCAGACAGACTTACTTTTAACACCACTGAGTGTGTACTTTACAATTGGGTTTTGTCCCGATGTTTTGGGAAGCCATACCCAGTGATTGTGGGTCCATCCGCTTTTGAGGCGACGGCTCACTAAAGGCCATTTCCACCCTCTCTATGCATCTCTGCGTAGCCATCCGGACAAATTCTTTCAATATTGTCGGATGATCCTTGCCACATATGATACTTTGCTGGAGATTGTGCACCCATGGATCACCTTTAAGGACACCAGGATGCGCAGATGTACTTCTTCAGAGGAGCGGCTTATCCTTACGTTATGGTATGTGTTAAACCTCTATGTTGATGTTTAAAACAGCCTAGTTTTTTCATGCCCTTATACCTTACTTATTTCTTTCCTTTTTTGGTATGTATGTCACAAACCACATTTAGACATGTACAATATATGCTTGTATAATAAAGACCAAAGCCATTGCATGTAATTTAATGTTGTTAATGCATGGTTTATTAGTTAGAGAGTCTAACTTTCAGCAATGATTAAACTGTTATTTTTTGACATGGCTTATAATTTTTTTAAATTTTTTATGTTTACTTTTAACTTTCTATCCACTGGCCTTTCATATGCTGGTCTGCATTTAGAATTTTTAATCGGAAAATCAACCATCTCAGGCACTGTCCGGTCTAAGTGCTCAGAAATCTGGTCCAGACTCCATCAAGTAGTCATGCCTGAGCCCAAAATGGAAGACTGGTTGCGTGTAGCCCTTGGATTTCAGGACACGTGCCAGTTTCCACACTGTATTGGAGCCCTGGATGGGAAGCCCATCCGTGTGCGTAAGCCGCCGAACTCAGGGTCTCAATTCTATAATTATAAACAATATTTTTCTGTAGTGTTGTTGGCCCTGGTCGCCACAGGTTTATAATTGTAGATATTGGTACCTATGGAAGAACTCGAGACTCCAGAGTCTTCAATTCTTCCATTATGGGTCAGCGGTTGCGCAATAATGAGTTGGACCTCCCACCCCCACGTCACCTACTAGGGGCTACTATTGAAGGGGTGCCTTACATGATTGTTGCAGATGAGGCCTTTCAGTTATCACGCAACCTCATGAGGCCCTATCCATGGAAAGGCCTGGACCACTGGTGCCGGATCTTTAATTTTCGTCTTTCCTGTGCCCGACGTCTAGTGGAGTGTGCCTTCGGCATTCTCTGTGTCAAATGGCGGGTCCTGCAGTCCGCTATTCAACTTGGTGAAGGCAATGTGAATGTTGTGATAAAAGCATGTGTGGTACTTCACAACTTCACCAGATACCATGACTGGCCATCCAATGGTGGTAATGAAGTGGAGTATGCAAATACTGACTTGTCTACTGCACATGTCCTTCATCCACATTGTCAGCCCTCTGGATTCAAAGTGCGTGATATCTTACCCAATTGTTTTGTTTCACCAGAGGGATCTACTTTGTCCCACCTCCTGCTGCCCGAGAAGTATACAGGTGATAGTGCTGCATGTAGGGGTTTCGTGAGTCAGCTAGAGCTGCTGGCTGCAGGATTCCCCTCTGAGTGGGCTAAGGTGGGATTTGTCGCCTCCCTCTTGTCGGGCTGTGCTTTGGAGTGGGCCACACCGCTGTAGGAGCGTGGTGATCATGTGGCGCAGAGTGCTTCTCTGTTTATGGCCACTCTGAAGCAGGTCTTTTTTGGGACCACAAGTCACCCATGACACCGCGCTCCGGCTGCTGGCTATGTCACAGGGCTCATCCATGGTCAGCCACTTCACCACCCAGTTCCGGACGCTGGCCTCTGAGTTGGAGTGGCCAGATAAAGATCTCATTTCAGCTTTCTGGAGAGGCTTGGCTGACCATGTGAAGGACACCCTGGCCACCAGTGAGGTTGCTGCCACACTGGAGGAGCTTATTGCCATCTCCACCCATATAGACCTTCGCTTTTCCGAGCGAAGGTTGGAGCGCTCCCAGTGTAGGCAGAAGTTTAGATTAGTACCCAGTTTTGCTAAACCTCTGGAGTCTCCCAATCAGGCTTCCGAGCCACGGGAGGCTCTTCGTGTGGGATCCAGGCCCCGGTCCGCTCGAGTACATGTGGTATGTCATGTTTGCCGGCAGTCTGGTCACCTTGCCAACCGGTGCACACAGCGGCCGGGAAAACGCTTGCCTCTAGTGGTCATAGGAGGGGGTTCACTAGAATCAGCGGCGTTTTCCTCCAAGCTGACATTTAAGGGGACGCTTGGGTTTGGTTAATCCATTCTGGCGGTGGAGGTCTGCGTGGACTCCGGAGCGGAGGGCAATTTTATGTCTTCTGCCTTTGCTCAATGGCATGCAATACCTCTGGTTATGATGGCCAAGCCAGTTACTGTCAGAGTGGTGAACGGTGTGACTCTACCCTCCCAGATTACCCACCAGACCGCCCTGTTGGTACTCTCGGTGTCTCCTTCACATCAGGAGATGATATCCCTCCTCGTCATGCCCGAGGGTATCGACCAGGTCCTTTTAGGGGTTCCCTGGTTACAGTTCCACTCTCCCCATATAGAGTTGTCCTCAGGGATGATTCTCGGTTGGGGCAAAGCCTGTGAGGGTAGATGTCAGAGGGAGTGCATTCAGGTTGCTTCCACCGAAGTCCGTGCAGATCTTTCCTCTCTCCCCAAACATTATCAACAGTATGCAGACGTGTTCTCCAAGAGGGCGGCGGAGACTCTTCCGCCCCATCGCCCCTACGACTGTTCTATTGACCTCTTGCCTGGTGCAGAGCTTCCTCGGGGTTGAGTCTATCCCCTATCTCTCCCAGAGACAGAGGCCACGTCTCAGTGTATCAGGGAGAGTCTGGCAAGGGGATTCATTAGGAAGTCGGTGTCACCAGCAGGGGTGGGATTCTTCTTCGTCCAGAAGAAGAACTGAGAACTACGTCCTTACATCAATTACAGGGGTCTTAATGCTATCAACATTAACAATAAGCCCCTGATATCGGAGCTGTTTGATAGGCTATGGGGAGCGAGAGTGTTTACCAAACTTGATCTGAGTGAGGCTTACAACCTGATTCGCATCCGTGAGGGGGACGAATGGAAGACTGCATTTAACACCAGGGATGGGCACTATGAATACCTGGTGATGCCCTTCGGGCTCTGTAATGCCCAGGACGTCTTCCAAGACTTTGTGAACGATATCTTCCGGAATATGCTTACCACCTCGGTAGTAGTCTGTCTGGATGATACTCATCTACTCTCCAGGTATTGACTCCCACCGGGGAGATGTTTCCAAAGTCTTCGACCTCCTGCGGGCAAACTCCCTCTATGCAAAGTTAGAGAAGTTTGTGTTTGAGCAGGAGTCCTTGCCTTTTCTGGGCTATATCATCTCTGCCCAGGGATTGGCCATGGATCCTGCCAAACTACAGGCGGTGATGGATTGGCAGGAGCCCTATTCTCTTAAAGCGGTGCAGCACTTTATGGGGTTCATAAATTACTATCGACAATTTATCCCCCACTTCACGACTTTGGTAGCTCCCTTGGTGGCCCTCACCAAGAAGGGAGCGAATCCCAAGTTATGGTCAGAACCTGTCTCCAAGGCCTTCTCCTCCATTAAGTCCCATTTCGCTAGCGCTCCCATTCTACATCGCCCCGATGTAGATAAACCATTCTGGAGGTGGATGCCTCTTCCATCGGTGCTGGAGCGGTCCTGTTCCAGAAGGACACGCAAGGCCAGAAGCACCCAAGCTTATTTTTCTCCAAGACCTTCACACCGGGAAAAAGGAATTATTCCATCGGGGACAGGGAGTTGCTAGCAATGAAGTTGGCCTTTTCGGAGTGGAGACACCTGGAGGGGGCTCGCCACCCTTTCCAGGTGTTCACTGACAATAAGTTCATGGTATATTTTCACAAAAACCATTTAGCACTGCTTAAAGTGGTGGTGCAGCAAGTAGGATCCTAGTCCGTGATACTGTGGCTATATAAAGACTTGGCACACACTATATATGATTTCCAATGCAAAAAGGTGCTTTTATTTTTATAGTACATACAGTGTAGACGTTTCGGTCACATTCACCTTCATAACAGTACTGTCAAAAGAGTAATAATCATAATCAGAACAAACAACAAAAAACATAAACAAAGGTACAGTGGGGCAAAAAAGTATTTAGTCAGTCAGCAATAGTGCAAGTTCCACCACTTAAAAAGATGAGAGGCGTCTGTAATTTACATCATAGGTAGACCTCAACTATGGGAGACAAACTGAGAAAAAAAAATCCAGAAAATCACATTGTCTGTTTTTTTTTCATTTTATTTGCATATTATGGTGGAAAATAAGTATTTGGTCAGAAACAAGCAATCAAGATTTCTGGCTCTCACAGACCTGTAACTTCTTCTTTAAGAGTCTCCTCTTTCCTCCACTCATTACCTGTAGTAATGGCTGTATATACTGTATATACATCTTGATTCACATTATTTCTGGGATATCTCAAGTATACAGAAAGATGACTATAACATCTCAGACATAAGTAGCACATGTTGGAATAGCGTAAGTGTCTCATACCCCAAAGAACAAAGAAAGATGTATTTGTGTTATAAAAAATTCATTAGACATAAGGAAACATACCTATTAGTAGTACTGCTGTCAAAAATGCAAAAATCTCAAAAGTGAGTAATCCTGTGTGGTGAAACATAAATAGCTCTTATCAAATACCGTACTATAATTTGTGAAGAAATTTGAGAGAGGATTGTATGGTATAGTACATACCACTCCGGGTGCAGGGACGTTAGTACAGAATTTTGCAAATTCTGTGAAATCAACAGCAGGAAAAGACTCTCCTAAATAACAGAACCAGCGGGCAAAAAACATCATGTGGAGTGGTAGTGGAGTATAGTTCTTAACGGCCTGGTTAGAAAGCAGCAGGACAGGCAATGACACGGCTTCCACCGCGGGTCAAAGGTGCTGTGTGCAGCGTTAGCTGCTGCTATAAATAGAGGCCAAAATCACGGCCGAGGGTGGGTGGACATTTTGGGACAAAATGGACCTCTGAGCTTCTGGCTAGGACTTACTGGTGGCCGCATATGGCCCGTGACGTCAGGGACTATATTCTGATGTGTGACTCCTGCGCCCCAAATACGTCCCCTCGGCAACGGCAACGGCTCACTGGGCTCCTTTACCCCTGCTGGTAGCGGACAGGCCCTGAGAGATGGTTGGTATGGATTTTGTGGTGGGACTGCCCAAATCCAGTGGCAGCACAGTCATTTGGGTTGTCAGCGACCTTTTCTCTAAGATGGTGCACCTGGTGCCTCTTTCCCGGTTACCTTCTGCACGGGGTCTGGCGGCTATGTTCATTAAGCATGCCTTCCGCCTGCATGGTATGCCAGACAAGATTGTCAGCAAAAGGGGTCCCTAGTTCGCATCTCGCTTTTGGAGAGAATTATGTCACCTGCTCAGTATTGAGCTGAATATCTCCTCGGCCTATCATCCCGAGACGAACGGGTTGGTAGAAAGGGCCAACCAGACATTGGTCACATATCTTCGACATTTTTTCTCAGCCAGACAGGATGACTAGCCATCCTTGCTGCCATGGGCAGAGTTCCCTTTGAACAACTCGGTGGCTGATTCCACCAGTCAGACCCCATTCCTCATTAATTATGGCCAGCATCCGTGCCTCCCTGTGCCCTTGCCCGTGTCGTCCACTGACTCTACGGTGGTAGACTGGGCAGTGGAGGCTCGTGACATTTGGGTCCACACTCAGGATGCCATACCAACCTCCAAGGAGAGAATGAGGTCTTCTGCTGATGCACACCGGCGCCCCACTCCCATCTTTGCTCCCTGTGACTTGGTGTGGCTCTCTGCTCGTAACATAAGGCTGCAAGTTGAGTCCACTAAGTTCGCGCCTCGCTTTATAGGTCCTTCAAGGTTTTTGAGAAAGTTAACTGTTATGAATGGGTCACTGAGGAGGAAAAAAAACAACAAGCTAAGTCAGAGAGGTTGTTAACTATGCAGATTGCAGATCCCTGATCTTAACCACACAGCTCGCAGCAGTCGTGGAGCGTTCCTACGATGGTCCTAGACGCCTCGTTACAACCGGAGAGCTACATAAGCCTAAAGCAGGAAAAGAGGAAAACTAACTGCCCCAGAGCAGACCCCAAAGGAAAGACAGACCCCCACATGTATTGACGGTGAAACAAGATGAAAACACAAACAAAGGCAGGAAAATAGGCTGAGCAAACGATGGGGCCCGACTAACTAGAAAGGACAGGAAAGGAAAGCCACTGTCTGCAATCTGCCAAAAAACCCTACCAAAATAATGTCCAACACGTCTGATAGCAAAATTAACCCTGAAGTCACTAGACTTCTCCCACTATATCAGCACTCTGAAATATTCTGAAACAGAGCAAAAAGAGGCCAATCTAATAAGGGACAAAAAGGCAAATTGGCAATTACAGATAAATAGGAGTGGAAGTTCAGCATAGCCCCAGCAGGGGCAGGCTGACCATACAAGAAACTGAATTGACCAACAAGCGCAAGTGTGAACATTAGCAAAAAACAAACTTAACTTGAGAAGACTGGAAGAGAGCTGAAGTCCAAGACCTGAGAAGCAGACTGAATCACCAGCACCAGGATAGGGCGTCGGCTGTCTTATATCCAGTCTGATACTCCAGAGATCCAATCGTTATTCTCCTCATCAGGTGGCAGATCACTACCACGTAAACCAGCCTCACTACATCCTGTCACCACCAGAGGGAGAACGGAAGGAGAACTCTCAACTGGTGGAGCAGAAAATGAGCTCATAACAGTACCCTCCCTTGAGGAGGGGTCACCGAACCCTCATCCATGCCACCAGGCCGATCAGGATGGGCCCGGTGAAAAGCACGAACCAATTTATTGGCATGAATATCAGAGGCAGAGACCCAAGAATTATCCTCCTGGCCATAACCCTTCCATT
This sequence comes from Dendrobates tinctorius, assembly GCF_039654945.1. Classification (NCBI taxonomy): domain Eukaryota; kingdom Metazoa; phylum Chordata; class Amphibia; order Anura; family Dendrobatidae; genus Dendrobates; species Dendrobates tinctorius. The sequence continues at coordinate 2,211,186 of NW_027361808.1, read as the reverse complement.
AGACCAAATACTGGAGTCTCCGTGTAACCAAACAAGAATCCAATATTTTCTCTACCTCATATTCCACATTGCCTTTAACCAATACAGGGTCAGGAGGTGCCGCCACAGGAACTACTGGCTCAACAAACCTCTTCAACAGTGACTTATGAAATACGTTATGGATTTTGAACGTAACTGGAAGAGCCAATCGAAAAGAAACAGGATTAAGAATCTCCAAACTCTTATAAGGTCCAATAAATCTTGGCTTAAATTTTGGAGATGCAACCTTCATAGGAATATTCTTAGACGACAACCAAACCATATCACCCACTTTAAACCGTGGACCAATGGTCCTATGCCAGTTGGAAAAATGCTGGGCCTTTTCCTGAGAGAGTGACAACTTATCTACCACTTGGTCCCATATCTGCTACATTCTCTTAACCACAGTGTCCATACCTGGGCAGGACGAAGATTCCACTTGCCCTGAAGAGAATCGAGGATGAAACCCAAAATTACAGAAAAAGGGTGACATTAAAGTGGCAGAACTAGCTCTATTGTTCAGCGCAAATTCAGCCAAGGGCAAAAATGAAACCCAATCATCTTGATTAGCAGATACAACACATCTTAAATAAGACTCTAGGGTCTGGTTTGTTCTCTCAGTCTGCCCATTGGTCTGGGGATGAAACACGGAGGAGAAGGATAACTGAATTCCCAGATTGGAACAAAAGGCTTTCCAGAATCTGGAAACAAACTGGACCCCTCTATCGGACACAATGTTCTCAGGAATCCCGTGTAACCGAACCACCTGTTGTAAAAACAAGGGTACCAACTCAGCGGAAGATGGCAACTTTGGGAGTGGTACAAGATGGACCATCTTCGAAAATCTATCACAAATCACCCAGATAATAGTCATTCTCTGAGAGACAGGAAGATCAGAAATAAAATCCATTGAGATATGGGTCCATGGCCTCTTGGGCACCGGCAGGGGCATCAGCAACCCACTAGAACGAGAACAGGGTTTAGACCGAGAACAAGTCCCACAGGACTGTACAAAATTCCTGACATCACGAGATAAGGCAGGCCACCAAAACGACCGACTCACCAAATCTCTGGTACCAAAAATACCCGGATGATCAGCCAATGCGGAACAATGGACTTCAGACATCACTCTCTTTCTCCACTGGTCAGGAGCATACAATCTTCCCATAGGGCAACGCTCAGGTTTATCCTCCTGAAATTCCTCCAGGGCGCGTCTCAAATCGGGCAAAATGACAGAAAGAACTACCCCCTCACCTAGGATAGTAGTAGGCTCAGTCACATTAAGAAAATCAGCAAAGAAACTCCTAGAAAGGGCATCTGCCTTAACATTCTTAGTGCCCGGAAGAAAAGAGACCACAAAATTAAAACACGTGAAAAACAGGGCCCATCTAGCCTGTCTAGGATTCAAGCATTTGGCCGACTCCAGATAAATCAGATTCTTGTGATCGGTGAGGACCACAAATTGACGTCTAGTTCCCTCCAACCAATGTCTCCACTCCTCAAATGCCCATTTCATGGCCAACAATTCCCGATTCCCCATGTCATAGTTGCGTTCAGATGGGGAAAACGTTCGAGAAAAGAAGGCACAGGGATTCATCTTAGAAGTCACAGGGTCTTTTTGGGACAAAACAGCTCCTGCACCAATCTCAGAAGCGTCTACCTCCACTTGAAATGGAAGTGAAACATCAGGTTGCCGTAAAACTGGAGCTGAAGTAAATCTCCGCTTAAGCTCCTGAAATGCTGAGACAGCCTCAGGAGACCAATTCAGCACATCAGCTCCCTTCTTGGTCAGATCAGTCAGTGGTTTGACAATACTAGAAAAATTACCTATAAATTTACGATAGAAATTAGAAAAACCCCAAAAACTTCTGGAGAGCCTTCAAAGAAGTAGGCTGAACCCAATCATAAATGGCCTGTACCTTGGCCGGGTCCATTTCAATAGTCGATGGAGACAAGATAAATCCCAAAAATGAAATCCTCTGTACACCAAAGAGGCACTTCGATCCCTTAACAAGCAGGGAATTCTCCTTCAAAATCCGGAACACAGTCCGGACATGTTCCACATGGGAATCCCAATCACTAGAAAAGATCAAAATATCATCCAGATAGATGATCAAAAACTTATCCACAAAGTCTCGGAAAATATCATTCATAAAGGACTGAAAGACAGAAGGGGCATTAGAGAGCCCAAAAGGCATCACCAGGTACTCAAAATGTCCCTCCGGAGTATTAAACGCCGTCTTCCTTTCACCCCCATGCTTGATGCGAATAAGATTATACGCCCCCTGAGGTCAAGCTTAGTAAAACAGCAGGCACTCTTAACTCTGGAGAATAAATCAGACATCAGAGGTAACAGGTACTGATATTTAACCGTCATCTTGTTAAGGGAACGATAATCAATACGTGGTCTTAATGAACCATCTTTCTTGGCCACAAAAAAAACCCCAGCACCTAAAGGTGACGAGGATGGTCTAATATGACCCTTCTCCAACGACTCCTTAATATAGGATCGCATAGCATCAAGTTCGGGTACAGATAGGTTGAAAAGCCGACTCTTGGGAATTTTACACCCAGGCATCAACTCAATTGCACAGTCATAACTCCTATGAGGAGGCAAAGACTCAGACTTACTCTCACTAAATACATCAGAGAAATCAGCCAGATAGTCAGGAATATCATGAGACTGAGGAGAGGTGGAGAAAACAGGAGCGTCCCTAAGAACACACTGACAACCCCAACTCACCACAGACACAGATTTCCAATCCAAAACTGGGTTATGAGTTTGCAACCAGGGGAACCCCAGAACAATAGTATCATGCAAATTTTGCAGCACCAAAAATTTACAATTTTCTTGGTGGTCTGGGGCAACTCGCATTATCATCTGGGTCCAAAACTGAGGTTTATTCTCCGCCAAAGGAGTGGCATCAATACCCCTCTGTTATGAATGAGTCACCGTAGGAGGCAAAAAATGAAATACTAGCTAAGTCCAGAAAACCAGAAAAGTTGGCAGCTATCGGATTGCAGACCCCTGAACCTAACAACAACAACTAACAGTAGCCGTGGGGGGTTCCTACGGTGCCCTTGACCCCTCGATCACAGCCGGAGAACTACATAGCCTAAAGACAGAAAGGGAAATCTTTTTTTTTTTTTAAACCAGTTATTTTTATTTAGGTTTCAAAAGATTTTAAACAATAAACAGTGGATATCAATATACATGTAACAATTCACATATCTTGTAGTAATACTATCAAAGCCATCCCCCCCTCCCCCCTCCCCCAATACTCCTTATGCCGGGTATACTTGAGAGTCTTAGCAATCAAATCACCGCCATCCAGGCGGACCATATTTTTTCGAAAGTGCTTTCACCATGCCTTCGCCTGTAAATGCTTTCCTCTAAATGCATTACCGTACGTGTCTGAGCAATAAATTCCCTCCTAGTGGGGGGTTCAGAATCCTTCCATTTTCGTGCCATTAGTTTGCGTGCCACATACAGCAACCTCGCTATTGCCACTTTGTAATGTTCTGAGACAGGTATCCCATCCACCTCCCCCAAAACACACAGCACTGGATTCTTGTCGAGCGTACATGCATAAGCTCTCTCAATTTTGTTGATAACGACCAGCCAGTATGCCACCAGCCGCGGACACGACCATAACATATGTAACAGTCCGGCCTGGTCTGTGCCACATCTAGGGCAGCTAGAGTCTCCCCTCAAGCCCGCCTTGAATAGGACCAGCGGTGTTTTGTATGTTCTATGTATTACATATAATTGGGAGAGCCGTGCCTGCTCGCTTAGAGAGATCTTCGGGACATATTCAAGAATAGTCTCCCATTGTTCTGTTGTGAGGGTACCCACCTCCCTTTCCCATTTACTCTTTGCAGTGAGGTGATTGTCCCCCAGATAGGAGTGTAGTAGATCATGATATATGCTCGATATAACTCCCCTCGTCCCTCCCTTCATACACACAAAGTCTAGTACAATGTCGCCCTGAACCGTCATGGCTCTCAATCTACACTGTGCCCTCCAAGCATGTCGAAGCATATAGTATTGAAACCCCCACACCGAAGGCAAATCAAATTCCTCTCTCAATGTCTCAAAGGTCTTCAGGTCCGTTCCACTCTGCAGCTGGCACACATATCTTACTCCTTTCGCCTTCCAATTGCCCATTTGACGCAGCTTATTAAGTTCCGGCAGATGCTCATTGTCCCACACCGGTGAGTACCTAGTCAGCTCATCCACCCCTCTGATCCTTTTAATGGTGTCCCATACCTTCTGAATCATGCCTATGGTAGGATATGGTGCTCCCAGTTTCTTAAAGGTACCATCCTCTAGACCCTGGATAAGTAGGCGTCTCCCCGTCACATGTACCAGCACCCGGTGAGCTGCTCCTCCACAATTGAGCTCTCTCCATCCCCTGACATGCTGGCCCTGTACTGCCAAGAAATAGACCCATGGATTTGGTGTGGCCAGTCCTCCCTCTTCCTCTCCTTTTTGCAGAGTTCCAAATTTAATCCGTGCCTGCTTCTTGCCCCATATCAAGGATCTGAAGATAGAATCAATGCCCCGAAACCGTTTTTTTGGTAGCCATATTGGCGAATTGTGCAAAACATACATTAGTTGTGGCATAAGGACCATCTTAATCAGGTTAGTTCTACCCGTTACCGTTAAAGCCAATTTGCACCATGCACCTATTTTCCCTTTAAATTTCTCTAGCAGAGGAACCAAATTCAGACCCGTGAATCGGGACAGTGGAAGAGCTACCCATATCCCTAGGTATTTAAACTGTGAAACTAGCTGGAGTTGTTTCCCCCTCTCATCTATCTCCTCCGCTTCTATTGCTCTATCCTCAGCCATGACATAAGACTTGTGCCAATTTATCTCCAGTCCCGAAATGCTCCCAAATTGTTTAATTACATCCATCGCGCACCCCAGTGTCTCTCCTGCACTTTCCAAAAACAACAGGATGTCGTCGGCATACAAGGATATTTTTTCTTCCAGCTTCCCAAATTTAAATCCGACCACTCCCCTCTCAGCTCTGATCTTGGCCGCCAGGGGCTCCACTGCCACCGCGAACAATAGCGGGGACAGCGGACACCCCTGCCTTGTGCCCCTATGCAAGTCAAACATCCTGGACTGTTCTCCATTCACCTTAACTACCGCCTTTGGGGATGAGTACAATAACTTCACCCAGGCCATGAACGCGGGGCCGAATCCCATCAGTTCCATGATTTTCCATAAGTATTGCCATTCCACGCTATCAAATGCTTTCCTAGCGTCCAATGACATCACTATTCTCCTGCCACCATTATCAGCAGGCAGTTGCATATTAAGAAATAATCTTCTTAAGTTAACAGCCGTGGAGCGGTTAGGCATAAAGCCCGACTGGTCCTCGTGTATAATGGTATGCGCAACCCCGGTGAGCCGGGTGGCCAGGATCTTAGCGAGTATTTTGACATCCGTTGTCAACAATGAAATGGGCCTGTACAACTCCGCATCCATGGGATCTTTTCCCTCCTTCGGCAGAACTACTATCACCGCTTCCTCCATTGATCTCGGCAGTGCCCCCGTCACTAAAGCCTCATCAAGCACAGATTTCAATTTCGGAGCCAGCAGTTCCACTAACTCCCTGTACACCTCCCCAGGTAGACCATCAGCTCCCGGTGATTTGTTATTGGGCATAGACAGTATTGCACATTCCACCTCCTCCACACTCACAGGTTCTTCCAACCTCAACCTATCTTCCTCAGACAATTTAGGTAATGAAATGCCTTCCAAAAATTTCCCCACATCCCCCTCTGTGTCCCGTGCTCTCGAAGTGTACAGTGCCATGTAATTTGCCTTGAAGACCTCCAGTATGTCCTTTGTGTCTGTCAGAGTCGCCCTTGTTTGATCTCAGTTTATACACCCTGGAAGACTCCCTTTGTGCCGCAGATATCACCGCCAACAAGTGACCTACTCTCTCTCCTTCTTCAAAGAATTGAGCTTGCTGAAATGCCCTTTTCCTCTCAGCTTGCATCATGTGCAGTTTATCAACTGCCTCCTGAGCCAATTTTAGTCTATTGTGAGCTTCACTCGTTGGCGCCAAAATCATGTCTGCCTTCGCTCTTGTCAGGTCATCCTTTATTTGTTGATCTGCCAATTTAGTTTTGGTCTTACACCTCGCAATCTCACTTATAAAAAGTCCCCTCGTAAACGCCTTCATGGCATCCCATACCGATGTGGCCTTAGTACTCCCTTCGTTCATTTGGAAGAAGTGCTCTAGCTCTTTGGTTATGCCACCCATGTCCACCACTTTAAGCCACGTCGGGTGAAGGCGCCAACCTCCCCTCTGACCCTGAGCAGATCTCACCAGAAGCGTGACCACCATAGGACCATGATCCGAGAGAGTCCTCTGTAGGTATTCCACCTCCCCCACCATCCCGTCCATAGCGGTATCACCCAAAGCCAGGTCTATCCTCGACAGTGTTCCATGTGTTGCCGAATGACATGAAAAAGTCCTCTTACCCTCATTTCGTACTCTCCACAGATCTACCAGCCCAAGTTCCCCTACATACTTGCCAAAGGCAGTCATCCTGCCCTGTCCAGCTTCCGTACCTGCCGGTCGTACTTTATCCCAATAATCATTCATAGTGTTGTTAACATCTCCCATAATCAACAATGGAGTCTCCCCCCATCTGCCCGTCAGTTCCAGTACTGCTTGTAGTTTCTTTTTAGAGTAAGGTGGAGGGATATATAAAGTCACTAAAATCATTTTGTGTCCGAACAATCTGCAAGCAATCCATACATACTGCCCTTCACTGTCTACATGCACTTCCAGCTCTTCATAATGTGTGTTTTTGTGTATTAGGACTGACACCCCCCTGGAGTACGAGGAATAAGTAGAATGATATGTCTTTAGCCTCCAGGCTCTTGACAACCAGTGCATAGTGTCTCTAATGAGATGTGTCTCCTGCAAGCACGCGATCATAGGTTCACAGGATTTGATATGATTCAGAACAGCCGCCCTCTTAATCTTATCAGATATACCACGTACATTCCAACTTAACATCCGAACAGTACGGTTACTCATTGTGCATTAGAAAGAACAATCCATCATCATCAAGTAACATCATTACATTGTGGTCCCAATCATACCCGGTCAAACAGCATGAAAACCCCCATCTCCCTACAAATCCGCCCCACCCACCTCCCCCCATCCTTCTCCGCTTCCCCTCCCCCCACCCTTCCCCTTTTGCAGTTGTCACTCTCTCCCCAACGTGAGAGTGGGAGCTCAAAGAACCTGAGCAACTTCTCAGTATTCCGCACTTCAACATGCGTCGTGTCCTCCTCCATCATTGGCAGCCTCTCCGCCATATTGTCAACAGTATGCATAGTCCCGAACCATTAGTCAAACAATTAACCATAATACGTAGATCCCAGTGGGGAGTTCTCCCCCTCCTCTGCGCTCCTATTTCACAGAGTAAAGCAGCGCCACAACCCTGTCCAGTGATCAGTCTAGCAGGGTCATGTGGTCATATTGCCATTATCTTCTCTCAATTTGCTCCGGTTGCGCTCCAACCACGAAGCAGCCTCAACCGGTGACGGGAAAAAAATGACCTTTCCAAAAGCTTCCACTCTTAATTTAGCAGGATAAATTGTAGAGTATTTCAAATGCAAAGAGCGGAGCTGTTTCTTCTCTTCGCCATACCGCAGTCGCAACTTTTGCACCTCGGCTGAGTAATCCGGGTATATTTCGATTCGTTTGCCCTCCAGGTTAAGATCTGTCAACTTTGCAGCCTTTTGTAAGATAGTGTCCCTGTCTCTGCAATTCAGGATTCTGGCTAGCATCGTGCGAGGTCCATCTCCCGGCACTGGGGGTCTCATGGGTACGCGATGGGCACGCTCCACCGCAAACACTCTCGACAAGTTATCAGCACCAAACTTGTCCAGCAGCCAGGTTTCAATAAAGGTTGTGGGGTCAGCACCCTCAGCTCTCTCAGGGATGCCCACAATGCACAAATTGTTCCTACGTGACCGGTTTTCCAGGTCATCATTTTTATTGGCTACTACCGTGATCCTCTGAGTGTGCTGTTTGCACTGAGGTTAAGTGATCTTCTGTTACACCAACTCTGTCCTCCACCTCAGTTAATTTGGCTGTAACTTTCTGCATAGATGTTTTTATGCCTCCCATTTCTTCTTTCAAGCAATTCACTTGCTTTGTTAGAGCAGTTAAGGCAGTTTTGCAGTATAACACAGCTTGGAATACATCCCGCAGGGTGGGCTCTGCTACATCTGCACTTTCAGCTAACTGCACAGTGTCACCATCCCCCTCTTCCTCCTGCTCCAGCTCTGCATTCAGCACAGGCATCTCCTCATCGTCTTCCTCCTCATCTCTGTGCTTCTCACTCCCTCCATTTCCTTCTTCATCTGTCTCTATGCCCCTCACATACCTGTTCAGCCGGGCTGAGACTTCCAGCCTCTGTGCAAAGGCTGTGTTTCTTCTTCCCGCCACTTCCTCTCTCTCAGCACCATCTTGGACTGAGGCACTGCTGCAGGCTCCGACATCTTTCTGCCTTTTGCGGCCCATGTCTGTCTCTCTGAGTCTGGCAGAAGCTCACCCCTGACTCCTGGGACCTTCAGACATCTGATCCTGGTAAAGGAATTAGCTGGTTCGGGCTCTGTGCAGGATAATTGAGGCTAATGGTGGCAGAGAAGCACAGCCACCCGACTTCTCACATGAAGAGCTAGGCCTCGCCCCCCAGAAAGGGAAATCTAAACTGCCCCAGAGCAGACCCCAAAGCAATAGGCAGCCCCCAACATATAATGATGGTGAAGCAAGATGAAAAAACACTCACACAGATAGAAAGATAGGCTGAGCAAATGATGGGGCCCAAGCTAACTAAATAGGACAGGATAGAAAAGCTGCTGTCTGCAATCCGCCAAAAACCCTCTCAAAACAAGAGCCAACTGACTGATAGGGAAAAAAGCCCTGAAGACGCTAGGCTTCAAAAAGACTATATCAGTACTCAGGTATTTTCTGAAGACAGAGCAAAAAGGAATTCAGCTCACCCAGCAGGGGAAGGCAGAAATCCAGAAAAACAAGGCAAAACAAAACCAAAACACAAAAGCAAAAAGCAGAGCAGAAAACTTAGCTTTTGAGGAGCAGGAATCAGACTGGTCTCCTAGAATCCCTCAGAGAAATCACCCGCAAGGCAGAAGGGCGTCGGCTGCCTTATATCCAGTCAGCAATTCCAGTCACCCAGTCATCATCATTCTGCTCAGATGCTTTGTAATCAGCCTCACTACCTTCCTTCATCAGAAGAGGGAGTTCATCAGACCTCAATGGTGAAGGGGAAAATGAACTCACAACACCCCTCAAAGGAATAGGCATCTGCAGAGGCGTCATGGACAAACCACAACGTTTAGCAAAGTCCAAATCCATCAGATTCAGAGCTGCTCCTGAATCCACAAAAGCCTTAGTGGAAAATGTGGACAAGGAGCAGGTCAGAGTAATTGCCAAAAGGAACTTAGGTTGTATACTGCCCACAGCAAATGTGTGTGCAAAACGTTTCTCTCGTTTAGAGCAGACAGAAATAGTATGAGAGGTGTCTCCACAGAAAAAACACAGCTTATTACTAGAGTTGAGCGAAATGGGTCAAAAAAATTAAAAAGTCGCCGACTTTTGGCAAAGTCGGGTTTCATGAAACGAAACCCCACCCTAGGATGAGGTCGGCCACGAGGTCGGCGACTTACGCGCCAAAGTCGCGTTTCAAAAGTTTGTTTTGCGCTCTTTTTCAGCCAATCAGGATCCACGGACACTGTGGGCAACGTGATGACGTAGGCACGGGTCACCACCATCTTTCAGAAGGGCATGCAAGTGATTGGCTTGCTTTGGTGGGCGTCACAGGGGGTATAAAAGGGCGTGCACGCCGACCGCCATCTTACTTCTGCCGATCTCAGTATAGGGAGAGGTTGCTGCTGATTCTGTAGGGAGAGCGTTAGGCAGGGAAGAAGACCAAAAAACTGCTTCTGCTGCTAGCGATTTGGCCTGCACAACACACCAGTCACTGTGTGTGCAGTGCAAGGGGAGGCTATATAGTGGTGTATCAGTAGTGTTGGTTGTTGGGCTGCCTTCTAAGGCTTCCTGACAGGCTGGCATTGCTGTTTACCCACTGCTCCGCAAACTGCTTTTTTAAAAGCAATCCAATCTCCCTTATCCTCTAGTCACTTAGGTCACAGCTGTGCCATCGAGCCTGTCACATAGCGCTCAGATATCAGTGGGCCTCACACAATCCAAAAGTGTCCAGTGTCCAAAAGTGTGTGCAGAGATTCAAAATCTCACTTATCCTCTAGTCACTTAGGTCACAGCTGTGCCATCAAGCCTGTCACATAGCGCTCAGATATCAGTGGGCCTCACACAATCCAAAAGTGTCCAGTGTCCAAAAGTGTGTGCAGAGATTCAAAATCTCACTTATCCTCTAGTCACTTAGGTCACAGCTGTGCCATCGAGCCTGTCACATAGCGCTCAGATATCAGTGGGCCTCACACAATCCAAAAGTGTCCAGTGTCCAAAAGTATGTGCAGAGATTCAAAATCTCACTTATCCTCTAGTCACTTAGGTCACAGCTGTGCCATCGAGCCTGTCACATAGCGCTCAGATATTCATTGGGCCTCACACAATCCAAAAGTGTCCAGTGTCCAAAAGTGTGTGCAGAGATTCAAAATCTCACTTATCCTCTAGTCACTTAGGTCACAGCTGTGCCATCAAGCCTGTCACATAGCGCTCAGAAATCAGTGGGCCTCACACAATCCAAAAGTGTCCAGTGTCCAAAAGTGTGTGCAGAGATTCAAAATCTCCCTTATCCTCTAGTCACTTAGGTCACAGCTGTGCCATCGAGCCTGTCACATAGCGCTCAGATATCAGTGGGCCTCACACAATCCAAAAGTGTCCAGTGTCCAAAAGTGTGTGCAGAGATTCAAAATCTCACTTATCCTCTAGTCACTTAGGTCACAGCTGTGCCATCGAGCCTGTCACATAGCGCTCAGATATTCATTGGGCCTCACACAATCCAAAAGTGTCCAGTGTCCAAAAGTGCGTGCAGAGATTCAAAATCTCACTTATCCTCTAGTCACTTAGGTCACAGCTGTGCCATCGAGCCTGTCACATAGCGCTCAGATATCAGTGGGCCTCACACAATCCAAAAGTGTCCAGTGTCCAAAAGTGTGTGCACAGATTCAAAATCTCACTTATCCTCTAGTCACTTAGGTCACAGCTGTGCCATCGAGCCTGTCACATAACGCTCAGATATCAGTGGTCCTCACACAATCCAAAAGTGTCCAGTGTTCAAAAGTGTGTGCAGAGATTCAAAATCTCACTTATCCTCTAGTCACTTAGGTCACAGCTGTGCCATCGAGCCTGTCACATAGCGCTCAGATATTCATTGGGCCTCACACAATCCAAAAGTGTCCAGTGTCCAAAAGTGTGTGCAGAGATTCAAAATCTCACTTATCCTCTAGTCACTTAGGTCACAGCTGTGCCATCGAGCCTGTCACATAGCGCTCAGATATTCATTGGGCCTCACACAATCCAAAAGTGTCCAGTGTCCAAAAGTGTGTGCAGAGATTCAAAATCTCACTTATCCTCTAGTCACTTAGGTCACAGCTGTGCCATCGAGCCTGTCACATAGCGCTCAGATATTCATTGGGCCTCACACAATCCAAAAGTGTCCAGTGTCCAAAAGTGTGTGCAGAGATTCAAAATCTCACTTATCCTCTAGTCACTTAGGTCACAGCTGCGCCATCAAGCCTGTCACATAGCGCTCAGATATCAGGGGGCCTCACACAATCCAAAAGTGTCCAGTGTCCAAAAGTGTGTGCAGAGATTCAAAATCTCACTTATCCTCTAGTCACTTAGGTCACAGCTGTGCCATCGAGCCTGTCACATAGCGCTCAGATATTCATTGGGCCTCACACAATCCAAAAGTGTCCAGTGTCCAAAAGTGTGTGCAGAGATTCAAAATCTCACTTATCCTCTAGTCACTTAGGTCACAGCTGTGCCATCAAGCCTGTCACATAGCGCTCAGATATCAGTGGGCCTCACACAATCCAAAAGTGTCCAGTGTCCAAAAGTGTGTGCAGAGATTCAAAATCTCACTTATCCTCTAGTCACTTAGGTCACAGCTGTGCCATCAAGCCTGTCACATAGCGCTCAGATATCAGTGGGCCTCACACAATCCAAAAGTGTCCAGTGTCCAAAAGTGTGTGCAGAGATTCAAAATCTCACTTATCCTCTAGTCACTTAGGTCACAGCTGTGCCATCGAGCCTGTCACATAGCGCTCAGATATCAGTGGGCCTCACACAATCCAAAAGTGTCCAGTGTCCAAAAGTGTGCGCAGAGATTCAAAATCTCACTTATCCTCTAGTCACTTAGGTCACAGCTGTGCCATCGAGCCTGTCACATAGTGCTCAGATATCAGTGGGCCTCACACAATCCAAAAGTGTCCAGTGTCCAAAAGTGTGTGCAGAGATTCAAAATCTCACTTATCCTCTAGTCACTTAGGTCACAGCTGTGCCATCGAGCCTGTCACATAGTGCTCAGATATCAGTGGGCCTCACACAATCCAAAAGTGTCCAGTGTCCAAAAGTGTGTGCAGAGATTCAAAATCTCACTTATCCTCTAGTCACTTAGGTCACAGCTGTGCCATCAAGCCTGTCACATAACGCTCAGATATTCATTGGGCCTCACACAATCCAAAAGTGTCCAGTGTCCAAAAGTGTGTGCAGAGATTCAAAATCTCACTTATCCTCTAGTCACTTAGGTCACAGCTGTGCCATCAAGCCTGTCACATAGCGCTCAGATATTCATTGGGCCTCACACAATCCAAAAGTGTCCAGTGTCCAAAAGTGTGTGCAGAGATTCAAAATCTCACTTATCCTTTAGTCACTTAGGTCACAGCTGTGCCATCAAGCCTGTCACATAACGCTCAGATATCAGTGGGCCTCACACAATCCAAAAGTGTCCAGTGTCCAAAAGTGTGTGCAGAGAATCAAAATCTCACTTATCTTCTAGTCACTTAGGTCACAGCTGTGCCATCGAGCCTGTCACATAGCGCTCAGATATCAGTGGGCCTCACACAATCCAAAAGTGTCCAGTGTCCAAAAGTGTGTGCAGAGAATCAAAATCTCACTTATCCTTTAGTCACTTAGGTCACAGCTGTGCCATCAAGCCTGTCACATAACGCTCAGATATCAGTGGGCCTCACACAATCCAAAAGTGTCCAGTGTCCAAAAGTGTGTGCAGAGAATCAAAATCTCACTTATCTTCTAGTCACTTAGGTCACAGCTGTGCCATCGAGCCTGTCACATAGCGCTCAGATATCAGTGGGCCTCACACAATCCAAAAGTGTCCAGTGTCCAAAAGTGTGTGCAGAAATTCAAAATCTCCCCTGTCCTATAGACACATTGTACCTTGTTTTACATACTATATAGTTTGTTGGATTTTGTCTACATTTCTACCAAAAATGAGGAAGGCTGGTGGAAGAGGCCGTGGAATTGGGCGGGGGTTGGCAGCTGGTAATGATGGTGTTGGTGGTGGATCTGATGGTAGTGGCAAGAGCAAAATAGGACCGAATGCAGGAGGTGTTGAGCCTGCGTCATCGTCTGGCTACATAAGGCCTTGAACGCTTAGTTTTCTAGGAGTTGGCAAACCTCTTTTAAAGCCAGAGCATCAGGAAAAAGTTTTGTCTTACATTGCTGACTCAGCCTCCAGCTCTATCGCCTCCTCTTCTTCAGTTGTAAAAAGTAAAAGCACTGAGTCGTCATTGGAGGCTCATGTTCATGAACCACACCTTTCCTTGTGTCCTTCACCCCAACCAAGATTGAAGGATGACGCAGGCCATACTACTGATTACTCCATGGAGCTGTTTTCACATACCATGCCTGGATTATCAAGTCAAATGGTGAATTACCCAGGCCAAGATGAATCTGACATGGAGTGCACTGATGCACAGCCGCTGATGGATGATTCTGCTGGTACATTCACTCAGAGCACTACATTGTCCTCGCAGTGTACAGAGCCAGATTCTGACCCTGATGAGACTCAGGTGCCCCTTCCCGCACACTATACCACCATACACGGTGACACAGAGGAAGGTGCACATGACATAGAAGAGGAGGTGATGGATGACCCAGTTGTTGACCCAGATTGGCATCCATTGGGGGAAGAGGGTGCTGCTTCCAATAGCTCAGATGAGGAGCATCCACAGCAGACATCGACATCGCAACAGCTGTTATCTGGCAGGCCCGGAGCACTCCAAAGACAGGTTCCAAACATCAAAAGAGTTGCTGGACAGCTTGTCCAGAGGGTCAAAAGATCACAGCGTGCTAGGCCGCAAAATGTCTGCCAAAGTAGGAAGAGTGCAGTGTGGCACTTTTTTGAACAAAATCCTCATGATCAGGCCAAGGTTATCTGTAAGAAGTGCGCAAAGACCTTTAGCCGAGGGAAAAATCTGAAAAATTTGAATACCAGTTGCATGCTTAGACATTTATCCAGCATGCACTTGCAAGCGTGGACACAACACCAAACCTCAAGTGCCACATGTGCAACTGATCACAACGAAGGTAGTCATCAATGCTACATTGTTTCCCCCACTTAACAAAATAGTCCAAAACTAATAGCCACCTCAATTCAACATATTAGATCTCAATTTCAAATTGAGATCTAAATTGTTTCCCCCACTGTAAGCCCACCAGTTAGCACAGCAGCAAATGTTGAGGTGTTGCAAGGCCACAGCAGTCAGGGAATCCCACTGTTATATCAACGAAAGACTGATTCTAGGCCATCAGAAAGAACACCAACTCCATCACCATCATCAACCCTCTCTCAGTCCGCCCTGTCCACCGCTACTTCCACCATATGCAGCTCTCAAGTCCAGCTCACCCTCCCAGACACTATGAGTAGGTCAAGAAAGTACTCAGTCTCTCATCCGCGTACACTGGGTTTGAACGCCCACATTGCCAAACTAATCTCGTTTGAGATGATGCCCTTTCGGTTGGTGGAAAGCACAGCTTTCCGCGAACTCATGTCCTATGCAGTACCACGCTATGACCTACCCAGTCGCCACTTCTTCCCTCACAAAGCCATCCCAGCCCTCCACCATCATGTGAAAGACCGCATTGTCCATGCACTCAAGCAGTCAGTGAGCGGAAAGGTGCACCTCACAACTGATGCATGGTCCAGTCGGCATGGCCAGGGCCGTTACGTGTCCATCACTGCGCACTGGGTTAATGTGGTGGATGCAGGGTCCACAGGGGACAGCGGTGGTGGGACAGTGCTGCCTAGCCCACGGTATAGGAAACAGTTCGCTGTAGGCGTTCCACCCTCCTCCTCCTCCTCCTCTTCCAGAAGCGAAAGCTCGTCCACAGAGCGCAGTCGTACGAGCACTCCATCTGCAGCTGCCACTGTTGCACACGATGTGTCCCCCTATCGAGCAGCTAGTGGAAAGCGTCAGCAGGCTGTGTTGCAGATGATGTGTTTGGGCGACAGACATACCGCCGAGGTGCTGGCCGAGTACTTTCAGCGACAAACTGAGTCATGGCTGGGCAGTGTACATCTTGAGGCAGGCAAGGTAGTTAGTGATAACGGCCGTAATTTTGTGGCAGCCATAGCCCTTTCAAAACTCAGCCACATACCTTGCTTGGCTCACACCTTGAACCTGGTGGTGCAGTGCTTTCTCAAAAATTATCCGGAGTTAACAGCCCTGCTCCAGAAGGTGCGAAGACTGTGCGCGCACATCCGCCGGTCGCCAGTACACTCCGTTCGTATGCAGAAGCTGCAGCGATTGCTCCACCTTCCCAACCACCGCCTCATTATCGACATTGCAACAAGGTGGAACTCCACCCTGCACATGGTGGAGCGGCTGTGTGAGCAGAGGCAGGCCATAATGCATTTGTGGGAGGATACACGGCCAGGCACTTTGAGAGCAGACATGGAGTTGACAGGTGTGCAGTAGTCGAAGCTGAAAGACCTCTGTAAAGTCCTTCAGTGTTTTGAGGAATGCACACGGCTGGTAAGTGCAGACGACGCCATCCTAAGCATGAGCATCCCACTTATGCGCCTGCTCATGCAAACTTTGACGCACCTTAAGGAGCAGGCGTCTGCAGCCAATGTTGATGAGGAGGAAGAGGAGGAGGGAATCCTTGATGACATTCAGCCATTGTCTGCTCAGGGACCTCTCCTGGACGAGGTGGAGGAAGAAGAGGAGCAGGATGATGATGGGGATGATTACTTAAGGGAGGAGGATGCATCTCGTGGGGCAAGTGAAAATGTTGGCGTGGCAAGGTCTGGTACAGGGTTTGTGCGTGACTGGAGGGATGTGGATTTGCCAGAAAGTGCTCCTCCAACCAGCACTCGCAGTGCATCATTGACACCGGGAACATTGGCCCACATGTCAGATTATGCCTTGCGGATCCTAAAAAGGGACCCCCGCATTGCCAAAATGATGAACGATGATGACTACTGGTTGGCCAGCATCCTGGATCCACGCTATAAAGGCAAATTACAAAACATCATGCCACAGGAGAACCTTGACCTAATATTGGCTAATAAACAAGCAACTCTGGTAAATCGGTTGCTTGAGGCATTCCCAGCACACAGCAGCGGTGATGGTTCTCACACGAGCCGTACGGGCCGGGGGCAGCTTGGCAGAGGTGTTCGTGGTGCACACAGCAGAAGTGGCGTTGGAGACAGGGGTTTCATGACAATGTTGTGGACTGATTTTTCAAATACCGCTCACACAACTGGTAATACTGCATCGATGGAAAGTGACAGGAGACAGCAGTTGTCAACCATGGTTACAAACTACTTTTCCTCCCATATCGATGTTCTCCCACACAGGTCATTCCCTTTTGACTATTGGGCCGCTAAACTGGACACCTGGCCTGAATTGGCCCAATATGCCTTACAGGAGCTCGCTTGCCCAGCTGCAAGTGTGCTATCGGAAAGAGTCTTCAGTGCAGCTGGATCAATCCTGACAGAAAAAAGGACCCGTCTGTCAACCCAAAATGTGGATGATCTAACCTTCATTAAAATGAACCATGCATGGGTTTGCAAGGATTTTGTCCCACCTTCCCCTGATGACACATAGGGTGTCAGAAAAATGGCTTGCTTTGGTCCACCTTTTCCTGGGACTTGACCTATTTCGCCTTTTGCATCAGCTGAATGTCCAACATCAACATATGCCACTTTCTAAAACTCCCTAACTGTGCTGCCTCCCCCCCCATGGCCGGGGTCACCACCTAGCGCACGACACCGTGCGAGTGCCGTTGCCCTGGACAGGTGGGTAGGCCGACTCTTGGGCGCGGGCACTGGCACAGGGTCCCTCATAGTGCAATCAAGTGTCTCTGACGGTGGTGGTGCACACCCGCCGTCAGACACACCGCTGTACTATGAGGGGCCCAGTGCCAGTACCGACGCCCACGAGTGGGCCCCCCTTGCTTGGGCAGGGCCCCAGCATTTGCAATCTTTACCTCTCCCTGCTCCTCCGCTGTGTAATCTGGGCCGTCAAATGCATACTGTGCCTGACACCGTCTGAGCCTGCCTCCTGAGACATATATTTTGAATGTGTACGCTATCCATACATGTTATCCGGGGATACGGTACCCTTTCTAACCTTTGTGCAATCACGTGCAATCCATACTGGGCCTAACACCGTCTGAGCCTGCCTCCTGAGACATATATTTTGAATGTGTACGCTTTCCATACATGTTATCCGGGGATACGGTACCCTTTCTAACCTTTGTGCAATCACGTGCAATCCATACTGGGCCTAACACCGTCTGAGCCTGCCTCCTGAGACATATATTTTGAATGTGTACGCTATCCATACATGTTATCCGGGGATACGGTACCCTTTCTAACCTTTGTGCAATCACGTGCAATCCATACTGGGCCTAACACCGTCTGAGCCTGCCTCCTGAGACATATATTTTGAATGTGTACGCTTTCCATACATGTTATCCGGGGATACGGTACCCTTTCTAACCTTTGTGCAATCACGTGCAATCCATACTGGGCCTAACACCGTCTGAGCCTGCCTCCTGAGACATATATTTTGAATGTGTACGCTATCCATACATGTTATCCGGGGATACGGTACCCTTTCTAACCTTTGTGCAATCACGTGCAATCCATACTGGCCTAACACCGTCTGAGCCTGCCTCCTGAGACATATATTTTGAATGTGTACGCTATCCATACATGTTATCCGGGGATACGGTACCCTTTCTAACCTTTGTGCAATCACGTGCAATCCATACTGGGCCTAACACCGTCTGAGCCTGCCTCCTGAGACATATATTTTGAATGTGTACGCTATCCATACATGTTATCCGGGGATACGGTACCCTTTCTAACCTTTGTGCAATCACGTGCAATCCATACTGGGCCTAACACCGTCTGAGCCTGGCTCCTGAGACATATATTTTGAATCTGTACGCTATCCATACATGTTATCCGGGGATACGGTACCCTTTCTAACCTTTGTGCAATCACGTGCAATCCATACTGGGTCTAACACCGTCTGAGCCTGCCACCTGAGACATATATTTTGAATGTGTACGCTATCCATACATGTTATCCGGGGAAACGGTACCCTTTCTAACCTTTGTGCAATCACGTGCAAGCCATACTGGGCCTAACACCATCTGAGCCTGCCTCCTGAGACATATATTTTGAATGTGTACGCTATCCATACATGTTATCTGGGGATACGGTACCCTTTCTAACCTTTGTGCAATCACGTGTAATCCATACTGGGTGTGTGAACGGCTGGCGAGCTGTTAAGCAAGCTACAGCACCTGTGGTTTGCACACGTAAGTTTTTCATTTTTTCAGGAATGACGGTTAGGCCTAATTCCGGAACTGCAGTTGACCTGCACTTACTGGGAAATCATTGTTCGCGGGTAATAATTGTAATCAGTGATCCCCATCACTAACGTTGTTCAGCGGGTTATCTGCACCTGTAAGCGACAAACGCTGGCCTTTTCAGTGTAGCGCACATGCAGCCACGGAAATGTAAGGGCATGACACACCAGTTATTGGCCAATCTCATGTTCCAGAGCCTCACGTGTCCCTCTAGTAAGCCGGACTCGGACCGCGGGGCATGACGGAGTCTCGTTCGTTAACGGAATTAAGCTTGCAATGTGTGCATCTGTTCTGTAGCTGGCATGGTTGAGGTTTCCCAGGTGGAGTCGAATTTAACCGTAGGCTCCACTCCTGGTGGTGCCCTTCTGGACATTCCTTTAAGGTTCAGCTTTGCAACCATACCGCCCACGTAAAACAAACACTTTGCCTTCATGAACGCTGTTTGGAGGGTCATGACTCGTGGGAATAACGCCGCCCAATCAGTTAACCTGCTAGAGAGATCGTTCGTTGCTCCCAAGCATGACATCACACTCCCTAGGAAGAAGGTAATGCCACTGTGGCGACCGTACTCCTGGGGGCGACACAAGTGCACTGATGCCCAGCCACTGCTCGATGAATCTGCTGGTACATTGACCCAGACCACTACATTCCCCTCGCACGCTACACGGCCTGAATCTGACCCTGATGAAACTCAGGTTACCCTTCCCATATACAGTTCCATCTTACACGGTGACAAAGAGGAAGCTGCAGATGAAAGTGCAGGTTCGGCCCACCCGCCATCAGACACACCACCGTACTATCAGAGGCCCTGTGCCAGTGCCGTCGCCAACGAGTGTGCCCCCCCTGCTTGCTCAGGATCACAGCACTTGCAAGGTTGAAATACTGTGCAGTGAGATGGAAGATGGGGACGACGAGGAGTCCAGACTAGTACAGGGATTCCCTAGCGAGGAGACTTATTTGATTGTTTTCAATGTTGGGACAGCAATTTTTGGGGAGCACTATACTCTGGAGAATGATAGATGGGGCCCACCATACACTGGAACATTCCAAAGGTGGACATCAGACACTGGAGCAGCATTTACAGGGCCCATTATACACTAGAGCATTAGAAATGGGGCCCATTATGTTTGGAGCATTATTTGGGCCCATAAGACAGTGGAGCTTCATCCATGGGGACCAACATATACTGTAGCATTATGTGGAGCTCATCATATACTGTTTCAAACATTATATGGGACCAATGATTCTGTATGGAGAAATAGATGGGCCTTGTCATGAGATGTAAAAAGTGAAGTATTTTTCATTGTACTATACCGCTATTTCTCTGCCGTATCGGAGCATGATGAGTTGTGGTATGTGTTAAAGGGGCGCTCTTTCGCCCAGGGCACATGAAAACCTGGAGCCAGCCCCCCCCCCCACAACTTTAGCCAAATAACCCCCATTTTTCAGTGCGTAACTTGTATTATGAAGTTAATTAAGGTTGACAAGCTTAAGTAAGAAGAATTGATGCTTTTGGCATTCAAATGGGCACTGTAGGTGTGTTTCCTGTCCTCCTCTCACTGCCGACTTTTATTCCCCATTGACTTACATTGGGTTTCGTGTTTCGGGACGACCCCGACTTTTCCCTATAATCGGACGATCTTGCTCGACCCGACTTTTGGAAAAGTCGGGTTTCACGAAATGAAACGCGACCCTAAAAAAACAAAAGTCCCTCAACTCTACTTATTGCGCCTTCTAAACTCCCGACGTTGCACCCTAGACAAAACCCCATCAAATTGCATAGGTTCAGACATTTGTTCAAAAGGTGGCAGCGCCTCCCATGTAGTTTTACGTTCACGTAAACACCGATCAACTTGAATGGCTAATGACATAGAGCCATCCAGACCAGAAGGAACAGGAAATCCCACCATAACATCTTTTACAGTCTCTGACAAACCTTTCCGAAAGAGAGCTGCCAATGCACTATCATTCCATGTAGTAAGGACCGCCCACTTTAGGAATTTTTGACAGTACAACTCTGCAGGATCCTGACCCTGGTCTAATGCCAACAGGGTTCTCTCAGCTTGATCAACGGCATTAGGTTCATCATACAACAACCCCAAGGCCTGAAAAAATGCATCCACATTAGTCAAAATAGGATTTTCAGGTGTCAGAGAAAAAGCCCAATCCTGGGGATCGCCACGCAGCAAGGAGATGACAATTTTAACCTGGTGCACAGAGCTCCCCGATGAGTTAGGCTTCAAAGCAAGAAATAATTTACAATTATTCTTAAAATTCAGAAATTTAGACCGATCCCCAGAAAACACATCAGGAATAGGAATCTTGGGTTCAAGTAGCATGTGACTGAATAAGGTAGGTGGAAATTCCCTGTGCTTCAGCAGCAAGTTGCTCCACACTATCAGACAGTTGCTTCATCTCCATTAAGAAAAAAAAAAATCCTCCTTCGGCCTCAGAAAAAAAGAGGAAAAAATATTTAAAAAAAAAAAAAATTCTGACACGTTTTCCTTTTTTTCTTTCTACAATTCCCTCCTGCTTTTGAGTACCCTAGAATCTGCGGTACGGTTGGTGATTCTGTTATGAATGGGTCACCGAGGAGGGAAAAAAACAACAAGCTAAGTCTCAGAAAACCAGAGAGATTGTTAACTATGCAGATTGCAGTTCCCTGATCTTAACCACACAACTAGCAGCAGTCGTGGAGCGTTCCTACGATGGTCCTAGACGCCTCGTCACAATCGGAGAGCTACATAAGCCTAAAGCAGGAAAAGAGGAAAACTAACTGCCCCAGAGCAGACCCCAAAGGAAAGACAGACCCCCACATGTATTGACGGTGAAACAAGATTAAAACACAAAGGCAGGAAAATCGGCTGAGCAAACGATGGGGCCCGACGAGCTAGAAAGGACAGGAAAGGAAAGCCACTGTCTGCAATCTGCCAAAAAACCCTACCAAAATAATGTCCAACACATCTCATAGCAAAATTAACCCTGAAGTCACTAGACTTGTCACACTATATCAGCACTCTGAAATATTCTGAGACAGAGCAAAAAGAGGCCAATCTAATAAGGGACAAAAAGGCAAATTGGCAAATACAGATAAATAGGAGTGGAAGTTCAGCATAGCCCCAGCAGGGGCAGGCTGACCACACAAGAAACTGAATTGACCAACAAGCGCAAGTGTGAACATTAGCAAAAAACAAACTTAACTTGAGAAGACTGGAAGAGAGCTGAAGTCCAAGACCTGAGAAGCAGACTGAATCACCAGCACCAGGATAGGGCGTCAGCAGTCTTATATCCAGTCTGATACTCCAGAGATCCAATTGTTATCCTCCTCATCAGGTGGCAGATCACTACCACTTAAACCAACCTCACTACCTCCTGTCACCACCAGAGGGAGAACGGAAGGAGAACTCTCAACTGGTGGAGCAGAAAATGAGCTCATAACAGTTAACCCTGTGGTCTACCGTTTGGCCCTTCCTCCACACCTGGGTATCACGGACACCTTCCACGTGTCTCTCCTTAAGCCCGTTCACTTGTCCCGGTTTTCGGGACTCATGTTAGGAACGGCGGAACGCACTAAATAAAAATAAATAATAAAGTGCATTCGCCACTCGGAGTCCACCGTGCAGTAGGTGTTGCTAGGCAATGGCAGACGCACAATATGGCGGTATATCGTGCACAGGTTGAACGTCACACAAGTGCGGTAAGCAATCTGTTTGCTCACAGAGATATCAGCAGAGGTAAACACAAAAGGCTGAGCCTGTTAGTGTCACAGGACTCAGGTAAATGCACACACGGTATCTGGTCACAGGAGCAGGACCCAAGACAGAGGAGTTGCGTCCGTCTAGACCTACCGTGCGTGCGGCATCGCTACTGCGGACACCAAAGAGGGCTGCAACTGCAGCGCGGCGTAGAATACTGCCGCTAGTCGACAAAGCAAGGAAGCAGGTGCGATGTCGGACGCTAAGCACTGTGGATGATGCTGTAGTGGCTTGAGGCTTGCCACGTGCTGGCGCTGACTCTAAACTAAGTCCCTGTACACATTCGTAATATCAAAGGAAGGGGATCTTAATGAGTCATTCACAGGTTCATACATCCATCATCATTCACACAGTAGCAACTAGAGACTATACTAGCGCATGGCCGAATGGTCATGCACGCTTTTTATAGCCAGGAGCTTCCAGAAGCTTCCAGATCTCTGAGATGGACCAGTGACATCTGGAGCAGGACCTGGACACATGACTCCCGATCTCCAATGGGAGATCGTCTCGTGAGCATGCCCAGTATGAGAACAGAGGGACTTAGTCTCTGGAGCGATCTGCTGCAAAGCAATCTCCTCTGCGGTAGATAGACAGCAGGAGACCGCAGAATGTGAGGCTCTGGATTCCTGCAGAGCAGATGCAAAAACCTGACACCTAATATTACCCCCCCCCTCCTAGGGCCCCCTCCCCTCTGAGCCTTCCAATCCACCACCTTGTGCCCATTAGAGGCATAGGCCTCAGACTCGTCCGAAGGCAAGTCTGATGTCCCGGCAGGTGACGCGGAAAACCGGGACACGTGGAAGATATCAGAGGCGGCAAGATCACCAGG
This sequence comes from Dendrobates tinctorius, assembly GCF_039654945.1. NCBI lineage: Eukaryota > Metazoa > Chordata > Amphibia > Anura > Dendrobatidae > Dendrobates > Dendrobates tinctorius. Next base: position 2,187,682 of record NW_027361808.1, on the reverse strand, counting down.
TTTAAGAAGGGACATGTGGGAGACAATGAGACGGGAAAAATTGCCAGGAGCAGAAGTAGTAGTGGAACGCCGCAGTGTGTCAGCGGGCGTGCTCACTCTCTGTTTAAGGAAGCTATTCTGAGCACAAGAGTCACCCTGCCAGGAGTTTTGTGGTCTGCATGTAGCCACAGTGACCACCCGCCCTGGATGCGTGTGCCCACGCAAGAACCTTCGGCCGAAGGCGAGGGGGGACAAAGGTCTTGCCCGGCGGCACAGAGTTTGGCCATTGCAGGGCCCTGTTAACCGGGGGAACAGAGTGCTGACAGTGGTAACCACGAGTGGGACTTAGTGCCGGACGCGCCTCGAGGCTGGCGCGAGACACCTTCATGGGCTCTTGGGGTGAACACTCTGGCTCGGGTAATTCCGGAGGTTCAAAAAGGTTGGGAGCCGAAGTAACCTTCCATCTGGTCTGAGCACGCTCCAGCCCGCTCAGCGAAAAACGGAGATCAATGCGGGTGGCAATGGCAATCAGCTCCTCCAAACTTACCGGAACCTCTGGTAGACACCTCTCCAGAACATAGGGATGAGGGCTTTATCAAACCACTCCAGCTCGGAAGCCAGTGCCCGAAAACGAACGGCATACTGGCTAACCGAGAGAGATCCCTGAGTTAATGCAAGTAGCTGAAGAGACGTATCGTGCATGACCCGTGGTCCCAGGAAGACCTGCTTGATAGATGTTAAGAACTGTGCAGCAGTCCGAACCTCTGGGTCACCACGCTCCCATAGTGGCGTGGCCCACTTCAACGCCCTGCCCGACAGTAGGGAAACAATAAACCCCACTTTAGCCCGTTCCGTAGGGAATCGCGCAGCCAGTAACTCCAGCTGGATAGAGCACTGGCTCACGAAACCCCTACAGGAGGCACAATCACCAGAAAATTTATCGGGCAACGGGAGGCGGGAAACTGTCGGCGCAGGAGAGGACGTGGACATACGTGAAACCGCCTCTTCGATTGCCTGTACAGCAGCCTCACTAGACTTCGCAGCTGAGATAGCACTCTTAAGAGTAGCCAAGCAGCCCTCTAGCTGCCGAATGTACTGTAGGAGTTGCTGCTGATATGCCATTACTAGCCAGACCCTGGCGCTAGTATAATGTTAGGAACGGCAGAATGCACTAAATAATAATAAATAATAAAGTGCGTTCGCCGCTCGGGGTCCACCGTGCAGTAGGTGTTACACCGCTGCTAGGTAATGGCAGACGCCCAATATGGCGGTATATCGCGCATGGGTTGAACGTCACCCAAGTGCGGTAAGTAGTGTTGAGCGATACCTTCCGATATCAGGAAATATCGGATCGGATTGGATTGGACCGATACCTCAAAAATATCGGATATCGCCAATTCCGATAACAGAAACCAATGCAAGTCAATGGGACACAAATATCGGAATGAAAATAAACCCTTACTTTCCTTATAGGTTAATTCTACATGAAGGAAAACAACTAAGAATAATGTAGAATGTATTGGGGGAGGTGGAGGAGACATTAAAGGCATAGAGGTTTAGCCCAATCAAATGGTATAGCAGGAATTAATTTTTTTAAGACGTTCGGAGTTACAAAAATATTGACTATGTTAAGCTTTTTTACATTTTGTCAGATATTTATGTTTCACTACTTCCATGCTCTTCACCTTCTTTTTTACTTCTCCCACACTTTCTCCTTCATCATCCTCAGCAGCAGCATCTTTTTCATCAACTTCTTCTTCACCTTATTCATCTTCTTCTTCTTCACCTTCTTCCTATTATTTTTTTTTTACATTCTTCATATTCTTCTTATTCAACTATTATTCTTCTTCATATTCTACTTCTTCATCTTCTTCATATTCTTCTTCATCATATTCTTATTTGTGACAGGCATTCCTGTAGTTGTTATCTATAAAAGTTTGAAGATTACACCTTCCATTCTGCCTGTCACAAAAGATTTACAACAGGATTTGTCCGCATTCTGTTTTGCCTGCAGCAGCAGGTATTTTCCAGGGGCACCATGAGGAGGAACGGACTCACCCCCATACACTGCTTAGTTTTCTTCTGCTTATAATTTAGATAATATCTTTTGCTCTGATTTTTAGTCTTATGCTTAATGTTCTGCTTTTTGTTCTGCTGCTTCTTGTTCTTCTGTTTCTTGGTCTTCTGTCTCTTGTTCTTGTGTATCTTGATGGTTGTCTTCTTGATCTTTGTCCTCTTGGTCATCTTCTTCAGGGTCATCTTCTTGGTCTTCTTCAGGGTAGTCTTCAGGGTCGTCGTCTTCGGGGTCGTCATCTTCTTCGGGGTGGTCTTCAGGGTTGTCGTCTTTAGGGTCATCATCAGGGAGTGATTACCAAAAACCATTTCAAAAAGCTTGAACTTGGAAAGGTAGCAGAAGGTACCAGAAGGCTAAGGAACTGCTGAGAACCAGCTGACGGTACTGGAACCTGGATGGGTAGCCGAAGGTACAAGAGCCAATGGAACTACCGAGGACCAGCTGATGGTACTGGAACCTGGTTACTAAGCAGGAGATACCTGTGCCAGAAAGCACTACCAAGGACCAGCAGACGTTGGTGGAACTCGGATACCGAGAATGAGGCACCTAAACCAAAGGCTCTGCCTGGAACCAGCTGACGTTACTGGAACCCAGGGGGACATATTCAAGATTGACTTCCAGAGAACCAGCTAATGGTACTGGAACTCAGATAGGCAGCAGAAGGTACACATGAAAAAAAAAGTTGCAAGGCCGCGAGCCGGCCGGAGTTACTGAAACCCACAGTCCTACAGGGGGAGCTTGTCCTATTGGCACTACGGAACCAGCCTTCATTGCCAGATCCCGCAGCCCACATAGGAAGTGCCTAAACTGCAGGCACCATAGAGTCGTCGGCTAACCCGACCGCAACACGACAGGACAATGTATTGGAGGCAAAGTGACGTTGACACTACCCGGAAACAGCTGGCGTGCTGGAACCAGGCTGGGCAGGAGGGAGTACCCATGCCAAAGACACTTCTGAGCAGCAACTGGCGATGTTGGAGCCCAGGGTAAATACTAGAAACAGAGTTTGTGCAGAGGCGTAATTGGAGCAAGTTTAAAATCTGTAGTAGTGTGAATGTGGACAGAGCAGGCGAAATTGCCAGACACACAGCAGGGGATGAGCTGACGTTACTGAACACCAATAACACAGGAGCAAGTGTTGACTGTGCAGAAGGCACTTCTGAGCAGCAACTGGCAGTGTTGGAGCCGAGGGATTACAGGAGAAACAGAGTGTAGCCAGAGGCCTAATTGGAGCAAGTTTAAAATCTGTAGTAGTGTGAGTGTTGTCGGAGCAGGAGAAATAGCCGGACAAACAGCAGGAGATCAGCTGACGTTACTGAACCCCAATAACATAGGAGCAAGTGTTGACTGTGCAGACGGCACTTCTGAGCAGCAACTGGTGGTGTTGGAGCCCAAGGATTACAGGAGAAACAGGTGGTAGAAACATGAACACAACAGGAGACCTGGATACTGTTGCCAACCAATTATTTAATCTGGAAGAGGACTGGCAAATTCCTGCAAGATCCAGGCCTTGCTCATTTTCAGAAAAGTAAGCCGGTCAACGTTATCAGAGGATAGTAGCATGCGACGGTCTGTTAGTACACCACCTGCGGCACTAAAGACATGTTCCGATAATACACTAGCAGCAGGGCAAGCCAGCACCTCCAATGCATACTGGCTAAGCTCTGGCCATGTATCCAGCTTAGAGACCCAAAACTTCAAGGGGGAAGAGCCGTGTGGGAGAACACTGAGAGGGCAAGACATGTAGTCTGTCATCATCTGACAGAAACGTTGCCTCCTGCTGACTGGAGCCGTCTGTGATGGTGTAGACATTTGTGGCGGGGACACAAAACTTTGCCACATTTGGGCCATACTGGTCTTGCCTTGTGCTGAGGCGCTGCTTCTGCTCCCTCTTTGTGCAGAGTTTCCTCCACTGCCTCGACGCACTTCGCTGCTTTGTAAAGCAATAGCAGCATTGCTCTCAGGTGGAATGGAGAACATGACGGAATGCACCAATGTGTCTTGGAACTCCAGCATTTTACGCTCCCGGTTCAATGGTGTTATGAGGCTTTGTAAGTTATCCCGGTAGCGAGGATCTAGGAGGGTGTTCACCCAATAATCAGCCGTGTTGAGAATGTGGGCGATGCGGTGGTCATTTCTCAGGCACTGCAGCATGAAATCAACCATGTGCTGCAGACTGCCAACTGGCCACGAAACGCTGTCTCCTGCTTGAGGCGTCATCTCTGCCTGCTCTGCATCACCCCACCCTCGCTCTACATACTGACTGCTAGAGCATTGTGTACCTCCCTCCTCTGGACAGATGTCTTCCTCCTCCACTGACTCCTCCTCATCCTCCTCACAAAGTGTCCCCTGCCTAAGCCTTTGTGAGGAGCCACGTTGTGCAGACTGTCCAGAAGCAGATGGCATTTGTGACTCCTCATCCTCCACCTCTTCCACAACCTCCTCCCTTAGTGCTTGCAGTGTTTTTTCAAGCAGGCAGATAAGGGGGATAGTCATGCTGACTAGTGCATCATCTGCACTCGCCATCCACGTGGAATCATCGAAGGCATGCAAAACGTGGCAGATGTCCTTCATAGAGACCCACTCAGTGGTGGTGAAGTGTGAACAGCGCGCAGTGCGACTTGTTTGCGCCTGATGCAGCTGGTACTCCATTACTGCTGCCTGCTGCTCACACAACATCTCCAACATATGTAACGTTGAATTCCACCTGGTGGGTAGGTCACATATGATGCGATGTTTCAGAAGGCGGAATCGGCGCTGCAGAGCTGCAATGCGCGATCTTGCCATGCTGGAACGCCGCAAGTGAGCGCACTCTATTTGGACCTTGTGCAGCAGTGCATCAAGATCCAGATGGTCCCTCAAAAAACTCTGCACGACCAAGTTGAGCACATGTGCCAGACATGGGATGTGAGTGAGGTTGCCTAGGTCCAGAGCTGCCACCAGATTTCGGCCATTGTCACACACTACCATGCCTGGCTGGAGATTCGCTGGCAGAAACCACATGTCTCTCTCCTGCTTGATGGCATTCCAGAGCTCCTGCGCTGTGGGGCTTCGATTCCCCAAAGAAATTAATTTCAATACGGCCTGTTGACGTTTGGCCACGGCTGTGCTCATATCGGTCGTAACAGGTAAGCGTTCACGGGTCCATGTGGAGGTAGACTGTGACGGCTCCTGCAGTGCTGATTCAGAGGAACTTGAGTATGAGGAGGAGTCAATGTGTACAGACTGGATTCCTGCAATCCTTGGAGTTGGCAGAACACGTACAGTGCCACTCTCGGGATCTGTACCCGGCTCCACAACATTGACCCAATGGGCAGTGAGGGAAAGATATTGTCCCTGTCCATGTTTACTGGTCCATGCATCGGTGGTCAGGTGGACCTTGCTACTGACGGCGTTTAGTAACGTATGTTTAATTTTTCCCTCCACATGCTTTTGCAGGGCAGGGACGGCTTGCCTGCTGAAATAAAAGTGGCTGGGCACATTGTATTGTGGGACTGCCAATGCCATGAAGTTACGGAAGGTCTCAGTCTCCACCAGCCTGAATGAGAGCATTTCAAAGGACAGTAGTTTTGCAATGCCAGCATTCAGAGCCTGTGCTCGGGGGTGGTTTGCCGAGTATGGGCACCTTTTCTCCCATGCCTGTGCTACCGATGGCTGTAGACTGGCCTGGGAGTGTGAGGATGACAGGGAACGTGGTGCTGTGAGTGGAATGACACTGTTTCTCTGTACAACAGTGCCAGAGGTTCTTCCATGGCGATCCTGTGAGGAAGCCGAACCAGCTGTGTGTGAGCTGGAGGAAGAGGCTACAACACGAGCTGAAGAGGTGGTAGGTGGCGCTGTAGGTTGGCCTAGGTCTTCAGTGTGTCTTTGTAACTCCACCACGTGCTTGGTCCGCACATGTTGTCACATATTTTTGGTATTGAGGTTGCTGACACTTTTCCCTCTTTTCACTTTTTGATTACACAGCTTGCATTTGACAAAGCAAAAGTCATCTGCAACTGTGTCAAAAAAGGTCCAGGCACTGCAAGTCTTAGGAGCGCCCGTTTTGGGTTTTGTAAGAGGCATGCTCCTAATGGGTGCCGAAGTGGAGGCTACAGGCAACTGAGTCTGCCCCCTCCCTCTGCCTCCTTTTTTGGCCTTTCGGGGAATCTCTTCCTCAGAGCTGCTCCCACCACCTTCCTGTACCTCATGCCATGATGGGTCAAGGACCTCATCATCTACATTACCCTCTTCAAATGACTGCTTCTCCTGGGTAGTCTCGATAGCACAGTATGCACCAGAAAGTGGCACCTGAGTCTCATCATCCGATGCGTACTGAGGTGTGCTGATCATAGGCACTGGCCCACCCGCCTCTTCAGATTCAGAGAGACAAAGCTGTTGCGCATCACTGCATACTACCTCTTCTTCAAATTCTCGAATGCTGCTTGGCTGGCCCCCTCTTTCCAAGCCAACAGATTCAGAGAACAGAAGTAGAGATGGCTCCTGTCCTTCTCTTACTGCCTGGGCAATTTGGCAGGTGGTGAGGAGACAGATGGGTGCTCTTCAGTGCTCTGGACCTGAGAGGATCTGGACCTAATTGAAGTCGATGCGTTAGCTGCCATCCATCCGACAACGGCTTCAATTTGTTCGTCCCACAGCAGTGGGGTACGGTGAGCTCCTACAAAGCTGCACATAAAGGACTGTTCCCTGGTAAAACTGGGGGATACTGAGTCACTGGTGCCCGCAGCAGGCAGAGAATCCCCATGTCCTCTCCCTGCAGAAACTCCACGCCCACGTGCCTTACTCCCTGCCTTCTTCATCTTGGTAGACTGATAACGATAGGCAGAAAAGTACTAAGGGCTTAGTGTGCTTATTCCTGAACAGCTGCTAACAGGTATAAGGCCGGTTTCACATTAGCGCTTTTTAAGCGCACGCACGGCCGGGGGTAGCTCCGCCCCCGAGCCGGCTCTCTGCCCGGCGTGCCCGCCCCTCGCTTGTAGCGCCGCCTACTAGCGGACAGCGGCGCCTGCGATCGGCGCACCCTATCTTTAGCATAGAGTGCGCAGATCGTGCGCAGGCCGTGCGCTAGTTGCGCTTTGACCTGCGCTGCGCACTTTTGACGGTGCGCCGTGCGCGCCAAAATCAAACTTTTCGGATTTTGGCGCGCACGGCGCACCGTCAAAAGTGCGCAGCGCAGGTCAAAGCGCAACTAGCGCACGGCCTGCGCACGATCTGCGCACCCTATGCTAAAGATAGGGTGCGCCGATCGCAGGCGCCGCTGTCCGCTAGTAGGCGGCGCTACAAGCGAGGGGCGGGCACGCCGGGCAGAGAGCCGGCTCGGGGGCGGAGCTACCCCCGGCCGTGCGTGCGCTTAAAAAGTGCTAATGTGAAACCGGCCTAAGAAACACTAATTTTATAAAGTGTGGACTAGACTTTAATATGAGCTAATGTGGCCTACACAACTGTAAAGTCGAGTGTTTGGTGAACTTTATTAACTTTTTTTTTTCACAAAAAGACCCTGGATGTGCCCAAAGATGTAAAACCGATAGTATCACAAACTTTTTGTAGCTATTACAATGCAAGAAGGTAACCTACAATGCAATAGATGAGGCTCCAAAAAATAGGCTAATACTAATCTGGCTGGGGCTGCAGGGCACAAGCTAGCAGAAAGGCTCCTCTATCTACTCCTATATAGTGTTTGCAAATATTCTAGCTGGATACGGATGGAACCACACTAATAGGAGAAATCTGGAAAAATGAGCAGCACTAATGCAAAAAAGGACAATGTATGAGGCAGTGACGCATGCTGAGCAGACTACAACCGGAGGTGGCTGCAGAACACACTTCAGCGTGAGCTGCACTCACACACAGAGACCTCGCAGACAGCCGTGAACAGCGCTACAAGGCAAAAGAAAACTTCTCACACAGCGGTTGCTAAAGTAGCCTGGGTAAAGCACAATAAAACAAATCTCTAGCTCAAACTGTCCCTCAGAGTCAGAACAGCAGCGTCCTGTCCCTAAGTAAATTCACAGCAGAGTGAACCCAAAATGGTGGCGGCGGCTTTTATAGTGCATCATGACATCATTTCAGCAGCCAATCACAGCCATGCCATTAGTTAACATGCCTAACATGCATAACAGGATGTGCCCATGCTTCTTAGGATTCCTCATTAGCTGAATAAAATCAAACTGGCTCATTGCATTATGGCAACTTCCGATTCCGGTATTCGATATTCTAAAAGTATCGGAACTCAATATCGGAACTCCGATACCGCGAATATCGTCCGATACCCGATATTGCAGTATCGGAATGCTCAACACTAGCGGTAAGCAATCTCTGTTTGCTCACAGAGATATCAGCAGAGGTAAACACAAAAGGCTGAGCCTGTTAGTGTCACAGGACTCAGGTAAATGCACACACGACATCTGGTCACAGGAGCAGGACCCAAGACAGAGGAGCTGCGTCCGTCTAGACCTATCGTGCATGCGGCGTCGCTACTGCGGATGCCAAAGAGGGCTGCAACTACAGCGCGGCGTAGAACACTGCCGCTAGTCGACAAAGCAATGAAGCAGGCACAATGTCGGACGCTAGCACTGTGGATGATGCTGTAGTGGCTTGAGGCTTGCCACGCGCTGGAGCTGACTCTAATCTAAGTCCCTGTACACATTCGTAATATCAAAGGAAGGGGATCTTAATGAGTCATTCACAGGTTCATACATCCATCATCATTCACACAGTAGCAACTAGAGACTATACTAGCGCATGGCCGTATGGTCATGCACGCTTTTTATAGCCGGGACCTTCTGGAAGCTTCCAGATCTCTGAGATGGGCCAATGACATCTGGAGCAGGACCTGGGCACATGACTCCCGATCTCCAATGGGAGATCGTCTCGTGAGCATGCCCAGTATGAGAACAGAGGGACTTAGTCTCTGGAGTGATCTGCTGCAAAGCAATCTCCTCTGCGGTAGATAGACAGCAGGAGACCACAGAATGTGAGGTTCTTGATTCCTGCAGAGCAGATGCAAAAACCTGATGCCTAACACATCAAGCTTGTCCTCGGATAAATGCGAGGTGAACGCCATCGTGGAGTGTAAGGTGGTACATGGCAAAAGGTATTACCTGGTGGACTAGAAGGGTCATGGCCCAGAGGATAGAACCTGGGAGCCCGTGAAGAATATTTGTGCTCCCCTGCTCATTGCGGCCTTTGAGTGTAGCGAGGCGCAGGAGGGAGGGGGCCCTAGAAGGGGGGGTAATGTTAGGCGTCGGATTCCGACCTCTGCTCAGGAGGAATCCCCAGCCTTGCCTTCTGTAATCTCCCATTCAGTTCCGACTGCAGAGGAGGCTGCTCAGCAAAGGCGTCGCTCCTGGCATCTTGCTCAAGCTAGTGCGGTCAGGTTGGTTGCTGCTGCCACCTCTGGTTCAGCTTTAGCAATCCGCACTAGTCAGCAGCAAGCAGCTCCAGTGTCTAAGTCCTTTTTGCAGCCTATTGAGCATGCCCGTGGGACGATCTTTCATTGGAGGTCGGAGGTCACATGCTCAGGTCCTCAAGCAGCTCGGATTGGACCATCAGGAAGGTCTCGAAAGGACGCTGCTCTAAAAGGTTTGCATGGCCGCTTGGCCATGCGCTTGTATAGACTCTGATGGTTAGTTGTTTGTGTGACGATGGATGTATGAAACTGGTGACTGACTCATTATGAAACCCCTACCCTCGATTGTGTATGGGTTAGGGTTTAAGGAGATACAGTCAGCGCCAGTAGTGGTATAATCTATGTGCCTCAAAGCATCCTGCTCTCCATACGAGTGTTAGCACCAGATAGCGCCAGCCAGCACAAGGCACCACTGGACCGTATGTGCAGCAGCGTTCCTCACAGCAGCGCCGTGCACAAGTCAAGCGCATACCTCCCCACTCTGGGTGGTTAGTGGCATCCTCTGAACCGGTGCAGTGCGCACGTGGTGCGACTATATTATTTAGTTTATGCATCGCAGTTGTGGTGTCAAACGCTAGTGGGACTAGAGGGACTCTAACCCTGTGTCCTTGAGGCAGAGTCCTGTGTCTCTTAATTAGTGTTCACCTTGCTGAGCCCTGTGAGGTTAACAGGCTCCGGCACTTGTGTTCTGCGGCTCTGTGCAGTAACAGAGTTCGCTCCTGTACACACCGGGTCAGCGGTTACCCCGCCGGTGTTCAGTCAGTGTTCGCCATTATCGATCAGCAGTATACCATCTCTGCATGGTGGACTCCGGGTTGCGAATGCACCTTACTATTATATTTTATTTGCTGCGTTCCGCCAACCCTAACACCCATTTGGTCGTAACCCCCAATATGGTCATGTTGAGCAGACACATGTTGGGACCAGCCTCCAACAGTGGGTCTGCTCAAGTGGCTGTAGTGGGCAGGTGCTGAATACTCATACATGTGTCCAGGTTGTGGTTGCTGTTGTGTTTGGGTGGCCTGTGTCTTGGTTGACATACATGGTGGAAGTGCTGCAGCGACTGCTCCTGCCTGCTCTTCTGGAATATCTTGCAGCGGCAGAAGGTTGCAGTTAGGCGTCGGGTTCCTGCATTGGCTCAGCAGGAATCCAGAGCCTCACATTCTGCGGTCTCTCATTGTCTATCGACTGCAGAGGAGATTGCTCAGCAGTCTCAGCATCCCAGACGCTCTGCCCAGACCTGCTCTGTGGGTCTGGCTGTTGCTGCCACCTTTGGGTCAGCAATAGCAATGCAGGCTGCTTTGCAGCAAAACGCCCCAGAGGCTAAGTCCTCTTGTCGTGCTTCTGGGCATGCTCATGAGGCAATCTCCCATTGGAGATCGGGAGTCACATGTGTTATGAATGAGTCACCAAAGGAGGAAAAAACAAAAATACAAGCTAAGTCCAGAAAACCGGAGAGGTTGATAGCTATCGGATTGCAGACCCCTGATCCTATTCACACAACTAACAGTAGCCGTGAGGGGGTTCCTACGGTGCCCTAGACCCCTCGTTCACAGCCGGAGAACTAAATAAGCCTAAAGAAAGAAAGGGGAAATCTAAACTGCCCCAGAGCAGACCCCAAAGCAATAGACAGCCCCCAACATGTATTGTCGGTGAAAAGCAGATGAAAACACAAACACAGACAGAAAGACAGGTTGAGCAAACGATGGGGCCCAACTAACTAAATAGGAAAGGACAGAAAAGATGCTAGCTGCAATCCGCAAAAATTCTGCCAAAATAATGTCCAACACGTCTGATAGAAAAAAGGCCCTGAAGTCACTAGACTTCAAAATCACTATATCAGCACTCAGGTATATTCTGAAGACTGAGCAAAAGAACAACTTGACCAGAGACAAAAATGGAGCTCAGCCTGTACCAACAAGGGCAGGCAGAACACAAACACTAAGTAAACAGACAAATCTCATGGAAAAATAAGAGAACAAAAACTTAGCTTTCCGAAGACAGGTACTGAACTGGTTTGCAAGAGCTCAGAGCAGAAAGGATCACCAGCAACCCTGTAGGGCATCAGCTGCCTTATATCCACTCAGTGATTCCGGGTGTCCAATCACGCTCCGCCTGTTCAGATGACAGGTTTTTCCCATCCCAATCAATTTCACTACCTCTCTTCACCAGCAGAGGGAGTTCATCAGACATCAACAGTGAAGGGAAAATGAACTCACAACACACATGCTCAGGCCTGTTATGAATGGGTCGCAGAGGAAAAAAAAACAACACAAGCTAAGTATCAGAAAACCAGAGAGGTTGGTAACTATGCAGACTGCAGATCTCTGATTCTAACCACGCAAATAGCAGCAGTCATGGAGCGTTCCTACGTTGGTCCTAGACGCCTAGTCACAACCGGAGAGCTAAATAAGCCTAAAGCAGGAAAAGAGGAAAACTAACTGCCCCAGAGCAGACCCCAAAGGAAAGACAGACCCCCACATGTATTGACGGTGAAACAAGATGAAAACACATACAAAGGCAGGAAAATAGGCTGAGCAAATGATGGGGCCAAACTAACTAGAAAGGACAGGAAAGGAAAGACACTGTCTGCAATCTGCCATAGAACCCTACCAAAAATAATGTCCAACACATCTGATAGCAAAATTAACCCTGAAGTCACTAGACTTCTCCCACTATATCAGCACTCTGAAATATTCTGAAACAGAGCAAAATGAGGCCAATCTAATAAGGGACAAAAAAAAGCAAATTGGCAAATACAGATAAATACGAGTGGAAATTCAGCACAGCCCAGCCGGGCTGGCTGACTACACAAAAAACTGAATTGACCAACAAGAGCAAGTGTGAACATTAGCAAAAACAAACTTAACTTGAAAAGACTGGAACAGAGTCCAAGACCTGAGAAGCAGACTGCACCACCAGCACCAGGATAGGGTGTCGGCTGTCTTATATCCAGTCTGATACTCCAGAGATCCAATCGTTATCCTCCTCACCAGGTGGCAGATCACTAGCAATTAAACCAACCTCACTACCTCCTGTCACCACCAAAGGGAGAACGGAAGGAGAACTCTCAACTGGTGGAGCAGAAAATGAGCTCATAACAGTACCCCCCCCTTGAGGAGGGGTCACCAAACCCTCATCCATGCCACCAGGCCAATCAGGATGGGTCCGGTGAAAAGCACAAACCAATTTATTGGCATGAATATCAGAGGCAGAGACCCAAGAATTATCCTCCTGGCCATAACCCTTCCATTTGACCAAATACTGGAGTCTCCGTGTAACCAAACGAGAATCCAATATTTTCTCTACCTCATATTCCACATTGCCTTTAATCAATACAGGGTCAGGAGGTTCCGCCACAAGAACTACTGGCTCAACAAACCTCTTCAACAGTGATTTGTGAAATCCGCTATGGATTTTGAACGTAACTGGAAGAGCCAATCGAAAAGAAACAGGATTAAGAATCTCCAAAATCCTATAAGGTCCAATAAATCTTGGCTTAAATTTTGGAGATGCAACCTTCATAGGAATATTCTTAGACGACAACCAAACCATATCACCCACTTTAAACCGGGGACCAATGGTCCTATGCCGTTTGGAAAAACGCTGGGCCTTTTCCTGAGAGAGTGACAACTTATCCACCACTTGGTCCCATATCTGCTGCATTCTCGCAACCACAGTGTCCACACCTGGGCAGGACGAAGATTCCACTTGCCCTGAAGAGAATCGAGGATGAAACCCAAAATTACAGAAAAAGGGTGACATCAAAGTGGCAGAACTAGCTCTATTGTTCAGCGCAAATTCGGCCAATCATCTTGATCAGCAGATATATAAAACATCTTAAATAAGACTCCAGGGTCTGGTTTGTTCTCTCAGTCTGCCCATTGGTCTGGGGATGAAACGCGGAGGAGAAGGATAACTGAATTCCCAGATTGGAAAAAAAGGCTTTCCAAATTCTGGAAACAAACTGGACCCCTCTATCGGACACAATGTTCTCAGGAATCCAGTGTAACCAAACCACCTGTTGTCAAAACAAGGGTACCAACTCAGCGGAAGATGGCAACTTTGGGAGAGGTACAAGATGTACCATCTTCGAAAATCTATCGCAAATTACCCAGATTACATTCATTCTCTGAGAGACAGGAAGATCAGAAATAAAATCCATTGAGATATGGGTCCATGGCCTCTTGGGCACCGGCAGGGGTATCAGCAACCCACTAGAACGAGAACAGGGTATAGACTGAGAACATGTCCCACAGGACTGTACAAAATTCCTGATATCACGAGATAAGGCAGGCCACCAAAATGACCGACTAACCAAATCTCTGGTACCAAAAATACCTGGATGACCAGCCAATGCGGAGCAATGGACTTCAGACATCACTCTCTTTCTCAACTGGTCAAGAACATACAATCTTCCCATAGGGCAACGCTCAGGTTTATCCTCCTGAAATTCCTCCAGGGCGCATCTCAAATCGGGCGAAATGGCAGAAAGAACTACCCCCTCACCTAGGATAGTAGTAGGCTCGGTCACATTAAGAGAATCAGCAAAGAAACTCCTAGAAAGGGTGTCTGCCTTAACATTCTTAGTGCCCGGAAGACAAGAGACCACAAAATTAAAACGTGTGAAAAACAAGGCCCATCTAGCCTGTCTAGGATTCAAGAGTTTGGCCGACTCCAGATAAGTCAGATTCTTGTGATCGGTGAGGACCACAAATTGATGTCTAGCTCCCTCCAACCAATGTCTCCACTCCTCAAATGCCCATTTCATGGCCAACAAGTCCCAATTCCCCACGTCATAGTTGCGTTTAGATGGGGAGAACTTTCGAGAAAAGAAGGCACAGAGATTCATCTTAGAAGTCACAGGGTCTTTTTGGGACAAAACAGCTCCTGCACCAATCTCAGAAGCGTCTACCTCCACTTGAAATGGAAGTGAGACATCAGGTTGCCGTAAAACTGGAGCTGAAGTAAATCTCCGCTTAAGCTCCTGAAATGCTGAGACAGCCTCAGGAGGCCAATTCAGCACATCAGCTCCCTTCTTGCTCAGATCAGTCAGTGGTTTGACAACACTAGAAAAATTACCTATAAATTTACGATAGAAATTAGCAAAACCCAAAAACGTCTGAAGAGCCTTCAAAGAATTAGGCTGAACCCAATCATAAATGGCCTGTACCTTGGCTGGGTCCATTTCAATAGTCGATGGAGATAAGATAAATCCCAAAAATGAAATCCTCTGTACACCAAAGAGACATGTCGATCCCTTAACAAACAGGGAATTCTCCCTCAAAATCCGGAACACAGTCCGGACATGTTCCACATGGGAATCCCATTCACTAGAAAAGATCAAAATATCATCCAGATAGATGATCAAAAACTTATCCACAAAGTCTCGGAAAATATCATTAATATAGGACTGGAAGACAGAAGGGGCATTAGAGAGCCCAAAAGGCATCACCAGGTACTCAAAATGTCCCTCCGGAGTATTAAACGCCATCTTCCATTTATCCCCGTGCTTGATGCGAATAAGATTATACGCCCCCTGAGGTCAAGCTTAGTAAACCAGCAGGCACTCTTAACTCTGGAGAATATATCAGACATCAGAGGTAACGGGTACTGATATTTAACCGTCATCTTGTTAAGGGAATGATAATCAATACACGGTCTTAATGAACCATCTTTCTTGGCCACAAAAAGAAACCCCAGCACCTAAAGGTGATGAGGATGGTCTAATATGACCCTTCTCCAACGACTCCTTAATATAGGATCGCATAGCATCATGATCGGGTACAGATAAGTTGAAAAGCCGACCCTTCGGAAATTTACACCCAGGCATCAACTCAATTGCACAGTCATAACTCCTATGAGGAGGCAAAGACGCAGACTTACTCTCACTAAATACATCAGAGAAATCAGCCAGATAGTCAGGAATATCATGAGACTGAGGAGAGATGGAGAACACAGGAGCGTCCCTAAGAGCACACTGACAACCCCAACTCACCACAGACACAGATCTCCAATCAAAAACTGGGTTATGAGTTTGCAACCAGGGGAAACCCAGAACAATAATATCATGCAAATTATGCAGCACTAAATATTTACAAATTTCTTGGTGGTCTGGGGCAACTCGCATTATCACCTGGGTCCAAAAATGAGGTTTATTCTCCGCCAAAGGAGTGGCATCAATACCCCTCAAAGGAATAGGCGTCTGCAGAGGTGTCATGGACAAACCACAACGTTTAGCAAAGTCCAAATCCATCAGATTCAGAGCTGCTCCTGAATCCACAAAAGCCTTAGTGGAAAACGTGGACAAGGAGCAGATCAGAGTAATTGCCAAAAGGAACTTAGGTTGTACACTGCCCACAGCAAATGTGTGTGCAAAATGTTTCTCTCGTTTAGTGCAGACAGAAATAGTATGAGAGGCGTCTCCACAGAAAAAACACAGCTTATTACGCCTTCTAAACTCCTGACGCTGCACCCTAGACAAAACCTCATCACATTGCATAGGTTCTGACATTTGTTCAAAAGGTGGCAGTGCCTCCCATGTAGTTTTACGTTCACATAAACGCCGATTAACTTGAATGTCTAATGACATAGAGCCATCCAGACCAGAGGGAACAGGAAATCCCACCATAACATCTTTTACGGTCTCTGATAAACCTTTCCGAAAGAGGGCTGCCAATGCACTATCATTCCATTTAGTAAGGACCGCCCACTTTCGGAATTTTTGACAGTATAACTCTGCAGAATCCTGACCCTGGTTTAATGCCAACAGGGTTCTCTCAACTTGATCAACGGCATTAGGTTCATTATACAACAACCCCAAGGCCTGAAAAAATGCATCTACATTAGTCAGAATAGGATTTTCAGGTGTCAGAGAAAACGCCCAATCCTGGGGATCGTCGTGCAGCAAGGAGATGACAATTTTAACCTGCTGCACAGAGCTCCCCGATGAGTTAGGCTTCAAGGCAAGAAATAATTTACAATTATTCTTAAAATTCAGAAATTTAGACCAATCCCCAGAAAACACATCAGGAGTAGGGATCTTGGGCTCAGCAGCACGTGACTGAATGAGGTAGGTGGAAATTCCCTGTACTTCAGCAGCAAGTTGCTCCACACGATCAGACAATTGCTTAATCTCCATTAGGAGAAAAAAAAAATCATCCTACGGCCCCAGAGAAAAAGAGGAAAAAAAAAAATTCCGACACTCTTTTCTCTTTTTTTTCCCCTTTTTAAAACAATTTTTTCCTGCTTTTGAGTACCCTAGAATCTGTGGTAAGGCTGGTGATTCTGTTATGAATGGGTCGCCGAAAAAAAAACCAACACAAGCTAAGTCTCAGAAAACCAGAGAGGTTGGTATCTATGCTGACTGCAGATCCCTGATTATAACCACGCAACTAGCAGCAGTCGTGGAGCGTTCCTACGTTGGTCCTAGATGCCTCGTCACAATCGGAGAGCTAAATAAGCCTAAAGCAGGAAAAGAGGAAAACTAACTGCCCCAGAGGAGACCCAAAAGGAAAGACAGCCCCGCACATGTATTGACGGTGAAACAAGATGAAAACACATACAAAATCAGTAAAATAGGCTGAGCAAACGATGGGGCCAAACTAACTAGAAAGGACAGAAAAGGAAAGACACTGTCTGCAATCTGCCAAAAACCCTACCAAAAATAATGTCCAACACATCTGATAGCAAAATTAACCCTGAAGTCACTAGACTTCTCCCACTATATCAGCACTCTGAAATATTCTGAGACAGAGCAAAAAGAGGCCAATCTAATAAGGGACAAAAAAAAGCAAATTGGCAAATACAGATAAATACGAGTGGAAATTCAGCACAGCCCAGCCGGGCGGCTGACTACACAAAAAACTGAATTGACCAACAAGAGCAAGTGTGAACATTAGCAAAAACAAACTTAACTTGAGAAGACTGGAACAGAGCTGAGTCCAAGACCTGAGAAGCAGACTGAATCACCAGCACCAGGATAGGGCGTCGGCTGTCTTATATCCAGTCTGATACTCCAGAGATCCAATTGTTATCCTCCTCACCAGGTGGCAGATCACTACCAATTAAACCAACCTCACTACCTCCTGTCATCACCAGAGGAAGAACGGAAGGAGAGCTCTCAACTGGTGGAGCAGAAAATGAGCTCATAACACAGGCCCTTCTCCTGATCTCATTGGTCCATCTCAGAGATCTGGAAGATCCCGGAAGCGCACGGCTATTAAAGGTCCACATGGCCGCTCGGCCATGTGCTAGTATAGACTCTAATTGCTACTGTGTGAATGGTGATGGATGCATGGACTGCAAATGACTCATTAAGATTCCCCTCCCTCTGATATTATGAGTGCGGTTAGGGATCTAGTTATAGAGTCAGCGCCAGTCAGTGGCAAGTTACTGGCCATACGGCACATCCTCCACAGTGCTAGCGTCTGACAGTGCGCCACTCTGGGGCACTGCTGCATTGTGGCTGGGTCAGTCGCCATGCTGCAGTGTGCAGCTCCTCTCGGTGTCCGTAGTTGCGACACTGCACGCACGGTAGGTCTAGACGGACTCTGACCCTCTGCCTAGGGCCCAGCTCCTGTGACCACATACCGTGCGTGCACTTCTCTGAGACCTGTGAGTCCAGCAGGCTCAGTATTTATGCTAATGCATTTGGCATCTCTGTGAAGCCAACAGAGTACGCCGAGCGCACACCGGGTGACGTCCAACCCGCGTGCAATAATACCGCCATATTTCGTGTTCGCCATTATTTAGCAGCAGTGTTAATACCTTCTGCACGGTGGACCCTGAGTGGCGAACGCACTTTATTATTTATTTATTTAGTGCGTTCCACCGTTCCTAACGTTATTCTAGCGCCGGGTCTGGCTAATAATGGCGGACAAGCAGCAGTTACAGCGGTACATTCGGCAGCTGGAGGGCAGGTTGGCAGCCCTCAAGAGTTCCACCTCGGCTGCGGATGCTGCTGCGGTCACTGCTCAGACAATTGCAGAAGCTGTCTCCCGTGCGTCCATGTCCACGCCCACGCCGACAATTTCCCACCTCCCGATTCCCGATAAATTTTCTGGTGACAGCGCCACCTGTAGGGGTTATATGAGCCAGTGCTCTATCCAGCTCGAGTTACTGGCCACGCGATTCCCTACAGAGGTGGGGTTTATCGTCTCCCTCCTGTCAGGCAGGGCGTTGGAATGGGCTACGCCACTATAGCAGCGTGATGACCCTGTGGTACTGAGCGCTGCTCAGTTTCTAAAATCACTAAAGCAGGTCTTTTTGGGGCCCCGGGTCACTCACGACACCTCTCTCCAGTTACTTGCGTTAACACAGGGATCCCTGTCGGTCAGTCAGTACGCCGTCCGTTTCCGGACACTGGCTTCCGAGCTAGAGTGGCCTGATAAAACACTCATCCCTGTGTTCTCGAGAGGGTTGGCTGAGCATGTCTAGGATGCTTTATCTACCAGGGATGTTCCCGTAAGTCTGGAGGAGTTGATTTCTACCTGTATTGACCCCCGTTTTACTGAGTGCGGGCTGGAGCGTACTCAATCCAGACAGAAGCTTAGGCTGGCCCCCGACTTCTCTGAATTTCTTGAACCCCCTGATCTGGAAGTCATACCTCCTAAGCCCATGGATGTGTCTTGTACCGGTCCCAAACCTTGTCCGGCACAGGGCTCCAGTCTGGCCACCTGGCTAACAGGTGTCCGCAGCGATCGAAAAAACATTCACCTCCCGTAGTAGTTGGTGGGGATCTACCTAATATGAAAACTTTCTCCTCCAAACCGTTATTCCGAGGGATGTTAGACAGTGGAGCTTCCACCTGGGAGGTAGAGGTCACGGTGGACTCTGGGGCAGAAGGAAATTTTATGTCTTCAGCCTTCGCCCAAAAGCACGACATTCCTCTGGTGCAACTCCCTCAACCCGTGACTTTCAGGGTGGTCAACGGATCTACCTTACCATCTCAGATTACCCACCAGACAGCACCTCTGGGGTTTTCAATCTCCCCAGCTCATCACAAGACCTTGTCCCTGCTCATTATGCCAAAGGGCATCGACCAGGTGCTTCTCTGACTTCCCTGGCTCCGTTGCCATTCCCCTCATATAGAGTGGTCCTCGGGGAGTATACTGGGCTGGAGCAAGGACTGTGTGGGAAGGTGCATGGGGGGCAGTGTCCAAAGTAGCCTCTGCGGAGGTGCCCACGGGTCTTGCCGCGCCCTCCACTGGGAATCTGAGGTCCACGGTTATGGCCGCCGTTGATTCGGTGCCGTCGGCCAAGACCTTTGTCCCACCTCACCTGGGGTCCAAGGTTCTTGTGTGGGCACACGCGTCCAGGATGGGTGGTAACTTTGGTTACAAGAGGACCACAAAACTCCTGGCAAGGTCTTATTGGTAGCCGCACAGGGCTCGGGACATTAAAAAATACATTCAGGCATGCGCCTCATGTGCTCGGAGCAGCTCCTCTAAACAGAAGCCAGCTGGGTTACTGTATCCCTTGCCGGTGGCAGACCGGGCAATGGAGGTTTGCGACTGTTTGGGTCGCACCCCACATGTCACTCAAGCCTCTAAAGAGAGAATGAAGACACCCACTGACACATATGGGCGCCCTGCTCCAACTTTTGCTCCTGGCGACTTTGCCATCCCTGACGCCTTCCACGTGTCCCTTCTCAAACCTGTTCACATGTCCTGGTTTTCCGAGTCATCTGCCGGGACATCAGACTTGTCTTCGGACGAGTCTGAGGCCTATGCCTCTATGGGACACAAGGTGGTACGTGGCAAAAAAATTTTTTTGATGGATTGGAAGGCTCAGGGGGGAGGGGGCCCTAGCAGAGGGGGTAATGTTAGGCATCGGGTTCCTGCAGCAGCACAGCAGGAATCCAGAGCCTCACATTCTGCGGTCTCTCATTGTCTATCGACTACAGAGGAGATTGCTCAGCAGTCTCAGCGTCCCAGACACTCTGCCCTGACCTGCTCTGTGGGTCTGGCTGTTGCTGCCACCTTTGGGTCAGCAATAGCAATGCAGGCTGCTTTGCAGCAAAACGCCCCAGAGGCTAAGTTCTCTCGTCATGCTTCTGGGCATGCTCACGAGACGATCTACCATTGGAGATCGGTAGTCACATGCTCAGGTCCTTCTCCTGATCTCATTGGTCCATCTCAGAGATATGGAAGGTCCCAGAAGCGCACGGCTATAGAAGGTCCGCATGGCCGCTTGGCCATGCGCTAGTATAGACTCTAATTGCTACTGTGTGAATGGTGATGGATGTATGGACTGCAAATGTCTCATTAAGATTCCCCTCCCTCTGATATTACGAGTGTGGTTAGGGATCTAGTTATAGAGTCAGCGCCAGTCAGTGGCAAGTTAATGGCCACACGGCACATCCTCCACAGTGCTAGCGTCCGACAGTGCACCCCTCTTGTGCACTGTCGCATTGTGGCTGGGTCAGTCGCCATGCTGCAGTCTGCAGCTCCTCTCGGCGTTCGCAGTTGCGACGCAGCACGCACGGTAGGTCTAGACGGACTCTGACCCTCTGCCTAGGGCCCAGCTCCTGTGACCACATACCGTGCGTGCACTTCTCTGAGACCTATGAGTCCAACAGGCTCAGTATTTATGTTAATGCCTTTAGCATCTCTGTGAAGCCAACAGAGTATGCCCAGCGCACACCGAGTGACATCCAACCCACGTGCAATAATACCGCCATATTTAGTGTTTGCCATTATTTAGCAGCAGTGTTAACACCTTCCTCACGGTGGATCCTGAGCGGCGAACGCACTTTATTATTTATTTAATTCGTTCCGCCGTTCCTAACAGTTGCTTGATGACATTTGCCATCTTTCCAGAAAAACAAACACAGGAGTTGGGTTGTTTGGGAGTGTGCAGGCATCGATGAGGATTTGGATGGCACCTCTGGCCTACAGCCTCACTGAACGCGGAATGGGCCACAAGTAGCGTGCCAGACTGCGTGAGTACGCTTCCTCCCCATTGTTATGTGCTGCCCTGGACAAATAGTCCAACACCCCTGTGTCAACTTGCTTCCTTGTGCCAGTGGTGGAATGCACCCTTCTGCGCCGCCTACGCCGTGGTATTGCTGAAGGCTGGGATGAGGTATCCAGAGACATGGTTGGAATGCTGCTGTGGACCCCTTCATCATCCTCAGGATTAGCCTCCTGTGTGACAGAAGATGCTGCTGGTGGTGGTGGTGGTGGGTTCTGGCTGTTGGTGCGGAAGATGGGCCAGCCACTTCGTCATCTTCACCAATGAGGTCAATGTTGACCTCGGAGTCAGAAGTTGTCTCCCTTTCTGTAAGGTTTGACTCCTTACTGTTGTTAAAAAAAATTTGAATTTAGAAACATGTTTAAATATTCCAGTTACAACATGTGTAAAAGATGTGGGGTCATGCATGCACTTATGGTCTGAGATCCATCACCGGTGCCAGAAAATTGAGGCGGTGAAAATATATATATTTATGCTTCTTGAGGACTGCATAGCCACTCCGGCCGTTCCCGCCGGTACTGGTCCCAGCAACTCCAACAGCCTCTAGTGACATCAGTCACTGCAAATAAAAAAAAAAAAATCACATTGTGTGGTTTACAACATGTAGGCTTCAGTGTAATGTGGGCTGCTACTTTTAGCATGTGTATAGTCAGAAATATGACACATATTAATAAACACATCACATATGATGCGGTTGTGGTCATTTGTTACCTCATGTAAAACTTTATAGAGAATTTTTTATGATTGTACTTACTAATATCTTGCTGGACCTCATGAGGTCGCTCTTAAAAATTGGGGAACATGTAGGCACAGATTGACCTCCATGCTGCCTCCTTCCTTGCGCGATCTGCATAATGTGCATTGCGTTGGTCCCAAAGTTCTGGCCTCTCCTGGACCAGAACTATGAGCATCTCGACATTGATATGTCTGGACATGATGCTACACTCCGTGGAGGTGTGCTTCCTGGTTTGCACTCCAGTGTGCCAAGGTAATTTGCAGGCCAAAACTTCCTGATAATGGATGATTGCATTTCCTGGCACCTGGAGAAGTTTTCCATATTCCTCGCAAGTCACACGCATAGTCATTGTGTAATCCGACTTTTTCTCGCACCCATAGACTTTTATTGACGAGTCTCGGCAGAGAAACGCTGACAATTGCAGCATGCTGCGATTTCGCTCGCTCGTATAAAATGGCCGAGAGAAATCGGATCATGGGAGCTGCCCCATAGATTAACATTGGTCTCAGTGCTATGCATTTTTTTCTTGCATAGCACTCATCCGTATTTCTCGCTAGCGTGACTCCAGCCTAAATAACATCAATGTGAGCACCGTTAGATCTCTTCCCATGGTGCTCGCGCTGACATCATTGAGTTGAACTGAGTTCATTGGCTGTGAACTCCCAGAACTTTTCACCACGAGCATGAGAACTTTCACACCCTCACGGTGATATCAGTGAGTTGAAATAAGTTCACTGCAAGGCACTGAGTTGAGCAAGCATGCACAGTTCAGTGTCCCTGCTGGATGGCAGGCTGTATAGTCGCATCATGCAACATTGCAGCCTGCCATCTAGATGTAGCAGATGTAGATGCGTCGCGGCACAAATGGATTAACTTCTCGGTGGACAGGTGAGGAATATGGTTATTATTTTAATTCTGTTACAGGAGACATTGGCTTCAATGGAGTGTGCATTGACGTGAGTATAGCTGGTTTGGTTTAATTTAGATTCATTAAAGGAGTCTGTGGCATTATTTCAATTAAAGTACTTTATTCTGGGTGTGTGTTTTTTTATATAATATCACTATGGGGTTAGTAATGTAGGCATCTTATATACATTATATTCATGAAACCCGACTTTCTCAAAAGTCGAGTCGAACGAAATCGGCCGACTATAGGGAAAAGTTGGGGTCCAACTGAAACACAAAACCCAGTGCAAGTCAATGGGGAAGCAAAGTCGACAGGGAGTGGAGGACAGTAAATACACCTACAGTGTCCATTTCAATGCCAACAACATCAATTCTTTTTACTTAATCTTGTCAACCTTAATTTACTTTATAATAATAGTTACGCATTGAAAACTGGGGGTTATTTGGCTAAAGTTGAGGGGGGGTATGGCTGGCTCCTGGTTTTCGGGTGCCCCGGGCCAAAGAGTGTCAGTGGGCCCCTTTAACACATACCACAAATCATGATGCTCCGATATGGCAGAGAAATATTGGTATAGTACAATGAAAAATACTTCACTTCTTACATGACATGACTCATATCTTTTTTAAATTCTACAGTAGCTCAAAAAACGGACAGTATATTACTCCATACTGTATTATTGCCACCACATAGTTCGCCATACAAAATAATGAGCCCCATATATTTCTCCATACAGAATAATTGGTCCCATATAATGTTCCATACAGTATATGATGAGCTCCACATAATGCTACAGTATATGTGGTCCCCATGGATGATGCTCCATTGTCTTATGGGCCCAAATAATGCTCCATATATAATGTGCCCCATTTCTAAGGCTCCAGTGTATAATGGACCCCGTAAACGCTGCTCCAGTGTCTGATTTCCCCCATTTTGAATGCTCCAGTATATGATGGGCCTCATGGATGATGCTCCAGTGTATGATGGGCCCAAATAATGCTACATATATAATGGGCCCCATTTCTAAGGCTCCAGTGTATAATGGGCCCTGTAAATGCTGCTCCAGTGTCTGATGTCCCCCATTTGGAATGCTCCAGTATATGATGGGCCTCATGGATGATGCTCCAGTGTATGATGGGCCCAAATAATGCTCCATATATAATGGGCCCCATTTCTAATGCTCCAGTGTATAATGGTCCCCGTAAATGCTGCTCCAGTTTCTGATGTCCCCCATTTTGAATGCTCAAGTATATGATGGGTCTCATGGATGATGCTCCAGTGTATGATGGGCTCAAATAATGGTCCTTATATAATAGGCCCCATTTCTAATGCTCCAGTGTATAATGGGCCCCGTAAATGCTGATCCAGTATCTGATGTCCCCCATTTGGAATGCTCCAGTATATGATGTGCCTCATGGATGATGCTCCAGTGTATGATGGGCCCAAATAATGCTCCATATATAATCTGCCCCATTTAGAATGCTCCAGTAGATGATGGGCCCCAGAGATGATGCTCTAGTGTAGGATGGGCACAATATCTCATTCTCCAGTGTCTAGTGCTCCCCAAAAATTGCTCCCAACCTTTAAAAAAATTAAATACCTCTCCTCGCTGGGCACTGCTCTACTATGGACTCCTCAGTGTCACCATCTTCCAGCTCTCTCCACTTGTACTGTTTAGGTAGAGGGCATACAGACGTGATGTCATTGCGATCTCTGACCTGAATGTCACTGTCAGGAAATGCGGAAGACATCACAGCGGCAGTGCAGAGAGAGGTAAGTATAAGTGCTGTGGCCCTGAGCAAGCAAGAGGGGCCCACTCGTGGGCGACGGCACTGGCACAGGGCCCCTCATAGTATGCCGGTGTGTCTGACGGCTAGTGGGCCCTCCCACCAGCAGAGACACTTTTGCTTACTATGAGGGGCACTGTGCCAGTGCCGTCGCCCATGAGTATGCCCCCCCCACCTGCACAGGGATCGGCACTTTCATCTGCACCTTCCTCTGTGTCACTGTGTAAGGTGGTATAGTATGCGGAAGGGGCACCTGAGTTTCATCAGGGTCAGATTCTGGCTCTGTAGAGTGCGAGGGGAATGTAGTGCTGTGGGTGAATGTACCAGCAGAATCATCTAGTAGTGGCTGTGCATCAGTGCACTCCATTTCTGATTCATGTTGAACTGGGGAATTCAGTATTTGACTAGATAACCCAGGCATGGTACGTGAAAAGAGCTCCATGGAGTAATCTTAAGTGTGTGCTGCGGCATCCTTCACATTTGGTGGGGGTGAAGGACACAAGGAAAGGGGTTGTTCCTGACCAGAAGCCTGCACTGACGACTCAGTGCTTGCATTTTTTGCAACTTCAGAAAAGGAGGCGATATAGCTGGAAGCTGTTTCGGCAATGTAAGCCAAAACCTGTTCTTGATGCTCTGGCTTTAAAGGCAGTTTACCTACTCCCAGAAAGGGAAGCCTTCCAGGCCTTCCAGAGCCAGACCATGCCGCAGTCTCAACACCTACTGCCTTAGCTGCTATTGTGCTTTTGGCACTACCAGCGGATGCACCACCATCAGTACCAGCTCGCCCCCATGCCCACGTCCGTGGCCTCTTCCACCATACTTCCTAATTTTTGTGAAAATGGACCCAAAATACCAGCAGATATATGGTACTATATCAGAAGCGTACAGCTGTATACAGTCTAGGGATAATTGTAAATCTCCATATATATTTCATGAGTCAGACACAGACGCTCACAGGCTCAGTGTGAATTAGACAATACTATAAAAATTTGAAAAAGGGTACAGTATCACCAGATACAAGGAAGATTAAACATTCTAAATCTCCATATATATTTCAGGAGGCAGACACAGACACTCTCAGGCCCAGTATGGATTCGACAAGAATATAGAAAGTTGAGAAAGGGTACAGTAACACCAGATACCAGGTATATATAGTATAGTTTAAACATTCTAAATCTCCATATATTTTTCAGTAAGCAGACCCAGACGCTCTCAGCCTCACTATGGATTACACCACATTCTAAAAAGCAGTAAAAGGGTAATGGATCAGAAGCGTACAGCTTTATACAGTGTAGGGGTCATTGTAAATCTCCGTATATATTTCCAGAGTCAGAAACAGACTCTCATTGGCTCTGTATGCATTAGACAAGAATATAAAAAGCACAGGAGTAACAGACAGACGTTCACAGGCTGCGTCTGGATTACACCAGAATCTAAATAGCAAAAAAGGGTACTGTATCAGAAGTGTACAGCTGTATACAGTGTTGGGCAAAATTTAAATCTCGGTATATATTTCCGGAGTCACCCTCAGACGCTCACTCAGTCTGGATCTCACCATAAAACAAAATGTTTAAAAAAGGTACTGGATAACAAGATAGCAAGTATATATATTGTAGGCTACTATTTAAATCTCCATATATATTTCCGTAGTCACCCTCAGATGCTCACTCAGTATGGATTTGACCGTAATACAAAATGTCTAACAAAGGTACTGTATAACAAGATAGGAGGTGTATATAGTATAGTATAAAATTTTTATCTCCGTACATATTGAAGGAGTAAACCACACACACTCACTCAGTATGGATTATAACGTAATGATAATAAAAAATAAAAAATTTAGAACTAAGGTACTGTATCGCAGATACCAGGTGTATATAGTATAAGTGAAAATGTAAATCTCCCTATATATTTCCGGAGTCACATAAAGATAGTTAGCATGTATTTCTCCGTGATACCAGCCGGTACACGGTAGTGTGTGAGGAGCATACAGCTCTATACGTTGTGGGAAATAATGAACGTTCATTCACTGTGCAGAAAAACAGAATAAAAGTAGGAGTGCTGTGTAAAAAACAGTCTGCACAGCAGTGTCCAGACAGCAATACTGCTGTAAGGCAGGCTAATAATCAGCGCTGCTGCACACAAGAAAATCATTCCCTTTCCCTGCTCACTAACTGTACAAAACAATTGCGTTCAGCACAAGCACATAAGAACTGTTTACAGGCCTAAGTGTCTCCCAAATGATAAACAGCATCAGCAACCTCTCCCTACTGTAAAGATGGGCAGAAGAAATATGGCGGTCGGCGTGTGGGCTTTTAGACACAATCCGTATATACAGGGGTTGGACAAAATAATGCAACCACCTAACGTTTTGGCATCATAATCTTCGAACATGTTATAAACATGCAGACCGTGACATATGGTAATGTGTTATGAATGAGTCACCGGAGGAGGAAAAAACAAAAATACAAGCTAAGTCCAGAAAACCGGAGAGGTTGGTAGCTAGCGGATTGCAGACCCCTGATCCTAGTCACAACAACTAACAGTAGCCGTGGGGTGTTCCTACGGTGGTCCTAGACACCTCGTTCACAGCCGGAGAACTAAATAAACCTAAAGAAAGAAAGGGGAAATCTAAACTGTCCCAGAGCAGACCCCAAAGCAATAGACAGCCCCCAACATGTATTGACGGTGAAAACAGATGAAAACACAAACACAGACAGAAAGACAGGTTGAGCAAACGATGGGGCCCTCACTAACTAGATCGGACAGGAAAGAAAAGCAACTGTCTGCAATCACGCAAAAATCTGCCAAAAATAATGTCCAACACGTCTGATAGAAAAGGCCCTGAAGTCACTAGACTTCAAAATCACTATATCAGCACTCAGGTATATTCTGAAAACAGAGCAAAGAGATCAACTGATCAGAGACAAAAATGGAGTTCAGCCAGTCCCAACCAGGGCTGTCTGAACACAAACACTAAGTAAACCAGACAAAATCTAATGGAACAATAGCAGAGCAAAAACTTAGCTTTAGTAGACAGGACTAAACTGGAGGCCAGAGCTCAGAGCAGAGAGGATCACCAGCAACCCAGCAGGGTGTTGGCGGCCATATATCAACTCAGAGATTCCGGATGTCCAATCACACTCCACCTGTTCAGATGACAGGTTTTTCCCATCCAAATCAATTTCACTACCTCCTTTCATCAGCAGAGGGAGTTCATCGGACATCAAAGGTGAAGGAGAAAATGAGCTCATAACAGTACCTCCCCTTTGAGGAGGGGTCAACGAACCCTCATCCACGCCACCAGGGTGATCAGGATGGGCCCGATGAAAAGCACGAACCAAACTTTCGGCATGAATATCGGATGCAGAGACCCAAGAATTATCCTCCTGGCCATAACCCTTCCACTTAACCAAATACTGGAGTCTCTCTCTAGCCAGACGAGAATCCAGTATCTTCTCAACCTCATATTCCACATTACCTTCAACCAATACAGGGTCAGGAGGTGCCACCACAGGGACTACTGGCTCAACAAACCTCTTTAACAGAGACTTATGAAACATGTTATGGATCTTGAATGTAACAGGAAGAGCCAATCGAAAAGAGACCAGATTAAGAATCTCCAAAATCTTGTAAGGTCCAATAAATCTAGGTTTAAACTTTGGAGTAGCCACCTTCATACAACCAAACCATATCACCCACTTTAAACCAGGGAACAATGGTCCTATACCGGTTGGAAAACCGCTGGGCCTTTTCCTGGGAGAGAGACAACTTATCCACCACTTGGTCCCAGATCTGGTGCATTCTCTCCACCACAGTGTCAACACCTGGGCAGGCAGAAAACTCCACCTGCCCTGAAGAGAATCGAGGATGAAACCCAAAGTTACAAAAAAAAGGTGACATCAAAGTGGCAGAACTAGCTCTATTACTTAAAGCAAATTCGGCCAAGGGCAAAAATGAAACCCAGTCATCCTGATCAGCAGAAATAAAACATCTCAAATAAGACTACAAAGTCTGGTTTGTTCTCTCTGTCTGCCCATTGGTCTGAGGGTGAAACACAGAGGAGAAGGACAACTGAATTCCCAGCCTGGAACAAAAAGTCCTCCAAAATCTAGAAACAAACTGAACTCCTCTGTCAGACACAATATTCTCAGGAATCCCATGCAAGCGAACCACCTGTTGCAAAAACAAGGGCACCAACTCTGAGGAAGATGGCAACTTAGGGAGTGGTACAAGATGGACTATCTTAGAAAATCTATCACAAATCACCCAAATAACAGTTATTCTCTGAGAGACAGGCATATCAGAAATAAAATCCATTGAAATATGGGTCCATGGCTTCCTGGGCACCGGCAAAGGCATCAACAACCCACTAGAGCGATAACAAGGTTTAGACTGGGAGCAAGTCCCACAGGACTGCACAAAATTCCTGACATCACGAGACAAGGCGGGCCACCAAAAAGACTGACTCACCAAATCTCTAGTACCAAAAATACCCGGATGACCAGCCAATGCGGAGCAATGAACTTCAGACATTACTCTCTTCCTCCACTGGTCAGGAACATGCAATTTTCCAATGGGACAACGCTCAGGTTTGTCCTTCTGAAACTCTTCCAGAGCACGTCTCAAATCTGGCGAGATGGCAGAAAGAACTACCCCCTCACCTAAGATGGTAGCAGGCTTGGTCACAATAGGAGAATCAGCAAAGAAACTCCTAGAGAGGGCGTCTGCCTTGACATTCTTAGTGCCCGGAAGAAAAGAGACCACAAAATCAAAACGTGTGAAAAACAAGGCCCACCTAGCCTGTCTAGGATTCAAGCATTTGGCCGACTCAAGGTAAATCAAATTCTTGTGGTCAGTAAGGACCACGACATGATGTCTAGCTCCCTCCAACCAATGTCTCCACTCCTCAAATGCCTATTTCATGGCTAACAGTTCCCGATTCCCCACATCATAGTTGCGTTCGGATGGGGAGAACTTTCAGGAAAAGAAAGCACAGGGATTCATTTTAGATGTTACCGGATCTTTTTGGGACAAAACAGCTCCTGCACCAATCTCAGAAGCGTCCAACTCTACCTGAAACGGGAGTGAGACATCAGGTTGCCGCAAAACCGGAGCAGAAGTGAACCTCCGCTTCAGCTCCTGAAAGGAAGAAACAGCCTCTGGAGACCAATTCACCACATCAGCACCCTTCTTAGTCAAATCAGTCAATGGTTTGGCAATACCAGAAAAAATAGCTATAAATTTACGATAAAAATTAGCAAAACCCAAAAACTTCTGGAGGGCTTTCAAAGAAGTGGGCTGAACCCAATCATATATGGCCTGTACCTTGGCCGGGTCCATTTCAATAGTTGACAGAGACAAAATAAATCCCAAAAATGAAATCCTCTGTACACCAAAAAGGCATTTCGATCCCTTAAGATACAGGGAATTCTCCCTCAAAATCCGGAACACAGTCCGAACATGTTCCACATGAGAGTCCCAATCCCTGGAAAAAATCAAAATACCATCCAGACAGATGATCAAAAATTTATCCACAAAGTCCCAGAAAATATCATTCATGAAACACTGGAAGACAGAAGGGGCATTAGTGAGCCCAAAAGGCATCACCAGGTACTCAAAATGTCCCTCCGGAGTATTAAACGCCGTCTTCCATTCATCCTCATGCTTAATGCGAATAAGATTATACGCCCCCCCTGAGGTCAAGCTTGGTAAACCAGCAAGCACCTTTAACTCTGGAGAATAGATCAGAAATCAGGGGTAACGGATACTGATATTTAACAGTAATTTTGTTGAGGGAACGATAGTCAATACAAGGCCTTAATGAACCATCTTTCTTGGCCACGAAAAAAAACCCAGCACCCAAGGGTGAAGAGGATGGTCTAATATGACCCTTCTCCAACGACTCCTTAATATAAGATCGCATAGCCTTGTGTTCGGGCACAGATAAATTGAAAAGCCGACCCTTGGGGATTTTACAACCCGGGTTCAGCTCAATTGCACAGTCATAACTCCTATGAGGAGGCAAAGACGCAGACTCATTCTCACTAAATACATCATAAAAGTCAGCCAAATAGTCAGGAACATCATGTGACTGGGGAGAGGTGGAGAAAACAGGAGCATCACTAAGGGCACACCGACAACCCCAACTCACCACAGACAAAGATTTCCAATCCAGAACTGGATTATGGATTTGCAACCAGGGAAACCCCAGAACAATGGTATCATGCAAATTATGCAACACCAAAAATCTGCAATTTTCTTGATGGTCTGGGGTGACCCGCATTACCACCTGGGTCCAAAACTGAGCTTTATTCTTCACCAAAGGAGTAGCATCAATACCCCTCAAAGGGATAGGTGTCCGCAGAGGTGTCATAGGAAACCCACAACGTTTAGCAAAATCCAAGTCCATCAGGTTCAGAGCCACTCCCGAATCCACAAAAGCCTTAGCGGAAAATGTGGACAGGGAGCAGATCAGAGTAATTGCCAGAAGAAACTTAGGTTGCACACCACCCACTGCAAATGTGTGTGCAAAACGTTTCTCTCGTTTAGGGCAGACAGAAATCATATGAGAGGCATCGCCACAGAAAAAACACAGCTTATTACGCCTTCTGAACTCCTGATGTTACGCCCTAGACAAAACTCTATCACATTGCATAGGTTCAGACATTTGTTCAACAGGTGGCAACATTTCTCGTGTACTTTTATGTTCACGTAAACGCCGATCAACCTGAATGGCTAATGACATAGAATCGTCAAGACCAGAGGGAACAGGAAATCCCACCATAGTATCTTTTACTGTTTCTGACAAACCCTTCCAAAAGAGAGCTACCAAGGCACCATCATTCCAGGTAGTAAGGACCGCCCACTTTCGGATTTTTTGACAGTATAACTCTGCAGAATCCTGACCCTGGCTCAATGCCAACAGGGCTTTCTCAGCTTGATCAATAGCATTAGGTTCATTATACAGCAACCCCAAGGCTTGAAAAAATGCGTCCACATTAGTTAGAATAGGATCATCAGGTGTCAAAGAAAACGCCCAATCCTGGGGATTGCCGCGCAGCAAAGAGATGACAATTTTAACCTGCTGCGCAGAGCTCCCTGATGAGTTAGGCTTCAAGGCAAGAAATAATTTACAATTATTCTTAAAATTCAAAAATTTAGACCGATCCCCAAAAAACGCATCAGGAGTAGGAATCTTTGGTTCAGCAGCATGTGAATGAGCAAGATAGGTGGAAATTCCCCGCACTTCAGCAGCCAGCTGCTCCACATGATCAGACAATTGCTTAATCTCCATTAAGAAAATTCCTCCTATGGCCCCAGAGAAAAAGAGGAAAAAATATACATAAAAAAATTCTGACACTTTTTTTTACAATTCTTTTCCTGCTATTGAGTACCCTAGAATCTGCAGTATGGCTGGTGATTCTGTTATGAATGAGTCACCGGAGGAGGAAAAAACAAAAATACAAGCTAAGTCCAGAAAACCGGAGAGGTAGGTAGCTAGCGGATTGCAGACCCCTGATCCTATTCACAACAACTAACAGTAGCCGTGGGGTGTTCCTACGGTGGTCCTAGACACCTCGTTCACAGCCAGAGAACTAAATAAACCTAAAGAAAAAAAGGGTAAATCTAAACTGCCCCAGAGCAGACCCCAAAGCAATAGACAGCCCCCAACATGTATTGACGGTGAAAACAGATGAAAACACAAACACAGACAGAAAGACAGGCTGAGCAAACGATGGGGCCCTCACTAACTAGATCGGACAGGAAAGAAAAGCAACTGTCTGCAATCGCGCAAAAACCCTGCCAAAAATAATGTCCAACACGTCTGATAGAAAAGGCCCTGAAGTCACTAGACTTCAAAATCACTATATCAGCACTCAGGTATATTCTGAAAACAGAGCAAAGAGATCAACTGATCAGAGACAAAAATTGAGTTCAGCCAGTCCCAACCAGGGCTGACTGAACACAAACACTAAGTAAACCAGACAAAATTTCATGGAACAATAGCAGAGCAAAAACTTAAGTTTAGTAGACAGGACTAAACTGGAGGCCAGAGCTCAGAGCAGAGAGGATCACCAGCAACCCAGCAGGGCGTCGGCGGCCTTATATCCACTCAGAGATTCCGGATGTCCAATCACACTCCACCTGTTCAGATGACAGGTTTTTCCCATCCAAATCAATTTCACTACCTCCTTTCACCAGCAGAGGGAGTTCATTGGACATCAAAGGTGAAGGAGAAAATGAGGTCATAACAGTAATGTTTTGTAGTTGATTATTTGTGTTATATGATATGTGTATGTAAATTAACTGTTTGTTTTGCATAATTGTAAGAACATTGATGAAAACCTGATACCAATGGCAGACCTCTCCGATTTTCAAAGAGGCCAAATTGATGATGCTTGTATGGTAGGCGCTAGTGTAATAGAAAGTGCCGGTATGCTTGGCGTGTCAAGAGGTACTGTCTCCAAAATAATGACTTTGTTGGAAAGAGAAGGCAAAACGTCAGCAGCAAAGCAGAGGTCCGGCCGAAAGTGGAAGTTGACTGAGAGACACTGTCTGACTCTAAAGCGAATTGTGAGAGAGGATCGCAAGACCACAGCTCCAAAAATCAATGCTGAGCTCAATGAAACCTACAGAACACAGTTTACATGAAAAATGTTCGTCGGGAGATGCACAAATATGGATTCCACGGAAGAGCTGCAATTTTAAAAACGCTGCTCTCACTGACAAATGTTTCGAAGCGTTTAGAGTGGTGTAGAAACCTCCAGAATAGGTCCTTCGAGCAGTGTAAACATGTGATATTCTCAGACGAATCATTGCTTACCCTATTTCCGCCTTCCGGTCGAGTGTACGTTTGGAGACAGCCGAAAGAAGCATTCCATCCAGACTGCCTTCTCCCAATCGTAAAACATGGCGGAGGTTCTGTGTTGATCTGGGGTGCTATTTCATGGAGATCTGCTGGGCCAATGATATCCCTTCATGGAAGAATTAACAGCCGCGATTATTTAGGCATTTTGGCCAACCTAGTGCATCCTATGATTCAAGCACTGTTCCAGGAGGGGAACGCCATCTTTCAGGATGATAAAGCACCAATTCATACAGCTATAATTGTTAAAGGATGGCACAAGGAACATTGTAATGAAGTTGAGCGTCTCATCTGGCCCACACAATCCCCAGATCTCAACATTATTGATCATTTATGGTCGATTTTAGAGATTCAAGTTGGACGTCGATTTCCACCGCCATCATCGCTCAAATAACCTGAGTGTGTTTTAACATAAGAATGGGTTACAATTCCTTTGAAAACCGGAGATTTTGGGACTTAGGCAAAAACTGAGGTCTGAAATTACACTGGAATACGACGCTATGATTAGGGCCTCTAAATTCAAGTTTTACACATCCCTTAATAGACCTACTAAATTCATGATGGCTATATTAAAGAAGGAGAGAATCAATAGGAGAATTAACAAAATTATTACACCTGCAGGTAAAACCCTAATACACCCTAAGGATATAGTCAACTCCTTTGCAGAGTTCTTTCATAATTTGTACAACTTAAAGGAAGACCCTAGTACTCCCAGTGTGGACACAGGATCTATTAATGCTTTTCTTTCTAGCATTAATTTGCCCAAGATATCTTCGGCAGATCTTGACTTTGTTAATGGCTCTTTTAATGAAAAAGAAGTGATTGACACCATTAACAGACTCAAGACCCAGAAAGCTCCAGGACCAGATGGTTTTTCTAATGAATATTTTAGGTCATTTTCATGTCTTCTCGCTCCCCATTTGGTGTCGGTCTTTGAAGCTGCATCCTCTCGGGGCTCGTTCCCAAAAGAAATGTTGGAAGCGACAATTATCATTGTGAGAGGATTCTGAGTTATAGGCCAATATCATTGATCAATAGCGATGTCAAAATTTACTCTAAAATTTTAGCAGACCGTTTAAAGAATATCTTACCATCTCTACTTTCAGATGATCAGATCGGCTTCATAAAGGGGCGTCAGGCTTCGGATGGGACAAGGAGAGTGATAAATCTGATAAATAAAATTGAGTTATCTGGCTCTCAAGCGGTTTTTTTGACACTGGACGCTGAAAAAGCATTTGACAGGCTGAATTGGTCATATCTCAAAGCCACCCTTGAAAAATTCGGTTTCGACCATAGGTTTCTGTCTTCAATTTTTGCACTTTATTTGGCGCCCAGTGCAAGAATATACGCCAATAATTTCCTGTCTGTAAAATTTGCCATTTCTAACGGCTCAAGGCAGGGCTGCCCTTTGTCACCTCTTCTGTTCGTCCTGGCCATTGAACCCCTTGCTGAGAGAATCAGATCTAATACTGATATTCAGGGTTTTAGAACTCAACATCGTGAGTATAAAATTGGTTTATTTGCAGATGACCTGTTTTTGACTCTACTCGATCCTGGAAAATCCATCGCTGCATTGACTTTGGAATTGGAGCTCTTTACTAAGGCCTCCTATTTTAAGGTCAACAAAAATAAATCTAATTATCTGACTTTTAATTTGGACAACCTGGAGATTGAAGAGCTTAGGAAGGAGAATGAGTTCACCTGGGAGGAAAAAGGGGTAAAATACCTGGGGATAACTATAACTAGTAATCTACCGAATATTATTAAAACAAACTTGAATGAGATCCTCAGGATTGTCTCTCTCGACACTTCTTTCCATGCTCGACTAGCTCTTTCTTTATTTGGAAGAATATTGACTATTAAAACTATTGCTTTGCCGAAGATTCTCTACTTCTTTAGGGCTTTGCCTTTGACTATCCCTCATAAATTCATCAATAAGATTCAAAATTTGATTAATTCTTTTATTTGGGGAGGGAAAAAGGCTAGAATCTCGAGAGACTTACTGTATAAAAACAAACGTAATGGAGGCTCAGGTTTGCCAAATATACATGCGTATTATCAGGCGCTCTTAATCAAACAAAGCTGGTTCTGGTTTTGTGACAAGATTCGACCTGCCTGGACTGACTTGGAAGATGATGTGGGTAGACATGTATCAGCAAAAGAGCATTTCTTTAATTTTATATTCCATTACCCGAGGCTGATCTCATCCCACCCAATTTTTAAGCCAATCATACTTGCATGGAGAATATTCTTAAAGCCTTCAAAAATGTACAACAATCGGGTCCAATTCAGGAAATTCCCTTTACACCTACTTGTCTCTGTATACAACATTCCTCTGTCGGAGTCTTGGCTTAGTTCAGATATTAAAAGAGTTGGAAGCCTCTACGAGGGAGACGAATTTCTCACCTTTAGTAATGTTAAATCTAAATATAACTTGCCATCTTCTGAATTAGTGCCCTTTTTAATCCTAAAGGAGTGCATTCAGAAACTTAAAAAAATCAAAAATATTAACCTGGAGATATTGGTATCATTGCTGTGCAATGCTAATAACAAAAATATTTGGAGTTTAAAAAATTTATATAACTTCTTCAATGGTGATGTGGTTAGCTCCAAAAATGCATACATGAGGAGGTGGGAGTCTGAATTGAATGTGGCCATAGAAGACGGGCAATGGGATAACGCCATAAAATATACCTACCAGTCTAATATTTCAATGACTCTTCACGAATCATATTTCAAGATTCTAACCAGGTGGTATTTCACCCCTATTAGATTATCGCATATAAACCAGGAGCATTCTCCCCTTTGTTGGAGGAACTGTGGTCAACAAGGAAACCTTTTTCACCTGTTCTGGGGCTGCCCGAAGATTAAAGATCTTTGGAACAGAGTGTCACTGCATATCAATTCCTTTTTCCAAAATTTCAAAATCACTCCCCAAAGAGCTTTGCTGTCTCTAGACTTGGAACTTGTTGACCCGTCAGTTAAATTTGTTATCATACATATCTTTCTAGTAGTAAAGAATACAATTGCTTACTGGTGGAAAAAATCTGACCCACCATTATTTTGTGAAATTTTGGACAGACTTCATCAGCATAGTTCCATAGAAAAGAGATTTGCAACCGTTAATGATGGATTAATCAGATATTCCAACAAATGGAAGGTTTGGAACACTAAATTCTGTAACACTTAATTATACTTGGTGCGGTTTGAGTTCGCTAACTTGGCTTCATATATATGTGCATTGTATGGGTTTTGATACATTACTTATGTATATTCATGTACTTGTATGGCATTGTTAAAAAGACTTGAGTTCTCTACTTTTTATTACCTTAATCCTCTTTCCCACCCTTTTCCCTTTGTTAATTCCCTTTCTTTCCCTTCTTTCCCTCCCCTTTTCCCAACCCTTGTTATTTACTAAAATCCAATAAAAATGTTTGAAAAAAACAATTCCTTTAAAAATAATTCACACCTTGTATGAATCCATACCTCGGATAATTGAGGCTGTAATCGCCACTAAAGGTGGACATGCACCATATTAAAATAACTTTTGTGGATGTTTCCAGGTGTTTCCATTATTTTGTCCAACCACCAGATTTCAGGAGTCACTCTCAGATGCTCACTTAGTCAGTATGGATTTAACCGTAATCCAAAATGTTGAAAAAAGGTACTGTATCAGCAGATACCAGGTGTATCCAGTCTAGGGGTAAATGTCAATCTCAGTCTATATTTCCGGAGTCAGACAGAGACACTTACAGGCTCAGTATGGATTAGACAAGAATATAAAAAGTCGGAAAAGGGTAATGTATTACAAGCGTACAGCTGCATACAGTGTTGGGGTAATTTAAAATCTCCTTATAGTTTACCAGAGTCAGACACAAACTCTCACAGGCTCAGTATGGATTACAACATAATATAAAAATTAGAAAAAGGGAAATGTATCTGAAGCGTACACCAGTATACAGTGTTGTGGTACTTTTAACCCCTTAATGACCGTCAATACGTCTTTTACCTGACCTGAGATATAATAGAATATCATCCTCCTACAGGTGACTTTCTAGCATCTGCCACGATCAGTGTTGTCACCGTCCATATATGTTTAACCCCTTAAATGCTGCTGTCAATAGTGACTATATCATATTAATGTTTTAAAAAGTGTGACTTCTCCCTCTTTATCCCATTTGGCACTCTGAGATCATGATTGTGTGGTCCTGATGTTTGCCATAGCAATTCATGAGTAAATAGCGTCCTTAGAGTCTGCCGGCTACACTGACCTGTTCAAAAGTCAGCAACATTTAGGTGGTAAAAATCAACTTTTTCATTCCTATCATGCCATTTTGTATTAATTCCTGAAAAGCACCTGAAGGGTTAATAAACTACATGACAGCAGTTTTCAATAAGTCAAGGGGTGCTGTTTTTAAAATGCTATCACTTTTGGGATTTTTGCAATATACACGACCCCCAAAGTCACTTCAAACCTGGAGAGGTCCCTAAAAAAAATTATCTTGTAAATTTCCATGAAAAAATGAAAAATTACTGCTACATGTTTCAACCTCCTAAAATGCTAACAAAATAAAATAACATTTTTCAAATGGTGCTGATGTAGAGCAGACATGTGGGAAATATTATTTATTTAAGTTTTGCTATGGTATGACTATCTGAATTAAAGGGATAATCATTCAAAGTTTGAAAATTGCTAATTTTTTTATATTTTTGTCAAATTTCTGATATTTTAATAAACAAACACAAAATGAACCTAAATTTACCATGATCATAAAGTATAATTTGTCACGAAAAAACAGTCTCAAAATCATTGGATTTTGTCAAAGCGTTCCAGAGTTATTACCACATAAAGTGACACTGGTCAGATTTTTAAAATTTGGCACTGTCACTAAGGGGTTAAATCTTTGGATATAATTCAGTCTCAGTAAGCCAGTCCAGATTCTTCACTACAGGAAACTAGTTGGATACAAGTACAGGCGGAAAGTGGAGTGAGTGCAGAAATTTGGGAATTAATAATCACGGGAAAACCTCCCGGGAGAATTCGCAGAGGCGATGGTGACCCTCAATTACTTTGTCTGTGGAGACTGCAAAAATGGATCTTTGTGAAGAAAGGGTTGCTGTATCGCAGTAGCGTGGATCCCATCACCGTTACTCGTCTCCATCAAATTGTGATCACAGGGAGAGATGTAGACATGCTCCTCACTGCCTGTCATGATCTGTCTGTTCACTTTGGATTGCAAAAGACAGAAGCCACAGGCCGTAGACGATTCTATTGGATTGGCATGAGAGGAGACATTGAAAAATGGTGGCAGGAATGTCACATGTCTGTGACTAGGAAAACTGTGAAAGCTGATCATAAAGTACCACTGCATCCGATTGTGAGTCGACATCCATAACAAATGGTAGCCATTGATCATCTGAAGGTAGAGCCTAGCAGGACAGGCCATAGCTACGCCTTAACCATCATCCATCAGTTCAGCAAATTTGTAGTGCCCGTCCCTGTGAAGGATTTAACTGGCCAGACTACACAGCGGTGGAGCAGGGAGAGGTAAGTATTGCAAGTGCTTGGGCCCTGAGCAAGCAGGGGGGGCACACTCGTGGGCGGCGGTACTGGCACAGGGCCCCTCATAGTATGCCGGTGTGTCTGACGGCGAGTGGGCCTCCCCACCGTCATAGACACTTTATTGTACTATGAGGGGCCCTGTGCCAGTACCGCCGCCCACGACTGGGCCCACCCACCGGTTCCGGGCAACGCCACTTGCTTGGGTGCACCAGGTGGAGATCCCGGCCCTGACGGGGGTCAGCTCAGTTACGGAGGTTTAAAAAATGGCATAAGTTTATGTGGAGGCTGGACATTCAGCAGCTGCAAATGGAGGAAGTGGAGAAGTCAGACGAAGAGGAGGACAAAAGTGAGCCATTTTACTTGCTACCTATGTGTCATCAGGGGAAGGTGGGGCAAAATCCTTTGAAACCCATGCATTGTTAATTTTATTGAAGGTTAGATCATCATTTTTGGTCGACAGACGCGTCCTTTTTTCTGTCAGGATTGATCCAGCACTGAAGACTCTTTCAGATAGCACACTACCAGCAGGGCAAGCGAGCTCCTGTAAGGCATATTGTGCAAATTCAGGCCAGGTGTCCAGTTTACAGGCCCAATAGACAAATGGGAACGACCTGTGAGGGAGAACATCGATATTGGAGGAGAAGTAGTTTCTAACCATAGTTGACAACTGCTGTCTCCTGTCACTTGCAATCAATTCAGTATTACCAGTCGTGTGAGCGGTACTTGAGAAATCAGTCCACAACATGTTCATGAAACCCCTGTCACCAATGCCACTTTGGCTGTGTGCACTACGAACACCTCTTTCATTTTTCTCGCTACGGCTCGTGGGAGAACCAGCACCGCTGCTGTGTGCTGGGAATGCCTCCAACAAACGGTTTACCAGAGTTGCTTGTTTGTTAGCCAATTTTATCTCTAGGTTCTCCTGTGGCATGATGTTCTGTAATTTGCCTTTATAGCGTGGATCCAGGATGATGGCCAACCAGTAGTCGTCATCCTTCATCAGTTTGGCAATGTGGGGGTCCCTTTTTAGGATCCGCAAGGCATAAACACACATGTGGGCCAATGTTCCAGGTGTCAATGATGCCCTCCCTGTGGTGGGTGGAGGAGCAGTTTCTGGCAAATCCACATGACTCCAGTCACGCACAAACCCTGGACCTGACCTTGGCACACCAACATTTTCTCTTGCCCCCTGAGAAGCATCCTCCTCCCCAAAATAATCATCCCCCTCATCCTCCTCCTCCTCTTCCTCTTCTTCCTCCACCTCGTTCAGGTCAGTTGCCCTTGCTGATAATGGCTGACTGTCATCAAGGCTTCCCTCCTCCTCTTCCTCCTCCTCTGCTGCAGATGCCTGATCCCTAATGTGCGTCAAAGTTTGCAGGAGCAGACGCATAAGTGGGATGCTCATGCTTATGATGGCATCATCTGCGCTTACCAGCCATGTTCATTCCTCATAACACTGAAGGACTTTACAGAGGTCTTTCAGCTTTGACCACTGCCCACCCGACATCTCCATGTCTGCCCTCAAACTGCCTGCCCGTGTATCCTCCCACAAATGCATTACAGCCTGACTCTGTTCGCACAGCCTCTCAACCATGTCCATGGTGGAGTTTCACATTGTTGCAACGTCTATGATTAGGCAGCGCTTGGGGAGGTGGAGCAATCGCTGCAGCTTCTGCATACGACTGGAGTGTACGGGCGAGCGACGGATGTGCGAGCACAGTCTTCGCACTTTATGGAGCAGGGCTGTTAACTCTGGATAATTATTTAGGAAGCACTGCACCACCAGGTTCAAGGTGTGAGCCAGGCAAGGTATGTGTCTGAGTTTTGCAAGGGCTATGGCTGGAACAAAATTACGGTCGTTATCACTGACTACCTAGCCTGGCTCAAGATATAGACTGCCCAGCCATGAGTTTGTCGCTGCAAATAGTCGGCCAGTACCTCTGCGGTGTGTCTGTTCTCGCCCAAAGACATCATCTTTAAAACAGCCTGCTGCTGCTTACCTCTAGCTGTTCAATAGTGGGACACCTCGTGTGCAACACTGGCAGCTGCGGATGGAGTGCTCGTGTGACTGCGCTCTGTGGACAAGCTTTCGCATCTGGAGGAGGAGAAGGGGGGTCGAACGCCTACAGCCGACTTTTTCCTATACCATGGGCAAGGCAGCATTGTTCCACCGCCGCTGTCCCCTGTGGAGCCTGCTTCCGCCACATTAGCCCAGTGTGCAGTTATGGACACGTAAAGGCCCTGGCCATGCCTACTGGCCCATGCATCTGTTGTGAGGTGCACCTTTCCACTCACTGATTGGTTGACTGCATGGACAAGCTGTCTTTCACATGTAGGTGGAGGGCGGGGATGGCTTTTCGAGAAAAGAAGTGCCAACTGGGTAGGTCATAGCATGGGACAGCATAGGCCATGAGCTCTGGGAATGCTTTTCTTTCAACCAAACAGAAGGGCATCATCTCTAATGAGATCAGTTTGGCAATGTAGCCGTTCAAAGCCAGTGTACGTGGATGCTAGGGTGAGCTGGACTTGAGAGCTG
The DNA here is from genome assembly GCF_039654945.1 of Dendrobates tinctorius. Taxonomy (NCBI): domain Eukaryota; kingdom Metazoa; phylum Chordata; class Amphibia; order Anura; family Dendrobatidae; genus Dendrobates; species Dendrobates tinctorius. The sequence goes on along the minus strand of NW_027361808.1, from coordinate 2,145,850 downwards.
CATATGGGGGAACTAGCGGTGGACCTGACAGACTGAGAGGGGGTTTGTGATGATGATGGTGGTGGTAGTGATGGCCTAGATTCAGTCTTTTGTTGCAAAACATTGTGATTCGCTGACTGCTTTGGCCTTGCGATGACACCTCAACATTTCTTGCTGGTGGTGTGCTTACCGGTGGGCTTTCAGTGGGGGAAGAGATGGAGCGTTGCTGGCTACCTTCAGTCGGAGCAGGTGCACATGTGCTACTTGAGGTTTTGTAGTTCGTCCACGCTTGCAAGTGCATGGTGGTTAAATGACTAAGCATGCAACTGGTATTCAAATTTCGGAGATTTTTGCCTCAGCTAAAGGTCCTTCCGCACTTCTTACAGATAACCTTTGCCTCATCAATATGATTTTGGTTAAAAAATTGCCACACTGCACTCTTCCTACTATGGTATACATTTTCAGGGCTTGCACGCTGTGCTAATTTGACCGTCTGGCCAAGCTGTCCTGCAACTTTTTTTTTTTTTTTAACAAGTTTTTGTACAGCTCCATGGAGTAATCTGAAGTGGGGACTGCCGCATCCTTCACTTTTGGTGGGGGTGAAGGACACAAGGAAAGGGGTTGTTCCTGACCAGAAGCCTGCACTGACGACTCAGTGCTTGCATTTTTTGAAACTTCAGAAGAGGAGGCAATAGAGCTGGAGGCTGTTTCGGCAATGTAAGCCAAAACCAGTTCCTGATGCTCCTGCTTTAAAAGCATTTTATGGGGCGTGGTTTTCAGGGGAATGGAGCAGACCTGTTTATCAGGAGCTCCTGCTATTCCCCTATTTAAGCCTGCAAAAGCGTACTAAAATCGGAAATTTGGACTTAAAATCTTGGTCGAACATGCCTGGAGTAAAAAAGAAGGAAGAAATTCCGGATCCGATGAAGAAAAACTTTATGGCCAAAGAAGCTCACTGAGAAGATCCGAGGTAGGCCTCGTCTCCCCCCAAAGCAAAACAACTTAACCAGCCGTCTAGAGCTGCACCGTCTGACCAAGCGAGAGGGAAGCCGACGGCTCAGGAGGCTCTGGGAAATCCCCGGGCTGCAGGCGCGAAGTGGAGTCTGCAGGCCACAGCCCCTGTGCCGGAGGAGACATGCTGGCAGCAGCGGCGGGAGACCATGGGAAGGCGCGACTCAGGAAGACCGCCGGTTAAAACAATAACGTCATCGTTGTCGGCACTGGTCCTGAGCGGCGGTAAGCCTGCTGCTGGGAGCCGGAGGTCGGGAGGAGCAGTGTTATCTGCAGCGGCAGGGAAGAAAACAGGCAGGAGCCCGGGGAAGGCGGCGGTATTCACTTCAAAGCCAAAGCCAGTGGCAGCAGGTGCAGGCGGGAACCCGGGAGACGCAGCGGTGAACTCTTCAGAGGTTGCAGGAGCAGCCAGGAGCCCAGGAGAGGTGGCGGTGGACTCATCAGCGGCTGCAGGAGTGGCAGGGAATCCAGGAGAAGCGGCGGTAAATTCATCAGGGGTGCATGCATCATCGGTGAGAGCTGCAGGGAGAGGCTTGAGGTTTGCTGTGGAGATGGGGAGTGAAGGCAGTGCATAGCAGCATAGGAGACAAGGTGGGGGAGACGCTGTGGATCAGAGGAGGGAGAAACTGCATCCTCCATACTGGGCAAGATTTGGTGGCTTAGGGGAGAATTCTCACATATTGGACTTAGCAGTGCTTAACCCCTTCCTGACATCCGACGTACTATCCCGTCCACGGTACCCGGGCCCGTATGACCGTGGACGGGATAGTACGTCTACCGCGATCAGCGGCGCCCACGTGGTGAGCGCCGCTGATCGCGGCCGGGTGTCAGCTGATTATCACAGCTGACACCCGGCACTATGTGTCAGGGGCGGTCACGGACCGCCACCGACACGTTAACCCCTTGCACACCGCGATCAAACATGATCGCGGTGTACCGGGAGTTAAAGGGAAGCATCGGCAGGGAGGGGGCTCCCTCCGTGCTTCCCTGAGCCCCCCACGGCAGCGCAATGTGCAGCGCTGCTGCGGGGGGGCTCCTATCCTCCAGGCCCCCGAATCCAAGATGGCGACGGGGGCCTTCGGGGACCTGAGGAAGCTGGCTTCCTCAGTGCCTGCAAAGCGCAGGCAAGAGGAAGTCTTCTTCAATGCCTGTGACAGATTGCTGATCTGTCACAGTGATCTGTGATATGACAGATCAGCGATCTGTCACAGGACAGTGATGTCCCACCTGGGACTATGTATTAAAGTAAAAAAAAAATTAAAAAAAAATGTAAAAATAAATTTAAAAAAATCGCCAAATAAATTAGTAAAAAAAAAAAAAATATTCCCCAATAAATTCATTTTTTGAAAATAATAAAAAAAACAAACAATAAAAGTACACATATTAGGTATCGCCGCGTCCGTAACGACCTGCCCTATAAAACTGTCCCATTAGTTAACCCCTTTAGCGAACCCCTTAAAAAATAAAAATAAAAAACGAAGCAGAAAATAATGATTTATTATCATACCACCAAACAAAAAGTGTAATAACGCGCGATCAAAAAGACGCATATAAATATCCATGGTACCGCTGAAAACGTCATCTTGTCCCACAAAAAACGAGCTGCCACACAGCATCATCAGCGAAAAAATAAAAAAGTTATAGCTCGCAGAATAAAGCGATGCAAAAATAATTATTTTTTATATAAAATAGTTTTCATTGCATAAAACCGACAAAACATAAAAAAACTACATAAATGAGGTATCGCTGTAACTGTACTGACCGAAAAAATAAAACCGCTTTATCAATTTTACCGCACGCGGAATGGTGTAAACGCACCCCCCCAAAAGAAATTCATGAAACGCTGGCTTTTGTTCATTCTGCGTCCCAAAAATTGGAATAAAAAGCGATCAAAAAATGTCACGTGCCCGAAAATGATACCGATAAGAACGTCAACTCGTCTCGCAAAAAATAAGACCTCACATGACTCGGTGGGTCAAAATACGGAAAAATTATAGCTCTCAATATGTGGTGATGCAAAAACTATTTTTACAATAAAAAGCGTCTTTTAGCGTGCGACAGCTGCCAAACATAAAAACCGCCACAAATAGTAAATCAAACCCCCCGTTATCACCCCCTTAGTTAGGGAAAAATAATAAAATAAAAGAAATGTATTTATTTCCATTTTTCCATTAGGGCTAGGGTTAGGGCCAGGGTTAGGGCTAGGGTTAGGGCTAGGGTTAGGGTTAGGGCTAGGGTTAGGGCTAGGGTTAGGGTTAAGGTTAGGGTTAGGGCTAGGGTTAGGGCTAGGGTTAGGGCTAGGGTTAGGGCTAGGGCTGAGATTAGGGTTAGGGGTGTGTTGGGGTTCGGGTTGGAGTTCGAATTGGGGGTTTCCACTGTTTGGGCACATCAGGGGCTCTCCAAATGCAACATTGCGTCTGATCTCAATTTCAGCCAATTCTGAGTTGAAAAAGTCATATGGTGCTCCTTCCCTTCCAAGCTCTGCCATACGCCCAAACAGTGTTTTATCCCCACATGTAGGGTATCAGCCTACTCAGGACAAATTGCAAAACAATTTTTGGGGTCCAATTTCTCCTGTTACCCTTAGGAAAATAAAAATTTGGGGGCAAAAATATCATTTTTGTGGAAAAAAATGATTTTTTTATTTTCATGTCCGAGTGTTATAAACTTCTGTGAAGCACTTGGGGGTTCAAAGTGCTCACCACACATCTAGATAAGTTCCGTGAGGGGGTCTAGTGTCCAAAATGGGGTCACTTGTGGGGAGTTTCAATAGTTTAGGTACATCAGGGGCTCTCCAAACGCACATGACACCCGCAGACCATTCCATCAAAGTCTGCATTCCAAAACGTCACTACTTCCCTTCTGAGCCCTGACGTGTGTCCATACAGTAGTTTTCTCCCACATATGGGGTGTCAGCGTACTCATGACAAATTGGACAACAACTTTTGGGGTCCAATTTCTCCTGTTACCCTTGGGAAAATGAAAAAATTTGGGACTAATTGATCATGTTTGTGGAAAAAATACAATTTTTTTATTTTCATGCCCGGGCAATATAAACTTCTGTGAAGCCCTTGGGGGTTCAAAGTGCTCACCTCACATCTAGATAAGTTCCTTAGGGGGTCTAGTTTCCAAAATGGGGTCATTTGTGGGGGGTTTCCACTGTTTAGGTACATTAGGGGCTCTCCAAAGGCAACATGACACCCGCAGACCATTCCATCAATGTCTGCATTCCAAAACGTCACTACTTCCCTTCCGAGCCCTGACGTGTGTCCATACAGTAGTTTTCTCCCACATATGGGGTGTCAGCGTACTCAGGACAAATTGGACAACAACTTTTGGGGTTCAATTTCTCCTGTTACCCTTGGGAAAATAAAAAAAATGGTGACTAAAAGATCATGTTTGTGGAAAAAATACGAATTTTTTATTTTCACGCCCGGGCGTTATAAACTTCTGTGAAGCACTGGGGGGTTCAAAGTGCTCACCACACATCTAGATAAATTCCTTCGGGGGTCTAGTTTACAAAATGGTGTCATTTGTGGGGGGTTTCCACTGTTTAGGTACATCAGGGGTTTTCCAATCGCGACATGGTGTCCGATCTCAATTCCAGCCAAAAACGTCAAATGGCGCTGCTTCCCTTCCGAGCTCTGCCATGCGCCCAAATAGTGGTTTACCCCCACATGTGGGGTATCAGCGTACTCAGGACAAATTGCACAATAACTTTTAGGGTGCTGTTACCCTTGGAAAAATAAGAATTGTGGGTGAAAAGATCATTTTTGTGGAAAAAATATGATTTTTTAATTGTACGGCTTTATGTTATAAACTTCTGTGAAGCCCTTGGGGGTTCAAAGTTCTTACCACACATCTAGATAAGTTCCTTATGGGGTCTAGTTTCCAAAATGGTGTCATTTGTGGGGGGTTTCCACTGTTTAGGTACATCAGGGGTTTTCCAATCGCGACATGGTGTCCGATCTCAATTCCAGCCAAAAAGTCAAATGGCGCTGCTTCCCTTCCGAGCTCTGCCATGCGCCCAAATAGTGGTTTACCCCCACATGTGGGCTATCAGCGTACTCAGGACAAATTGCACAATAACTTTTAGGGTGCTGTTACCCTTGGAAAAATAAGAATTGAGGGTGAAAAGATCATTTTTGTGGAAAAAATATGATTTTTTAATTGTACGGCTTTATGTTATAAACTTCTGTGAAGCCCTTGGGGGTTCAAAGTTCTCACAACACATCTAGATAAGTTCCTTAGGGGGTCTAGTTTCCAAAATGGTGTCATTTGTGGGGTGTTTCCACTGTTTTGGTACATCAGGGGTTTTCCAATCGCGACATGATGTCCGATCTCAATTCCAGCCAAAAACGTCAAATGGCGCTGCTTCCCTTCCGAGCTCTGCCATGCGCCCAAATAGTGGTTTACCCCCACATGTGGGGTATCAGCATACTCAGGACAAATTGCACAATAACTTTTAGGGTGCTGTTACCCTTGGGAAAATAAAAATTGGGGTGAAAAGATCATTTTTGTGGAAAAAATATGATTTTTTAATTGTACCGCTGTACGTTATAAACTTCTGTAAAGCCCTTGTGGGTTCAAAATTCTCACCACATATCTAGATAAGTTCCTTGGGGGGTCTAGTTTCCAAAATGGGGTCACTTGTAGGGGGTTTCCACTGTTTAGGTACATCAGGGACTCTCCAAACGTGACATGGCGTCCGATCTGAATTCCAGCCAATTTTGCATTGAAAAAGTCAAACGGCGCTCCTTCCATATTGAGCTCTGCCATGCGCCGAAACAGTCGTTCCCCCCCACAAATCAGGTATCAGCGTACTCAGGACAAATTGCACAATAACTTTTGCAGTCCAATTTCTCCTGTTACCCTTGGTAAAATAAAAAAAATTGAACCTGAAGTATTTTTTTTGTGAAAAAAAGTTAGATGTTCATTTCTTTTTAAATATTCAAAAAAATTCCTGTGACGCACCTAATGGGTTAATAAACTTCTTGAATGTGGTTTTGTGCACCTTAAGGGGTTCAGTTTTTAGAATGGTGTCACTTTTGGGTATTTTCTATCATATAGACACCTCAAAGTGGCTTCAAATGTGATGTGGTCCTAAAAATAAAATGGTGTTGTAAAAATGAGAAATCGCTGGTCAACTTTTAACCCTTATAACTTCCTAACAAAAAAAAATTTTGGTTCCAAAATTGTGCTGATGTAAAGTAAACATGTGGGAAATGTTAGTTATCAAGTTTTTTGTGTGCCATATCTCTGTGATTTAAGGGCATAAAAATTCAAAGTTGGAAAATTGCGAAATTTTCAAAATTTTTGCCAAATTTCCATTTTTTTCACAAATAAACGCACCGGGATCAATGGAAGCGTTCCAGAGTTATGACCTCATAAAGGTACAGTGGTCAGAATTGTAAAAATTGGCCCGGTCATGAACGTGCAAACCACCCTTGGGGGTGAAGGGGTTAAAGAGGAAAATCAGTATGATCGTAACGCAATTTCTGTATAGCAAAACCCTGGCAGATCCCTTTCACCCTAATTGATTGCTGATAGCAGGCTCAGGTACAATGTGCCCGTGTTTGTCCCGGGGAGGAATGGGGAGAATGATAATAGGATATGGGAAGGGGAGAAAGAAGAAGGCTGTAATCTTGAACTTCTAAAAGGCCGTAATAACACAGAAAATTTATCAGACCACTCATATAACTCATATAACTCCTACAATTCATTTGAAGATTTGCATAGTGTACATTCTGAGGAATTTATGGAGGGTATGGGGTCACCTGAATCTGGGGGAAGAGACATATCTGCTGACATGGATTATGAGGAATCTAATTCCTCAGGCTCAATCTCAGATGATATTGTCAAAGATGACAACTCTAACTCTGATTCTGAGTCAGGAGAAAATTATACCACCCAAATCGATATAGATTATTGGGATCATGAGAAGCCATACAACACTGGAACGCATAATACTTCTAAGACATCATTAATTGATTAAATACCTGCTTCAGATGAATACCCTACAGAGGGGTTTAGGGCTAGAATGCTCAAAGCTTTGTTAAAATCCATGGATTTATTGAGGAAAAAATCCATTAGAGATAATGTTTCAGAAACACTGATTGATTTAAAAGCCAAAACAACAGGCTCTAAGCAAGCTAAGGCCTCCAAAGCTTTAATAAAAAAGCTATTCCAGAAGACACTATTACTATTTGTAGAAGATTCTCATTTTAATTCTGTTGAAATTTCAGACAGTCCTTCTCATGACTACAATAGGTTAAATCTCCTTATTCAGAATATACGTCTCTATGTGCTGGGGTAATTAAGAGTTTAGCTACAGTTACAGAATCCGTGTGGAAAATTCAAAAGGACATAGATTCCTTTCTAAACAGTTGGGCCGCATATGAAGATTTTAAAAGGAGAAACAATATTAAGATTATGGGTGTTCCCCAAAAAAGTCCCATCCTTCCAATTGAAAAGCTACATTTCTTCAATGATTCACCACACTATTCCACTATTCCACTATTCCACTATTCTATTTTAGAATTAATAGACCCCCTTCTCTTCCATCTGATGTAGCCAGGGATGTTAGCGTCTCATTCTACCCTAACTGGGTCAGGAACACGCTTCTAAATATCTCCAAGGAGCCAACATTTCTTTCATCTTCATATAGCCACTTATCCTTTTACAAATACCTTTCGAAAGACACTTGGATAAAAAGGAAATAATTTCACACTACAACAAAAGAACTCCGTCATGCTGGCATTCCCTACAATTGGACTCAACACTCTATTCTTCAGGTCAAATTAGCATCAAAAATGACTGTTATATCTTCACCAGAGAAGGGGTGTTGAGTTCTTGCAAAACACTGGAATATTATCTTCTATGGCTTCTCCTGGACTCTCTACACTATCTAAATCGGATCTTCACCCTAATTGAAAGCACTTGAAGATTGTAAGGATTCGGACATTAATGGCGGCTTTATTTCTTTTTATTTCTTCAGGAGTAAACTATTTGTGCCTAAACTATATAATTCACTTGATTAGTATTATATTTATGTAGAGTTTCTGACTATGGAAATATATACGGAGATTTACAATGACCCCTACACTGTATACAGCTGTACGCTTCTGATCCATTACCCTTTTACTGATTTTTATATTGTGGTGTAATCCATAATGAGCCTGAGAGCGTTTGTGATTATTTCGCTTTTGTAGTGTTTGAATGCACGATTTTTTCTTTTGCCTCCACATCGGTCCTAAAACCACCTACGGTGATCATGAACGGGACGGGTAATCATACATTTATAGCAACTATTTTGTTTTTTAGTTTAGGGATAGATAATAAGTACATGCGCTATGTTAGAATTTTTTTATATTACAACGCTTTCTAAGGTCCTATATACAATATAAAGCTTATGTGACAGTTTGTTTATATATAGCAGATGGTATTAAGCAGCGGAAATTTTATGCTTAGGGATCTTTGTATTCGGATGTCAAACAAGCTCATGAAACAGTTTGTTTATTTATAGAAGATGGTAATAAGCAGTGGACAAAAAACATGCTTAGGGAACTTTATATACTGAAGTTAAAAAGTGTAACATTATTGTTTATGTAATTATGTAATTCCTTTGTATGTCTACCTGTCTATCCACCATCTGGGGGTCTCCCTGTCTTCACTGGGGGTTTTCATTCCTATTCCTAACCCTTCCCTTCCTTTCCTTTCTTCTTAAATTTTATAATTTAATAAAAAACATTGGAAATAAAAGCAGTATGGATTACACCACAATATAAAAAGCAGTAAAAGGGTAATGGATCAGAAGCGTAGAGCTGTATACAGTGTAGGGGTCATTGTAAATCTCCATATATATTTCCATAGTCATAAACAGACTTTCACTGGCTCTATTTGCATTAGACCAGAATATAAACAGCAGTAAATGGGTAATGTATCACAAGCGTAAAGCTGTATACAGTGTTGGGGTAATTTTTAAATCTACATATATATTTCAGGAGTAACACACAGACTCTTACACGCTCAGTATGGATGACACCATAATATGAAAAGAAGATTCGCAAGAAATAATCACACATGTGGGCCAAGGTTCAAGGTGTCAATGATGCACTTAGAGTGGTGGGTGGAGGAGGACTTTCTGGCACAAAGGGTACTGTATCAACAGATACCAGGTATATATAGTATAGTGAAAATATAAAAAATATCCGAATGTATTTCAGGAGGCAGACAGAGACGCTCACAGGCTCAGTATGGATTAGGCAATAATATAAAAAGTTGAAAAAAGGGTACAGTATAAACAGATAACAGGTATATATAGTAGAGTTAAACATTCTAAATCTCCATATATATTTCAGGAGGCAGACACAGACACTCTCAGGCCCAGTATGGATTCAACAAGAATATAGAAAGCTGAGAAAGGGTACAGTAGCACCAGATACCAGGTATATATATGGTATAGATTAAACACTCTAAATCTCGTATATTTTTCAGAAGGCAGACACAGACGCGCTCAGGCTCATTATGGATTACACCACAATATAAAAATCAGTAAAAGGGTAATGGATCAGAAGCGTACAGCTGTATACAGTGTAGGGGTCATTGTAAATCTCTGTATATATTTCCATAGTCAGAAACAGACTCTCACTGGCTCTGTATGCATTAGACCAGAATATAAAAAGCATTAAATGGGTAATGTATCACAAGCGTACAGCTGTATAGAGTGTTGTGGTAATTGTAAATCTCCAAATATATTTCCGGAGTAATAGACAGACAATCACAGGCTGAGTATGGATTACAACAGAATGTAAATAGCAAAAAAAGGTAATGTATCAGAAGCGTACAGCTGTATACAGTGTCGGGCCAAATTTAAATCTCAGTATATATTTCCGGAGTCACCCTCAGACGCTCACTCAGTCTGGATTTGACCATAATATAAAATGTTTAAAAAAGGTACTGGATAACAAGATAGCAAGTATATGTATTGTAGAGTACAATTTAAATCTCCGTATATATTTCCGCAGTCACCCTCAGACGCTCACCCAGTATGGATTTGACCATAATACAAAATGTCTAACAAAGGTACTGTATCACAAGATAGGAGGTGTATAGGGTAAAATTTGTATCTCATATATTATGGGGGTAAGTAAAATTTGTATTATATATAGAATGAGTAAACCACACATGCTCACTCAGTATGGATTATACCGTAATAAAAAATGTAGAACTAACGTACTGTATCATCAAATACCAGGTGTATATAGTATAATAGAAAATGTAAATCTCCCTATATATTTCCAGAGTCTCATACAGATAGTCAGCATGTATTTCTCCATGATACCAGCCAGTACACGGTAGTGTGTGAGGAGCGTACAGCTCTATATGGTGTGTGAAATAATGAACGTTCGTTCACTGCAGAAAAACAGAATAAAAGTAGGAGTGCTGTGTAAAAAGCAGTCTGCACAGCAGTGTCCACACAGCAATACTGCTATAAGGCAGGCTAATAATCAGCGCTGTTGCATACAAGAAAATCGTCCCTGTCACTGGCAGGCAGCCTAATAACTAGCGCTGCTGCACACAAGAAAATCCTCCCCTGTCACTGCACACTAAGACCTCTTTCACACATGTGTTTTGCGCCGTCAGGCCAGATCCGGCTTTTTTTTGTAAAACCAGATCCGGCGAAATGCAATGCCGGATCCGGTTTTTCCCCATTGACTTGTATTAGCGCCAGATCGCGCCGGATGGCATTGCGGTTCGGCCGTTTTTTGCTGGATCGGCTATTTGTCTCATTCTGGCGTCTGGAAAAACGGCTACTGTAACGTTTTTTGTCTCTGGCGAAAAAGCCGGAAGCGACGGATCCGACGCTTCCGGCTTTTTGCCACAATGAAAGTCTATGGGCGCCGTAATGCGCCGGATCCAGAAAAAGACGGATCCAGCAACCGGATCCGTTTTTTTACGTCTGCGCATGCTCAGATCTAATTGGCCAGCCCCCAAGAAACAGATATAACCTGCTAGACGGATCCGGCAGAAAAACGGATCCGTTTCTACAGTTATCCAAAATTTACGCCGGATCCGTTTTTTCTAAAAATAGCCGGATCCTGCCTGACGGCAAAAAACTGATGTGTGTAAGTAGCCTAACAGAACACAACAATTGCGTTCAGCACAAGCACATAAGAACTTCTGTTTACAGGCCTAAGTGTCTCCAAAATCATAAACAGCATCAGCAACCTCTCCTTACTGTAAAGATGGGCAGAAGAAAAATGGCGGTCGGCGGTGAGTGCTTTTATACACACTCCGTATATACAGGGGTTGGAGAAAATAATGTAAACACCTAACGTTTTGTCATCATAATCTTCAAACATCTTATAAACATACAAATCGTGACATATGGTACTGTTTTGTAGTTGATTATTTGTGTCATGTGATGTGTATGTAAATTAACTGTTTGTTTTGCATAATTGTAAGAACATTGAGGATAACCTGATACAAATGGCAGACCTCTCTGATTTTCAAAGAGGCCAAATTGTTGATGCTGGTATGGCAGGCACTAGTGTAACAGAAAGTGCCCGTATGCTTGGCGTGTAAAGTTGTACTGTCTCCTAAGTAATGACTGCGTTTGAAAGAGAAGGAAATACGTCCGCAGCAAAGCACAGGTCAGGCTGAAAGTCGAAGTTGACTGAGAGAGACTGTCGGACTGTAAAGAAAATTGGGAGAGAGGCGCGCAAGACCACTGCTCGGAAAATCAATGCAGAGCTCAATGATCACCTACAGAATACAGTTTCCACGAAAAAAGTTCGTCGCGAGCTGCACAAATCTGGATTCCACGGAAGAGCTGCAATTGTAAAATGCTGCTCTCAATGACAAATGTTTCCAAGTGTTTAGAATGGTGTAGAAACCTCCAGAATAGGTCTCTCGAGCTGTGAAAACATTTGATATTCTCAGACAAATCATCGTTTACCCTATTTCCGACCTCAGGACGAGTGTACGTTTGGAGACAGCCAAAAGAAGCATTCCATCCAGACTGCCTTCTCCCAACCGTAAAACATGGCGGATGTTCTGTGATGATTTGGGTTGCTATTTCGTGGAGATCCGCCAGGCCAATAATATCCCTTCATGGAAGAATTAACAGCTGCGATTATTTAGGCATTTTGGGCAAACAAGTGAATCCTATGGATCAAGCACTCTTCCCGGAGGGGAACGCCATCTTTCAGGATGATAATGCACCAATTCATACAGCTAGAATCGTTAAAGCATGGCATGAGGAACATTGTAATGAAGTTGAGCATCTCATCTGTCCCCCACAATCCCCAGATCTCAACATTATTGAGGATTTATGGCCGATTTTATAGATTCAAGTTAGACTTCGATTTCCGCCGCCATGCTCGCTCAAAGAACTGGAGGGTGTTTGAACTGAAGAATGGGCTACAATTCCTTTGGAAACAATTCACACCTTGTATGAATCCATACCTCGGATAATCGAGACTGTAATCGTCGCAAAAGGTGGGCCTACACCATATTAAACTACGTTTTGTTGATGTTTCCATTATTTTTTCCAACCACCGGATTTCATGAATCAACCACACACGCTCACTCAGTCAGTATGGATTTAACCGTACTCAAACATGTTGAAAAAATGTACTGTATCAGCAGATACAAGGTGTATCCAGTCCAGGGGTAATTGTAAATATCTGTCTATATTGCCGGAGTCAGACAAATACACTCACAGGCTCAGTATGGATTAGACAAGAATATAAAAAGTCCAAAAAGGGTAATATATTACAAGTGTACAGCTGCATACAGTGTTGGTGTCATTTTAAATCTCCTTATAGTTTACCAGAGTCAGACACAAACTCTCACAGGCTCAGTACGGATTACACCAGAATATAAAAATTAGAAAAAGGGAAATGTATTCGAAGCGTACAACAGTATACAGTATTGGGGTACTTTTAAATATTTGTATATATTTCAGTGTCAGTAAGCCAGTCCAGACTCTCCGCTACAGGAAACTAGATGGATACAAGTACAGATGGAAAGTGGAGTGATTGCAGACATTTTTGAAATCACTAATCATGGGAAAACCTCCCGGAAGAACTCGCAGATGCGATGCTAACCCTCAATTACTTTGTCTGTGGAGACTGCGAAAACGGTTCTTTGTGAAGAAAGGGTTGCTGTATCGCAGTAGCGTGGATCCCATCACCGTTACTCGTCTCCATCAAATGGTGATCACAGGGAGAGATGTAGACATGGTCCGCAATGCCTATCATGATCTGTTTGTTCACTTTGGGGTGCAAAAGACAGAAGCCACGGGCCGTAAGCGATTCTATTTGATTGGCATGAGAGGAGACATTGAAAAATGGTGGCAGGAATGTCACACGTCTGTGGCTAGAAAAACTGTGAAAGCTGATCATAAAGCACCACTGCATCCGATTGTGAGTTGACGTCCATTACAAATGGTAGCCATTGATCATTTGAAGGTAGAGCCCAGCAGGACAGGCCATAGCTAAGTCTTAAACATCATCGATCAGTTCAGCAAATATATAGTGCCTGTCCCTGTGAAGGCTTTAACTGGCCAGACTAAACAGCAGTGGAGCAGGGAGAGGTAAGTCTTGCAAGTGCTTGGGCCCTGAGAAAGCAGGGGGGCACACTCGTGGGCGGTGGTAGTGGCACAGGGACCCTCATGGTATGCCGGTGTGTCTGACGGCGAGTGGGCCCCCCACCGTCAGAGACACTTTATAGTACTATGAGGGGCCTTGTGCCAGAACCGTCGCCCAAGAGTGGGCCCACCCACCGGTTCAGGGCAACGGCACTTGCTCGGGTGTGCCAGGTGGTGACCCCGGCCTTGGGGGGGGCAGCCTAGTTAGGGAGGTTGAAAAAATGGCATATGTTGATGTGTAGGCTGGACATTCAGCAGCTGCAAATGGAGGAAGTGGAGAAGTCCGAGGAAGAGGACAAAAGCGAGCCATTTTTATTGCCACCTATGTGTCATCAGGGGAATGTGGGACAAAATCCTTTGAAACCCATGCATGGTTCAGTTTAATGAAGGTTAGATCATCAACATTTTGGGTCAACAGACGGGTCCTTTTTTCTGTCAGGATTGATCCAGCAGCACTGAAGACTCTTTCAGATAACACACTACCAGCAGGGCAAGCGAGCTCCTGTAAGGCATATTGTGCCAATTCAGGCTAGGTGTCCAGTTTACAGGCACAATAGTCAAAGGGGAATGACCTGTGAGGGAGAACATCGATATGGGAGGAGAAGTAGTTTGTAACCATAGTTGACAACTGCTGTCTCCTGTCACTTGCAATCAATTCAGTATTACCAGTCGTGTGAGCGGTACTTGAGAAATCAGTCCACAACATGGTCATGAAACCCCTGTCTCCAACGCCACTTCAGCTGTGTGCACCACGAACACCTCTTCCATTTTGCCCTCTACGGCTCGTGGGAGAACCAGCACCGCTGCTGTGTGCTGGGAAAGCCTCAAACAAACGGTTTACCAGAGTTGCTTGCTTGTTAGCCAATATTATCTCTAGGTTCACCTGTGGCATGATGTTCTGTAATTTGCCTTTATAGCGTGGATCCAGGATGCTGGCCAACCAGTAGTCGTCATCCTTCATCATTTTGGCAATGCAGGGGTCCCTTTTTAGGTTCCGCAAGGCATAATCACACATGTGGGCCAATGTTCCAGGTGTCAATGATGCACTGCCAGTGGTGGGTGGAGGAGCACTTTCTTGCAAATCCACATTCCTCCAGTCACGCACAAACCCTGGACCTGACCTTGGCACGCCAACATTTTCTTGTGTCCCCTGAGAAGCATCCTCCTCCCCAAAATAATCATCCCCCTCATCCTCCTCCTCCTCCTCTTCCTCCACCTCGTCCAGGTCAGTTGCCCTCGCTGACAATGGCTGACTGTCATCAAGGCTTCCCTCCTCTTCTTCCTCCTCCTTTGCTGCAGATGCCTGATCCTTAATGTGCGTCAAAGTTTGCATGAGCAGACGCATAAGTGGTATGCTCATGCTTATGATGGCGTCGTCTGCGCTTACCAGCCGTGTGCATTCCTCAAAACACTGAAGGACATTACAGAGGTCTTTCAGCTTTGACCACTGCCCACCCGACAACTCCAAGTCTGCCCTCAAACTCCCAGAAATGCATTACAGCCTGCCTCTGTTCGCATAGCCTCTCAAACATGGGCATGGTGGTGTTCCACCTTGTTGCAACGTCTATGATTAGGCGGTGCTTGGGGAGGTGGAACGATCGCTGCAGCTTCTGCATGCGACTGGAGTGTACAGGCGAGCGACGGATTTGCAAGCAAAGTTTTTGCACCATATTGAGCAGGGCTGTTAACTCCGGATAATTATTTAGGAAGCACTGCACCACCAGGTTCAAGGTGTGAGCCAGGCAAGGCATGTGTCTGAGTTTTGCAAGGGCTATGGCTGCCACAAAATTACAGCTGTTATCACTGACTACCTTGCCTGGCTCAAGATGTACACTGCCCAGACATGACTCAGTTTGTTGCTGCAAGTAGTCGGCCAGTACCTCCACAGTGTGTCTTTTGTCGCCCAAAGACATCATCTTTAAAACAGCCTGCTGCCGCTTTCCTCTAGCTGCTCGATAGTGGGACACCCTCGTGTGCAACACTGGCAGCTGCGGATGGAGTGCTCGTGCGACTGTGCTCTGTGGATGAGCTTTTGCTTCTGGAGGAGGAGGAGGGGGGTCGAACGCCTACAGCCAACTGTTTCCTATACCGTGGGCTAGGCAGCACTGTTCCACCGCCGCTGTCCCCTGTGGAGCCTGCATCCTCCACATTAACCCAGTGTGCAGTGATGGACAAGAAACGGCCCTGGCCATGCCTACTGGCCCATGCATCTGTTGTGAGGTGCACCTTTCCACTCACTGATTGTTTGACTGCATGGACAATGCGGTCTTTCACAGGCAGGTGGAGGGCGGGGATGGCTTTTCGATAAAAGTAGCGTCAACTGGGTAGGTCATAGCGTGGGACTGCGTAGGCCATGAGCTCTCGGAACGCTTCGCTTTCAACCAAACGGAAGGGCGTCATCTCTAATGAGATCAGATTGGCAATGTAGCCGTTCAAAGCCAGTGTACGCGGATGAGAGGATGAGTACTTTCTTGTCCTACTCAGAGTGTCTGCTAGGGTGAGCTGGACTTGAGAGCTGCATATGGGGGAACTAGCAGTGGACCTGACGGACTGAGAGGGGTTTGGTGATGGTGATGGTGGTGATGCCCTAGATTCAGTCTTTTGTTGCAAAAACATTGTGAATCCCTGACTGCTTTGGCCTTGCGACGACACCTCAACATCTCATGCTGGTGGTGTGCTTACCGGTGGGCTTTCAGTGGGGGAAGCGATGGAGCATTGCTGGCTATCTTCAGTTGGAGCAGGTGCACATGTGCTACCTGAGGTTTTGCAGTCTGTCCACGCTTGCAAATGCATGTTGATTAAATGTCTAAGCATGCAACTGGTGTTTAAATTTTGGAGATTTTTACCTCGGCTGAAGGTTCTTCCGCACTTCTTACAGATAACCTTTGCCTCATGAATAGGATACATTTTTGGTGAAAATGTCAATCTCCGTATATTTGTTTCCGGAGTCACACACAGACGCTTTGCCAGTATGTATTTGACCATCATACAACCAGCAGATATACTGTACTGTATGATAAGCAGACAGCTCCATAAGGTGTATGGAGAAATGGAAATGTCCGTATATGTATTTCCGGAGTCTCACACACACACGCTGTCCCTGTATAGATGTGACCGTAATGCGAACAGCAGATATACGATACTGTTTGAGAAGCGTACAGCTCTATATGGTGTATGGAAAAATGGAAATGTCCGTATATGTATTTCCGGAGTCTCACACACACACGCTGTCTCTATATAGATGTGACAGTAATGTGAACAGCAGATATACTATACTGTTTGAGAAGCGGACAGCTCTATACGGTGTATGGAAAAATGGAAATGTCCGTATATGTCTTTCCGGAGACTCACACACACATGCTGTCTCTGCATAGATGTGACACTAATCCAAACAACAGATATACGATACTGTTTGAGAAGCGGCAGCTCTCTACGGTGTATGGAAAAATGGAAATGTCCGTATATGTATTTCCTGAGTCTCACACACACGCTGACTCTGTATAGATGTGACAGTAATCCAAACAGCAGATGTACGATACTGTTTGAGAAGCAGACAGCTCTATATGGTGTATTGAAAAATGGAAATGTCCGTATATGTATTTCTGGAGTCTCACACACACACGCTGTCTCTGTATAGATGTGACAGTAATCCGCAAACAGCAGATATACGATACTGTTTGAGAAGTGGACACCTCTATATGGTGTATGTATGGAAAAATGTAAATCTCCGTGTATTTTTTTACGGAGTCAGACACATATAGCATGTATTTGTCCGTGATACCAGCCGGTACACGGTAGTGTGTGAGGAGCGTACGCCTCTATACAGTGTGTGAAAAAATGAATGCTCGGTAACTGCAGAAAAAAGGAATAAAAATATTTTTGCTTTGAAAAAAGCAGTCTGCACAGCAGTGTGCACACAGCAATGCAGCTATCAGGTAGCCTTATAAGGCAGCCTAATAACCAGCGCTGCTGCACACAAAATCCTCCCCTGTCACTGCACACTAACTGTTGTGTTGTACAGTGAAAATCGATATCAGCAGAAGAACAGATTTTTTTTTCCTTCCTGTCTAAACACTCTCCCTATTGAGAATGAGCAGCAGCAACCTCTCCCTATCCTAAGATCGATAGAAGTAAGATGGCGGTCGGCATTCAGGGCTTTTATATCCACTGTGACGCCACACAAAGCCAGCCAATCACTGCAATGCCCTTCTCTAAGATGTTATTAAACACAGTAGAGAAAAAACTGTATAGAAATGTATATACAGTATATATACAAATGAAGATAATATACCTTAAATGTGACGTATCTCTACTGGAAGGGAATGAATGGCAGACCATACGGTATCAAATATAAATCCAGTCATATGTTAAAGTTTGTAGAACAAAACCGTTGGCACAACCCTGGTAACCGGAGGTGGTGCACAAGTAGGATCCCAATCCGTGAACTTCAATTTATATAGACTTGGCACACACCAAAAAGATTCTGATGCAGAAAGGTGGTTTTAATGAATTGCAGTACATACATACAGACGTTTCGGTCTAGGACCTTCATCAATGTACAATAAGTTGTACTGTGAGCTCTTAGTGACTGGGCTTTAAGGGATGGATTCGCGGTGGATACTGCGTCCACTTGTTATATAGAACCACGTGGGACGGCCGCTGGTGCCTCCTTGCAGTATTGGTATCTTCCTTAAAGCCCAGTCACTAAGAGCTCACAGTACAACTTATTGTACATTGATGAAGGTCCTAGACCGAAACCACCTTTCTGCATCAGAATCTTTTTGGTGTGTGCCAAGTCTATATAAATTTATATGTTAAAGTTTGGGCACCCCTATTAATGTCAAATTTTGTTTAAATGCAGATTGCACATTTTACAATAAACCTCATTTGAATCCAGAAATATAACTGAGTCCATCAGTTATTAGATACATGAAACTGAAATAGCTGTTGCAAAAACCAAAATTGTTATAAAGAAAAAAGGTTAACATTAATAGGGGTGCCCAAACTTTAACATATGACTGTAAGTACTAAGCCCATATAGATGAAAAAATAATAAGACATAAAGAAAAATGCTTAATAAAAAACCTTTATTATAAGTAGGTTAATTGACACTGTATACACTAAAAAGCACCATAAGGATTATATAGATACAAAATTTGTTAACATATCAATGTAACTTAAACCCACAGTAAAAAATTAAATTAATTAATTTGGCTTAGCCCCAATGTGAAGTATAGCACACAGCTATGGTATCAGTAAGGTTCAAAGATTTAGCATAAAGCACAAAAGATATAAATAATAAAATACAAAGTGTGCAAATATAAAGTGCTAAGTGCTAATTCATGAGGATAATATACCAAAAAATGTGTACTATTTGTCATAAAGAACTGGTCAAAAAATAGTGACTAAAGTGCTAAAAAATGCAAAATAAGTGCAAAATCAGTGCAAAATCCTGCACCATACTGACACAAATGAAAAATAGTGTTATAAAATATAAAGTGATGTATGCTACAAAGGAATTTGTCCAATTTAATCTAAATCACTAAAGTGCTGTTTGCATCTAAATCTCCAATTAAAAATTGTGCCAACATTAGATAAAATCTCGTAGTGCACTATGTACCTACATTAGATACATGTAGGGAAATGCACTATAAAGTGCTATAGTGCATTGTGCTGTACTATGGAAGAAGGCCCATATGTTAATCACATGCAAGGCAAAAGGACCATATATAGAAAAAAACAAAACAAAACACAATATCCAAGTGACCAAGCTAAAATAACATACAGGGGGCTATATGTTAACCACATATAGGTAAAAAAGGACCATATATAGACGGATCATGTATAGAAAAAACATGATATCCAAGTGACCAACTCAGAATAGCATACAGGGGGCTGTAGCTGCTAAGAATACCTGCACAATGGGTTAAAGATGGCGATGGTTAAGGTGCTTGAACGTGCCCCTGTATGGTCAGTGACCGAGCTGGGGGGTGGTCCCTCTCTTCTTACCGCGCAGAGATATAAACAGAGACACGATGGAGGCAGATTCTGGGTGCAACAAGTCCAAGTTTATTTCTCACTTGCCGTCCGCCTGACGGCCTCAGAAGCACACCGCACTTCCTTTACCTCACGGCCCTCCGTTACCAGGGCCGCTTCTTACACACCGTACACTGGGGGACGTGTCTGCACACACCGTCCCCTCTTCACTCGTCGACGCTCCTGACAGGTCCGTCACTGTGGCCGCCTTAGGCCCTTAAACCAACAGCGCTTCCTCTGATCAGTCGTCGTGTCAAATACGGTGTCTCACACCCAGTGCCTCGTCCCTTCTGCGGTTCTTCCTGTCAGGACCACCCCCCTGACGTTCTCTCTCCTCAGTCCCCCTGGTTTAGATTCTCCTCACAGCGCACAGATTATCGCAGTCCTCCTGTCACTGGAGCTCCCCCTGGGGACTGGACTTTTCTGGAACCCTCCCTCAGTATTTATAGCTAACCTGGTTCCTTGAAACTGTCCCTCCGCCCCCCCATGACCAACGGTTTCTAAAGCCCTAAGCTGATGTCAAGTCCTTTGCTCACACTCCTCCCTGCCATCTAATGGTCAACCCAAGATACTGCACGTCCACTACACTTTCCTAGCTGTTTCCCCACTGTACACCTACCTACACTGTGCAAACCTTTCCCTCCTCACTCTGACTAGTCCGTCCGTCAGGTCACCTTCCCTACACTCCTCCTTCCTTTGTCCATTGTCATCCTCGAGAATCGTCATCCCTGCCTTCGTCGTTCTGAAGCTACACCTACATTCTGTTGTCGGACCAGCTGTTGAGCCAAACCCACTATCTGCGGGGGCCGAACCATACTGGTAGCACTATGCTCTGAGCAGCCTACTGCTACTCACCAGCGCGCATGCCACATGACGTCTTTCAAATTGGGCTAGGTACACCCATATTCTCTCTATGGCATGTACCTTCCCCTACTCTCCCCTACTGTCACCTTCCACTATTCGGTACGCCATGATCGAGGTCTCTTACCTTCCAGATCATTACCAGCGCCCGCCTTCCTTGGACCTGGACACTCCTCCGCTTTTCCGTATCCCCGTTCTGTCAGGTAAACATATTTTCGTATATAAAAAACATAGAAAGAAGAAAGAAAGAGAGAGAGAGAAAATAGTTGCATCAGATAAACAACAACAAAAACATTTTTTTTCTAAATGCAACTGTCCTTATAACCTGCACAACGGTGCATCGAACTCCTGACAGTCTATCCCACTCTCAGTGGACAGAGGTGAGGGCTCCATAGCCGTGGAACTTCTGGGGGAACCGAGAGTGTCCATATCAGTCCTTTTTCACGGGGGTCCGCTTTGCTCAGGCTCCGCCAGTACTGCCACCGCATAATACCCGCGGGGGCAGTATTCTTTATAGTAGGAGACGAAGTCCCCTTCTTTCAGGGCCTGGCCATGACGTATGGATGCTACATTCATGTACACTTTCTGGCCAGACTGGTCATGAATGAAACCGTACCCCCTGTCCGTGTTTGTGTACACCAGCCGTCCCCGGGATCTTTCCACCGCCATGCCAGCCTCCCCTTTTGAGTGAAGCAGGCTCCATACCTCCTGCTCCCGGATCTTCTTTTGTTTTATCACCTCCGCCACCCAGACAGAGGGGGTCGCACCAGTCCCAGAGTCCGGTGGGTGGGACCTTGCCGAGAAAGGGCGTGGATCAGAGGCGGCTGATGATTTCTGCGGCTCAGCAGCTGCTGGGGCCGGGTGGCGGATGGGAGCAGTCGTGTTTCCGGGGGGCTGGTCCACAGGGCCTGTCACACAGGCCACAGCCGGTTCTAATGCAGGCATCACCGCGGCCGCAGGGTAGGCCGCATCCAATACTTCCCGCAGAGCCGGAATGACAGCCGGTTTTGGTGATGGCGGTTTTTCTGGCCGAGAGAGCACAGACGCATCTTCTGTCGACAAGCTCCGCCCTGGTGACTCCGGGCGGGATGGCTCAGGGACGGGGGCAGGGGCCTCACTCAGCTCTGCGTAAATCATAGGGTCCTCTGCAGCCCGACCTTCCGGTATGCTGGAGACCGCAGGCTGTGGCAGAATGGTGGGGGCCGCTTGCGGAGGCACTGGTGGTGCCGGGGGTACTCTCACCTTCCCCCGCAGCCTCCGTCCCCCGCTCCACTGCACTGCGGGCCTTTCCCCCGACTCGGGGGCTCCGCTGGGAAATCTTCTGCCGGTATTGGTGGCGGCCGCTCTCGCTGACTCCGCTCAGGCTCCACTCCCCAGCCTAGCGTCCCGCTACCCGCCCATGGTCCTGAGGGCGACTCCTGGCACAGCTCCATCCCCTGCCGCCACTGCCACTCTAGGCGGCCGGGGCCCCGACACCCACAGCGTCTCATACCGTCCGTGGGGCAGCAATCGAATGGCGCCAAACAGCCACAGCCAAGTCCTTCTTCTGTGCCACTCCTCCTGCTGGGTGGGGCGTCGGCAGGCCTTTCCACCCATCTGCCAGGGTCCAGTACATGGGAGCGTCGGCCTCCGGGCACATATTGCTGTCCACGGGGGTACGTTGGAGAGGGTCCCAGTCCATTCAACACGACTGCAAACACCCGGACCTCTCCCCTGCGCTGTAGTAATGCCGCCATCTTGCGTAGCTCCTGATACCGCCCCGGATCTTCGGTCAGCACCACGGAGTCACCACAGCGCTCCCAATTTGTAATCCACAGGTAAGCCAATTGTAATCCACAGGTATTTATAATCCAAGCAGCACAGTCTAAGTCCTTCTCCATCCTTTAAGGCAGGCCTGCCGCAGAAGATGATGTATTAGCGGCGGCGATCCTGCCGACTACGCCAAAATGTAGGGTCAGTGACCGAGCTGGGGGGTGGTCCCTCTCTTCTTACCGCGCAGAGATATAAACAGAGACACGATGGAGGCAGATTCTGGGTGCAACAAGTCCAAGTTTATTTCTCACTTGCCGTCCGCCTGACGGCCTCAGAAGCACACCGCACTTCCTTTACCTCACGGCCCTCCGTTACCAGGGCCGCTTCTTACACACCGTACACTGGGGGACGTGTCTGCACACACCGTCCCCTCTTCACTCGTCGACGCTCCTGACAGGTCCGTCACTGTGGCCGCCTTAGGCCCTTAAACCAACAGCGCTTCCTCTGATCAGTCGTCGTGTCAAATACGGTGTCTCACACCCAGTGCCTCGTCCCTTCTGCGGTTCTTCCTGTCAGTACCACCCCCCTGACGTTCTCTCTCCTCAGTCCCCCTGGTTTAGATTCTCCTCACAGCGCACAGACTGTCGCAGTCCTCCTGTCACTGGAGCTCCCCCTGGGGACTGGACTTTTCTGGAACCCTCCCTCAGTATTTATAGCTAACCCGGTTCCTTGAAACTGTCCCTCCGCCCCCCATGACCAACGGTTTCTAAAGCCCTAAGCTGATGTCAAGTCCTTTGCTCACACTCCTCCCTGCCATCTAATGGTCAACCCAAAGTAATGCACGTCCACTACACTTTCCTAGCTGTTTCCCCACTGTACACCTACCTACACTGTGCAAACCTTTCCCTCCTCACTCTGACTAGTCCGTCCGTCAGGTCACCTTCCCTACACCCCGACGCGCGTTTCGGATGTGCTCCTTCCTCAGGGGGTGTTACCAACATGAAAACAACTAGTTTATATATATAAAAAAAGAGGCCATTCTCATTAGTGGAGACGGAGTGGTGGTGACGCATCCGCATTAGGAGGCCCAGGAAGGTCTTGGCCCCGGCGTCATGGGATCGCTGACGTCAGGTCACGTGACCACGACCCGGCGTCAAGGAAACATGTAGACGCAGGAAGCGGGACACTATCCGGAGCACTGAACTGCGCATGCGTACAGCTCCTGTCCACAGCAATAAGAGGAAGAAATGGACAAAGCTCTAATGATCATTGCTGAATCGCTGAGGGGGGGGAAGGGGGGCAAGGAAAGGAAAATTCTAATATAATCTGGTGATATCAGAATCAATAAAACAAAGAAGGAAAATGGATATAAGAAATAAAATGAAATAAAGTGATAAAAAATAATAATAGATAATAATGAATAAATAATAAATGATAGATATTATTGGGAAAAAATAATAGAAGGAAAAATAATACAAAATAAAATATTAAAAAATATATATATAATAGATATAAACAATAATAAATAAATAGATGAATAATGATACTTCTGTACGTAGACCACATGGTACATCAATGACAAAGGTAAATATACGAATATATAATAATTTCCATATAAGCTTGATCAACACATATCCATATATACACACATATATGCATACATAAACACATGCACACACATACATATACAGTACATATACACACACATCCCCCATGTTTATGCACATAATAGCACACATGAGGGCATATATTTGTATATGAAAACGATATATATCCAACATAGGTACACAGGTCAATTATCCAATAATGAAATATATATATGTAATATCATAGTGAAGTGGACGTGGAGATATGTATACATATAATATAATTAAGTGGGCGCGAGAAAAAAAAAAGAAGGGGGGGAGAGGGGTGGGGAGGTAAAGGAACAAAAGTAAATAGAATGAATAAAATTAGTCCATCATTCTTCATAGTACTCTTCACCCTTTGTAGGTAATCCTCAATCCATCCACAAGATAGTAGTAATTAGTGCTGAACGACCATCCACGGGTATCCAAAAAAGGGATGAAGAAGGCCAACCACAGCAAGCTGTATCTGGTAAATAATACTAAAACATAATATATAGTTTAGATAAATAAAAATAAAAAAAGATTATAAAAGCTTAATAAAAGTAATAAAAAGTACACGGTAAAAGATGGGTTAATGGTTTACAAAAACGGAGCAAAGCTTATTTTCTCTTTTAACCTTCGTCCGGCTGAGTAGATACAATTGTACCTATTCCGTTTTAAAATTGCAATAACTTTTTTTCGAAAAGCCGTAGAGGGCTGAAATTTCGTGACATCTCTGCAGTTTTGGTCCAGAATATATTGGCCAAATTTCAGTAAAATATCTCCACCCCCTTCCGAGATAAGGGGTCGAGATATTTTTGCATCCATAACAAGCTGCATAGGTACAAATGTACCCTCATATATTTTGAATGAAGATAATGCAAGGAAAAAAGAATAATATTTTTTTTTAATGATAATGCTATTTTATTATTATAAACAAGTAAAAAAACTGTTCATTTACATTATAAAAGAAAATGTAAGAAACTTTTTTTATTGATTTTCTTCGCAAGTAATGCATGTTGTCTTTGCTACCGAGTGTTCATCGCAAATGGGTTTCACACAAACCACACAAGACTTTCTAGTCTTACGTTGTTTTCGCCTCAGGTCTCGGCAGACATAGCAACTACCAACAACAGGGGAGGGTCCACGACTACCATGAGGTATTTGAGGGCCAGCTGCTGCTTGCGATGCTACCAGAATGCATTGTCCAAGCACCATTTCTACTGCACCTCGAAGAAAATGGTTTCTCATCATCATTCGGCTTGTACTACGATCTTCAATTGCAGGCATACACAGCTGATTTGCGAGATCTTTCAGGAACTTTCTTCGTTGATCCTTTGTCCTGAAGCTTGGATTGTGTTCTCTGTAGATGATGTAGGATGC
Organism: Dendrobates tinctorius; assembly: GCF_039654945.1. Classification (NCBI taxonomy): domain Eukaryota; kingdom Metazoa; phylum Chordata; class Amphibia; order Anura; family Dendrobatidae; genus Dendrobates; species Dendrobates tinctorius. The sequence continues at coordinate 2,120,566 of NW_027361808.1, read as the reverse complement.
AAACCCAGTGATGTCAATCATATTGTAGAAAAATGCCAGAGGCCAACGTAATGTTCGTCGTTTCACAGTGTACTCTCCCAACATTTTATCCATAACATCAACTCCGCCTTTTGTTTTGTTGTAGTATTTTATTATCTCTGGCTTGGCTGCTAGTGTCTCAACTTCTCCCATCATGTGCATAGATGATAGAAGCACGACTGATTTGTTCTTCTTTGGTACATATGAACAGACTGTTGCATCATGATTGTAGGCAAAATTTGTCGAGTTTACAGGCCTTTCTTTGGCAGGCTGCATGTTGCTAGGTAGGAACCTTTTGTTTTTTCTCACTGTACCAACTAGTGTCATGTTCCAGGAGTTCAATACCTTAGCTAGCTCCATGGTTGTAAAGAAGTTATCGGTGGTGACATTTCTTCCAGAGCCTTTTTACAAGCTCACTAGGTCCAATACTGTTCGTTCACCAATGTTTACTTGTCGAGGACCATCAGTTGGTTTCCCAGTGTAGAGCTGACCTTGTAATGGGTAGGCGTTTGACGAGTCACAAGCCCAGAAAATCTTTATGCCATATTTAGCTGGTTTTAAAGGTATATACTGGGTAAATTTAGTATGGCCTCTAAATGGAAATAATTGCTCGTCGACGGTGATTATATGGCTTGTACTGTAGGCTCTTTTCAGATTTCTTTTCAACATTGTCCAGATGTTCCGTATTGGTGCAGCTTTATCTGTTTGCACATGTTCTGCACGTGTATTTTTGTTGTCAAATCTGATAAATCTGAGTATCATCTTGAAGCGGTCACGAGACATGGCTGCACGTATAAGAGGCAGAGCATCAACATTCCACATTTCCTCCAGATTCTCTTTATTGTCTCTGTGCACACCAGCAGCAATCAGTTTGCCCAAAAATGCATGGAGTTCAGTTTCAGTAAATTGCTTGAATGTTTTTTGTGGTGGCCGTTCAGAAGAATCAGGAAAACGTTGTACCAGTTCGTTGTTGTAAGCATCACAAACTCTCTTGGCCTTTCGATTCGTTTCTCGTAATATGATGTCACACATATCGGGAGTCATGATTTACTTGAATATCTCTTTTGCTGTATACAGGTTGCTGATTGCTGCAGGGCCACCTCTTTGTCGTAGGACATTACGAGATTTTGTTTGTGCATTTGGCAGTGGATCACTACACCATTGAGTTTTATCCTTAGCAGTCCAAATGTCGCCTGCACTTTGAGGCACAGACTCATCCTCAACACTTTCACTTTCGTCTGAGTCGTATTCTTTTTCCTGCTCTATGACCATTTCTTGTTCAATGTCTGAATCTTCTTCAGTAACATCCACTTGTGGTACATAGCTTTCATCATCAGATGCAACATATGGTTCTTCCTCATGCTCAGAATCAGATTCTTCTAGCATTCGCATTATTTCGTCAGACGTAAATCTGTAAATATGAAAAAATGAAAAATAAATAATTTTCCGAAATACTACACAATACTACATTATTGGCTTTTCACAAAATGATACTAACCTGCAAACACGTTTTCTTGGATTATGGCGGAAACTAGATCCAGCATCACTATCACTCATGATGACTTGGTAGATGAATTTTGACTTCGTAATTTAGTTCAGTAACACGTGGCAAATAGAATGAAACTCGATTCTAAAGTGCAGATAAAAAAGTAAATTATTTCTAGTGATAATTATTTATAAATGTCATTTATATATATATGCAAACCGTATACGGTTTCAGAATTTTCATTCCATCCTCGAATGTTTTTTCGACCAATAGGAAAATTGTAACAGAGCCACCATCTTTATTTTGTGCTGAATATAAGTAAAACATCGTAAAACAATATGTAGATACTAATTATTATCCATTTTTCGTATAAAAATCATACCTATAGTGATAAGTTTCATACAAAATATATGTAAGCCAAGTCCAGGCTCAAAGACAATTTCTGACTGTTCTGTCCCCACATAATGCGAATGAAGGTATAACTGGCTGTTAGATGCTGTGAGACTTTCCTACCTTCGTATCCAAGAAATTGAAGACTTCACAAGCCTAGAAATGTGTGTGCTCACAGCAATGAGATGAACAGCAAAATGGCTCCTGAGAGGAGGGAGGCAGGAAGAAAAGTAGAAGCCACTCCCAGTTTGAATCAACTTAATTGACAGCAACATAAGTGAGCAGTAACAGCACTGGCCAATAGATATCAGCATAACATTTGTAGCTGAATGAACTTTAGTTTCTGAAACCAAGTAAAGGAGAAAGTCTTCAAACAGTGGAGGTATAGATGAAGGTACAATTGTACCTCTGCAGCCTGTTAACGTTGTAAAATTATGCAGCCTGATGAAGGTTAGGCCCATAGGTGAAACAATGTTGAGTGTCCAAATCCATTTGGTTTCCATTTTTGCTAAATTTTCACTGATAATTAGAGATGAGCGATTTTGTCTTTTTTCGGGTCGAGTCGGGTTTCATGAAACCCGACTTTCGCAAAAGTCGGGTCGAACGAAATCACCCAACTATAGGGAAAAGTCGGAGGCCGACTGAAACATGAAACCCAATGCAAGTCAATGGGGAAGCAAAGTCGGCAGGGAGTGGAGGACAGTAAAAACACCTACAGTGCCCATTTCAATGCCATAAACATCAATTCTTATAACTGAAGCTTGTCATCCTTAATTTACTTCCTAATAATAGTTACACATTGAAAGCTGGGGGTTATTTGGCTAAAGTTGTGGGGGGGTTGGGCTGGCTCCAGGTTTTCGTGTGCTCTGGGCCAAAGAGTGTCAGTGCGCCCCTTTAACACATACCACAACTCATGATGCTCCGATACACCACAGAAATATAGATATAGTACTAGAGTTGAGCAAAACGGATTGGTCAAATGCATAAGCCGCCGACTTTCGCTGAAGTTGGGTTTCATGAAACGAAACCCGACCATAGCGTGAGGTCAGCCACGAGGTCGACGACCAGAGTGCCAAAGTCGCGTTTCAAATGATGCTTCCAGCGCCCTTTTTCAGCCAATGATGGAGGATGCACACTGTGGGCAACGCGATGACATGGGCAGCAGTCACCACCATCTTTGAGAAGGTCATGCAAGTAATTGGCTTGCTTTGTGTGGCATCACAGGGGCTATAAAAGGGCGTGCATGCCGACCACCAACTTACTTCTGGCGATCTTAGCATTAGGGAGAGGTTGCAGCTGCAGATTCTGAGTAAGGAAGAGCGTTAGGCAGGGAAGAAGAACAAAAAACTGCTTCTGCTGGTAGCGATTTCCACTGTACAATACAACAGTTTGTGTGCAGTGACAGGGGAGGCGATTTTTTTGTGCATCAGCTCTGTTGGTTATTAGGCTGCCTTATAAGGCTCCCTGATAGCTGCATTGCTGTTTGCACACTGCTGTGCAAACTGCTTTTTTAAAAGCAAAAATAATTTTCTTCCTCTTTTCTGCACAGTTACCAAGTGTTCATTTTTCCACACTTTTGTGTGCAGCAGCCCTGCTTACTAGGCTGCCTGCCGCCATACTTGGATTGAGAGCATCATTGTCAGCCTCCTAAAATCTCTAGGGAGCTTCCAATTCTCCCCAATACTATATACGCATCTTGTGCCTGGTCATACACCTACCTATTTCAGCCTGTTAAATTGAGGTGTAATCTATAGTTGGCCTGAGATAATAGTTCAGCCTCCTAAAATCTCTAGGGAGCTTCCAATTCTCCCCAATACTATATACACACCTTGTGCCTGGTCATACACCTGCCTATTTCAGCCTGTTAAATTGAGGTGTAATCTATAGTGGGCCTGCGATAATAGTTCAGCCTCCTAAAATCTCTAGGGCGCTTCCAATTCTCCCCAATACTATATACACACCTTGTGCCTGGTCATACACCTGCCTATTTCAGCCTGTTAAATTGAGGTGTAATCTATAGTGGGCCTGAGATAATAGTTCAGCCTCCTAAAATCTCTAGGTAGCTTCCAATTCTCCCCAATACTCTATACACTCATTGTACCTTGTTTTACAGTACCATATAACTGGTAGTATTTTGGGTACATTTTTCCAAAAATGAGGAAGTATGGTGGAAGAGGCCATGGAAGTGGGCGGGGGTTGCCAGCTGATACTGATGGTGGTGGTGCATCTGCTGGTAGTGGCAAAAGCACAATAGCACCTAAGGCAGGAGGTGTTGAGCCTTCGTCATCGTCTGGCTCCACAAGGCCTCAATGGCTCCCTTTTCTGGGAGTAGGTGAACCGCTTTTAAAGCCGGAGCTTCAGGAACAAGTTTTGGCTTACATTGCTGACACAGCCTCCAGCTCTATCTCCTCCTCTTCTGAAGTTTCAAAAAATAAAAGCACTGAGTCATCAGTGGAGGCTCCTGGTCAGGAACAACACCTTTCCTTGTGTCCATCACCCCTACCAAAAGTGAAGGATGCGGCAGGCCACACTACAGATTACTCCATGTAGCTCTTTTCACAAACCATGCCTGGGTTATCAAGTCAAATCGTGAATTCCCCAGTCCAAGATGAATCAGACATGGAGTGCACTGATGCACAGCCACTGCTAGATTTTTCTGCTGGTACATTCACTCAGAGCACTACATTGTCCTCGCAGTGTACTGAGCCAGAATCTGACCCTGTTGAAACTCAGGTGCCCCTTCCCGCACATTATACCACCTTACACGGTGACACAGAGGAAGGTGCACATGAAATTGAAGAGGAGGTGATGGATGACCCAGTTGTTGACCCAGATTGGCATCCATTGGGGGAAGAGGGTGCCGCTGCCAATAGCTCAGAAGAGGAGGAGGAGAATCCGCAGCAGGCATCGACATCGCAACAGCTGTTATCTGGCAGGCCCGTAGCAAGTCCAAAAACGGGTTACAAAAACCAAAAGAGTTGCAGGACAGCTTGGCCAGACGGTCAAATTAGCACAGCATGCAAGGCCTCAAAATGTCTTCCATAGTTGGAAGAGTGCAGTGTGGCACTTTTTTGAACAAAATCCTAATGATCAGGCAAAGGTTATCTGTAAGAAGTGCGTAAAAACCTTTAGCCGAGGGAAAAATCTGAGAAATTTGAATACCAGTTGCATGCTTAGACATTTAACCACCATGCACTTGCAAGCGTGGACGGACTACCAAACCTCACGTACCACATGTGCACCTGCTCTGAATGAAGGTAGTCAGCAAAGCTACATCGCTTCCCCCACTGTAAGCCCACCGGTTAGCACACCACCAGCAGCAAATGTTGAGGTGTCGTCGCAAGGCCAAAGCAGTCAGGGAATCACAATGCTATTGCTACAAAAGACTGAATCTAGGCCATCAGCAAGACCACCAACACCATCACCATCACCAACCCTCTCTCAGTCCGCCATGTCCACCGCTAGTTCCACCATATGCAGCTCTCAAGTCCAGCTCACCCTACCAGAGACTCTCAGTAGGACAAGAAAGTACTCATCCTCTCATCCACGTACACAGTGTTTGAACGCCCACATTGCCAAACTAATCTCATTAGAGATGATGCCCTACCGGTTGGTTGAAAGCGAAGCTTTCCACGAGCTCATGGCCTACGCAGTACCACGCTATGACCTACACAGTCGGCACTTATTTTCTCGAAAAGCCATCCCAGCCCTCCACCTGCATGTGAAAGACGGCATTGTCCATGCACTCAAGCAATCAGTGAGTGGAAAGGTGCACCTGACAACAGATGCATGGTCCAGTAGGCATGGCCGTTACGTGTCCATCACTGCGCACTGGGTTAATGTGGTGGATGCAGGGTCCACAGGGGACAGTGGCGGTGGGACAGTGCTGCCTAGCCCATGGTATAGGAAACAGTTGGCTGTAGGTGTTCGACCCTCCTCCTCCTCCTCCAGAAGCGAAAGCTCGTCCACAGAGCGCAGTCGCACAAGCACTCCATCCGCAGCTGCCAGTGTTGCAAACAAGGTGTCCCACTATCGAACAGCTAGTGGTAAGCATCAGCAGGCTGTGTTGAAGATGATGTGTTTGGGTGACAACAGACACACCGCGGAGGTACTGGCCGACTACTTGTAGCGACAAACTGAGTCATGGCTGGGCAGTCTACATCTTGAGGCAGGCAAGGTAGTCAGTGATAACGGCCGGAATTTTGTGGCAGCCATAGCCCTTTCAAAACTCAGACACATACCTTGCCTGGCTCAAACCTTGAACCTGGTGGTGCAGTGCTTCCTCAATAATTATCCGGCGTTAACAGCCTTGCTCCATAAGGTGCGAAGACTGTGCAGGCACATCCGCCGGTCGCCCGTACACTCCAGTCGTATGCAGAAGCTGCAGCGATTGCTCCACCTTCCCAAGCACCGCCTAATTATCGACGATGCAACAAGGTGGAACTCCACCCTGCACATGGTTCACAGGCTGTGCGAACAGAGGCAGGCTGTAATGCATTTGTGGGAGGATACACCGGTAGGCAGTTTGAGGGCAGACATGGAGTTGTCTGGTGTGCAATGTTCAAAGCTGAAACACCTCTGTAAAGTCCTTCAGTGTTTTGAGGAATGCACACGGCTTGTAAGCGCAGGCAACGGCATCATAAGCATGAGCATCCCACTTATGCGTCTGCTCATGCAAACTTTGACGCACATTAAGGAGCAGGCGTCTGCAGCCGAGGAGGAAGAGGAGGAGGGAAGCCTTGACAGTCTCCCATTGTCTGCTCAGGAAGCTCTCCTGGACGAGGTGAAGGAAGAAGAGGAAGAGGAGGAGGAGGATGGGGATGATTATTTAGGGGAGAAGGATGCTTCTCATGGGGCAAGAAAAAATGTTGGCGTGGCAAGGTCAGGTACAGGGTTTGTGCGTGACTGGAGGGATGTTGATTTGCCAGAAACTGCTCCTCCACCCAGCACTCGCAGTGCATCATAGACACCTGGAACATTGGCCCAGATGTCTGATTGTGCCTTGCGGTTCCTAAAAAGGGACCCCCGCATTGCCAAAATGATGAACGATGATGGACTACTGGTTGGCCAGCATACTGGATCAACGCTATAAAGGCAAATTCGAAAACATCATGCCACAGGAGAACCTAGAGCTAATATTGGCTAACAAACAAGCAACTCTGGTAAACCGTTTGTTTGAGGCATTCCCAGCACAAAGCGGCGGTGATGGTTCTCCCATGAGCCGTAGGGGGCAATATGGAAGAGGTGTTTGTGGTGCATACAGCCGAATTGGCGTTGGACACAGGGGTTTCATGACCATGCTGTGGACTGATTTTTTAAGTACTGCTCACACGACTGGTAATATTGCATCGATTGAAAGTGACAGGAGACAGCAGTTGTCAACTATGGTTACAAACTACTTCTCCTCCCATATCGATGTTCTCCCTCACAGGTCATTCCCCTTTGACTATTGGGCCTGTAAACTGGACATCTGGCCTGAATTGGCACAATATGCCTTACAGGAGTTTGTTTGCCCTGCTGCTAGTGTGCTATCCGAAAGAGTCTTCAGTGCTGCCGGATCAATCCTAACAGAAAAAAGGACCCGTCTGTCGACCCAAAATGTTTATGATCTAACCTTCATTAAAATGAACTATGCATGGGTTTCAAAGGATATTGTCCCACCTTCCCCTGCTGACACGTAGGTTGCCAGAAAAAAGGCTCGCTTTTCTCCTCCTCTTCCTCGGACTTCTCCAATTCCTCCATTTGCAGCTGCTGAATGTCCAACATCAACATATGCCATTTTTTCAACCTCCCTAACTGGGCTGCCTCCCGCCCAAGGGCCGGGTACACCACCTGGCGCACGCACCCGTGTGAGTGCCGTTGCCCTGGACAGGTGGGTGGGCTCACTCTTGGGCGACGGCACTCTCACAGGGTCCCTCATAGTACCATAAAGTGTCTCTGAGGGGCCCTGTGCCAGTACCGCTGCCCACGAGTGGGCCCCCCCTGCTTGCTTAGGGCCCCAGCACTTGCAATACTTACCTCTCCCTGTTCCACCGCTGTGTATTCTGGGCTGTTAAATCCTTCACTGGGACAGCCAGTACAAATTTGGTGAACTGATAGATGATGGTTAAGACGTACCTACTGTATGCCATGTCTTGCTGGGCACTATCTTCAGATGATCAATGTCTTCCATTTGTTATGGATGTCAACTCACAATGAGATGCAGTGCTGGATTATCATCAGCTTTCACAGTTTTCCTACTCACAGACGAGTGACATTCCTGCCTACATTTTTAAATGTGTCCTCTCATGCCAATCCAATAGAATCGCCTACGGCCTGTGGCTTCTGTCTTTTGCACTCCAAAGTTACCTGACAGATCATGATAGGCAGTGAGGACAATGTCTACATCTCTCCCTGTGATCACAATTTGATGGAGATGAGTAACGGTGATGGGATCCACGGTACTGCGATACAGCAAACCTTTCTTCACAAGAACTGTTTTTGCTGTCTCCACAGACAAAGTAATTGAGGGTCAGCATCGCCTCTGAGAATTCTCCCGGGATTTTTTCCCGTGATTGGTAATTCCAAAATTTCTGGAATCACTCGACTTTCCATCTGTACTTGTATCCATCTCATTTCCTCTTGCGGAGAGTCTGGACTGTCTAACTGAGACTGAAATATATATGAAGATTGAAAAATACCCCAACAGTGTATACTGGTGTACACTTTGAATACATTACCCTTTTTTATACTTTTTAGATTTTTGTCCAATCCATACTGAGGCTGTGAGTGTCTTTGTCTGACTCCGGAAATATACACGGAGATTTTTAATGTTGAAACTATGCTATTTATACCTGGTATCCAGTGATACTGTACACTTTCTCAACTTTCTACAATCTTGTCGAATCCATACTGGGCCTGAGACCGACTGAGTCTGCCTCCTGATATATAGACATAGATTTTTAATGTGTAAACTATGCTACATATATACCTGTTATCCAGTGATACTGTACCCTTTCTCAACTTTCTACAATCTGGTCAAATCCATACTGGGCCTGAGACCGTCTGAGTCTGCCTCCTGATATATAGACATAGATTTTTAATGTGTAAACTATGCTACATATATACCTGTTATCCGGTGATACTGTACCCTTTCTCAACTTTCTACAATCTTGTCGAATCTATACTGGGCCTTAGACCATCTGAGTCTGCCTCCTGATATATAGACATAGATTTTTAATGTGTAAACTATGCTACATATATACCTGTTATCAGGTGATACTGTATCCTTTCTCAACTTTCTACAATCTTGTCGAATCCATACTGGGCCTGAGACTCTCTGAGTCTGCCTCCTGATATATAGACATAGATTTTTAATGTGTAAACTATGCTACATATATACTTGCTATCCGGTGATACTGTACCTTTTCTCAACTTTCTACAATCTTGTCGAATCCATACTGGGCCTGAGACCGTCTGAGTCTGCCTCCCGATTAGAGATGAGCGTGTTCGCCAAGTTCAATTTCTAGCTGTTTTGGGCGGTGTTCGAGCCGTTCGTCTAACTCGATCACTTTGCTTAAAATTTGGCTGTTCGAGAATAAAAGCGTAACTTTATTTTCACATTAATAATGGTTTTCAATGTTAATAGACAGTTTCATGGCATCGTAGCGGTGTCTGGTAGCCAGCGGTGTAGTACACCTGTCAAGGAGCTACACCGTGTGTGTTTCTTATAATTTTTTACCGTATCTTGTCCAGAAAATCCTTTTGGGCCTTGTAGCACTGTCTGCTACTCTGCAGAGGAGCCCACCCGTGAACCTAGCTATGCTGCCTGTTTATGAAAGAACCAGTTTTTGACTGCATTTAGCCCATTTAATACTTTGGGCCTAGTAACTGTGTCTGCTACTCAGCAGAGGAGCCCACCCGTGAACCTAGCTATGCCGCCTGTTTATGAAAGAACCAGTTTTTGACTGCATTTAGCCCAGTTAATACTTTGGGCCTAGTAACTGTGTCTGCTACTCAGTAGAGACGCCCACCCATGAACCAAGCTGTGCCGCCTGCTTATGTAAGAACCATTTTTTAACTCCATTTGCCCAGTGAATACTTTGGGCCTAGTACCTGTGTCTACTGCTCAGCAGAGGAGCCCACCCGTGAACCTAGCTATGCCGCCTGTTTATGTAAGCACTGTCTGCTACTCAGCAGAGTTGCCCACCCGTGAACCAAGCTATGCCGCCTGTTTATGTAAGAACTGTGTGCTACTCAGCAGAGGAGCCCAGCTGTTAAGCAAGCTACAACATCTGTGGTTTGGACACTTAATTTTTTCACATTCTTTCTGGAATGCCGGTTAGGCCTAATTCCGGAATTCCGGTTGACCTGCACTTACTGGGAAATCCTCGTTCGTGGGGAAGAATTGGAATCCCAGATCCCCATCACTAACGGAGTTCAGCTGGTTAACCGCACCTGTAAGCGACACACGCTGGTCCTTTCAGTGTAGCGCGCATGCAGCCCCAGACATGTAAGGGCATGACAGACCTGTTATTGCTCGATCTTGCGTGCCAGAGCGTCGCGTGTCCCTCTAGTAAGCTGGACACAGATGGCGGGGGCATGCCCGAGTCTCGTTCGTTAATGGAATTAAGCTGACAAATCGCTAGCACAACTAAAACGGCCATGCACCACCACCCACAGATTCGACAAAGCTTGCAATCTGTCCATCCTTTCCGTGGCTGTCATGGTTGGGGTTGCCCGTGTGGAGTCCAATTAAGATGCAGGCTCCACTCCTGGTGGTGCCCTTCTGGACATTCCTTTAAGGTTCAGCTTTGCAACCATACTGCCCCCGGAAACCAAACAATTTGCCTTCATGGACGCTGTTCGGAGAGTCGTGGGAATAACGCCGCCCGATTGGCAGTTGGCATAATTTATGGTGGGAAGTCCGACGGTATATGATCGTCTTCAATTTTAGAATTTTAGATATTTTTTTATTTTAGATTTTTAGTCCAGCCTTTCTTGACTTTATAAGGGCATGACATGCCTATATCTGTGTCTCCTCCTCCTCCTTTTACTCCTCCAGCTCTTTTCTATATGTAGTTGTCCTTTTCCATATGTTATTTGTGTCTTCTGACCATTTTATATGCTTTGGGACACCTTTTAAGGTGGTTTGTAATTGTTTTCTTTGTGTTTGTATGTGTTTGTGTTTGCCTGCCATTGGTTTCAATGGGGTTCGACGGTGTTCGTCGAACGTTCGACGAACATTCGATGAACTTGCCTTCTGTTCGACGAACCAAACCGAACTCGAACACTAGAGGGGTGACTCAACAATACTCCTGATATATAGACGTACATTTTTAATGTTTAAACTATGCTATATATACCTGGTATCTGGTGATACTGTACCCTTTCTGCCAGGAAGTCCTCCTCCACCAACCACTCTAAGTGTATCATTGACACCTGGAACATTGGCCCACATGTGTGATTATTTCTTGCAGATCTTCTTTTTATATTGTGGTGTGATCCATCCTGAGCGTGTGAGAGTCTGTGGGTTACTCCTGCAATTTATATGTAGATTTAAAAATTACCCCAACACTGTATACAGCTCTACGCTTGTGATACATTACCCATTTACTGCTTCTTATATTCTGGTCTAATCCAAACTGACCAAGTGAGAGTCTGTTTCTGACTGTGGAAATAAATACTGAGATTGACAATGACCTCTACACTGTGTACAGCTTTACGCTTCAGACCCATTACCGTTTTACGGCTTTTTATATTGTATTGTAATCCATACTGAGCCTGAGAGCGTCTGTGTCTGCCTCCTGAAATATATACGGTGATTTAGAAGGTTTAAACTATACTATATATACCTGCCATCTGATGATCCTGTACCCTTTTTCTACTTTTTATATTCTTGTCTAATCCATACTGAGCCTGTGAGCGTCTCTGTGTGACTCATGAAATATATAGGGAGATTGACAATTATCCTTTGACTGTATAGAGCTGTATGCTTCTGATACAGTACCATATATCTGATGTTATTTTGGGTACATTTTCTCCAAAATTTGGAAGTATGGTGGAAGAGGCCGCGGAAGTGGGCGTGGGGGGGCCAACTGGTACTGATGGTGATGGTGCATCTGCTGGTAGTGGCAAAAGCACAATAGCAGCTAATGCAGGAGGTGTTGAGCCTGCATCATGGTTTGGCTCCGGAACGCCTGGAAGGCTACCTTTTCTGGGAGTAGGTTAACCTCTTTTAAAGCCGGAGCATCAGGAACTGGTTTTGGCTTACATTGCCAAAACAGACTCAGCCAATATGCCCTCCTTTTCTGAAGTTTCAAAAAAATGCAAGCACTGACTCGTCAAGTGCTGGCTCCTGGTCAGGAAGAACCCCTTTCCTTGTGTCCTTCACCCCCACCAAAAGTGAATGATGTACCAGGCCACACTTCACATTAGTCCATGTAGCTCTTTCTCACATACCATGCCTGGGTTATCAAGTCAAATCGTGAATTCCCCAGTTCAATATGAATCTGACATGGAGTGTGGGTGGCCAGCCAGGGCAGTGGGGTTAATCGGTACCGGACCGGTGTCTCAGAGGGATGTGTCACGGTGGTGGTGACCCAATCCGTGGCTCTGGGCGTCCATGCAAAGGGGTGAATAACATTTATAGGTGAATGATACGTGACGCCACCTGTGGTTTCTGATCAGATTGACCAGCGCTGCAGTGTCGCTTCTCTGGGACAGATGTTGTGGTGCAGATAAGATGTAGAAGCCCTGCACAGGTAGGGCTGTAGTCGCAGGGCAGATGAAAGAGTTGGTAGATGGTGTGCAGTGCAGGATGTAGCAGAGCCGTGCACCAGGTGCAGGAGAAAGATGACAGACACAGTCGTGCAGTTTCTTTACCTGAACTTGATAAGTGCCGTCCAGGACCCAGAGTACAGATGGAGAAGGAGTTGGTCAGCCTGGAAGCAAATTAGGAATTCTCTCTCTGCAGATAGGTAGTGTGGCCTCCCTTCTAGCGCTTATCTGAGGTACTCGCAGTACTGAGTTCACTGAAGTTCCCCCTGTTGACTCTCTTTTGACACTTTCTCGTATGGCAGGCAGCCATAGCCTTTTCCTTCTGGCTCACACAAGTCGCTGCTGAGGCTTCCGAGCCTTAGTTGGGAACAGAGCATTTACAGCTGCTACTTCCTCCGGTTTCTGCTGCAGGACCGTCAGTGTCCCTACAAACTCGGAGACCGGAATCCGGACCATGCGCTCCAACTAGGAGTGAGCCTTAACTCTGCTCATCCTCCAGCTCCCCTTCTCACATCCACACACTTCCCCTTCCCTTCACCAACTGCCCTAACTTCCCTCCCCCGACCACAGAGAGCAGCTCCTCAGCAGTCAGGTTCAGAGCTCTCCCTGCTGGCCTGGATTGGGAACTGTGTTGTGTGTTGGTTTAACTGCTAGAGAGATCCTTTGTTGCTCCCAAGCATGACATCACACTCCCTAGGAGGAAGGTAATGCCACTGTGGCGACCGTACTCCTGGGGGCGCCACAAGTGCACTGATGCCCAGCCACTGCTAGATGATTCTGCTGGTACATTGACCCAGACTGCTACATTCCCCCTCGCACTCTACACAGCCAGAATCTGACCCTGATGAAACTCAGGTTCCCCTTCCCGCATAATATACCACCTTACACGGTGACAAAGAGGAAGGTGCAGATGAAAGTGCAGGTTCCTTGAGCAGGTGGGGGGGCATACTCATGGGCAACGGCACTGGCACAGGGCCCCTCATAGTACGCAAAAGTGTCTCTGCCGACCCGCCATCAGACACACCGCCGTACTATGAGGGGCCCTGTGCCAGTGCCGTTGCCAACGAGTGGGCCCCACCTGCTTGCTCAGGATCACAGCACTTGCAAAGTGGAAATACTTACCTCTCCCTGCTCCACCGCCATGACGTCTTCCACGTTTCCTGACAGTGACTTTCTGGTCAGAGAGCACGATGACATCACGTCTGTACGCCCTCTGCCTAAACAGTCCAAGTGCAGAGAGATGGAAGATGGGGACGACAAGGAGTCCAGACTAGTACAGGGATTCCCTAGCGAGGAGACTTGTTTAATTGTTTTAAAGGTTGGGAGCAATTTTTGGGGAGCACTATACTCTGGAGAATGATATATGGGGCCCACCATACACTGGAGCATTCCAAAGGTGGACATCAGACACTGGAGCAGCATTTACAGAGTCCATTGTACACAGGAGCATTAGAAATGGGGCCCATTATATATGGAGCATTATTTGACCTTTGACTCTGCCCTGTCCTTCAAACTGCACATTAATAGCTCTTTCAACCTCCTGTCGCCTCCAGCTCAAAATATTTCCAGAATTCGTCCTTTCCTCAACCCTCAATCTACTAAATTGCTTGTGCATGCCCTCATCATCTCCCATAAAAATTAGATTTTAATGATAAAATTAAAAAACACCTATTCCCGTAAACAATTGATAAAAAAGACAAAAAATTGTAGACAAAAAAAGCCCTAATTAAGGCTACAATAGACTAACTGTACCCTTCCTTACCGTGGAGGTTGGCACCCTAAAAGATACGATTGTTTGGCGCCCCCACTCAAAGTCGACTGACCCTGTCTCCCCTATCTCACCCTATGATCACAGGTGGAAAAACAATGTCAAATAGATAGGAGATGAAGGAAGGGAAAAAAAAGGAAAAACCTTTAAAAATAAACAAAATATATTACCACAATACAAGAGTAACCAGGGTGATATGCCCACACCTAAATTGTAATAGAGACTACCCAATTGAGGCCACTGCCACTAAACCTCACAAACATTGAATAATGTCAAAAACAATTTTTTGCCTGATAAAGAACAATGGGCCAAAAACCACCATACGTTGCCAAAAGCATGATTCGCAAGATATTTATGCACCAAGGACATAAATAGTCCAACAAATAGAATTGTAGCAATATATGGCGGAAAATGGATAGTCGCCTCTGATAGTTAAAATGACCACAAGTGGTGCAATAGAATAAACCTAAATAGTCATGATATTAAATTGTCCCATAACAGACAAATAGATGAAAACACAAATAGGATACCACCTAGTGGTTTTACTTATCATTTAAAGTCGCCCCAACGCGTTTCCCGGGTGTAACGGTTCATCAGGAGGCCACAGACTTTAGTACCACTGATACTGGATATACTCCATGATGCCCCAGATAACAGGATGTAAAAAGGCATGGCGGCGGTCTCAAGAAATAAACTTAAATAACCCCCGCTATCATGTATCAGTTAAGCCCATTGGGCGCACGGTCACAAAAGATACAAGTCATTCACTTTACCTACCCAATCGCTAAGTGTTTTTCATTTCCTCACCCTGCTGTGTTCCAAAACAAAGCCAGCGTGCGTATCAAGCCAAGTGCGCATGACCGGAAGTGATGTAATCAGAAAAAATCAGCGCCCGTTACCTCGCAACCAGCAATAACATCCGGGCGAGTACACATAGTGCCAGCATGTATAGAAGCGATGTCCAGGCTGAACCGCACTATCGCGCAGGTGCACAAACATCCGGGTAAATACAAATGCCCGGAAGTGTCAGCATATATAGAAACGATGTCCAGATTATACCGCACTATCGCGCAGGCGCACAATGGACTAAAAAATGACGCATGCGTCAAATTCAGATTAAACAACAATCTTATGACCATAACTTAGCTGGAAGACTAGATATTAAAATTAAATATGAGCGTCTCCAACAACAGGGATATTTTAGATCTAAGTGTAATAACACTAGAAAAAGTGAGTTTATAATAATATACTTATAAAATAATAAATAATGACAAATAATAATTATTTATGATAAGCAAACTCATAATAGAGTTAGTGCGAAATTATTACGCACTACTTACAAAGAGGTTAGCTGCACATTATCAAAAAAGAAAAAACAAGTTTTTGGGGGCCAAAAAGAAGCCATTGGCGGCTAGAACAATCATTTCGCAATATGGCTAGCTTCCTTTCAAATCCTATCAATGTTGATTTGTGGGCACAAGACGCCAGTCAAGTTTTTTCTACAGTATTACTCCAGAAAGTATTGATAATCCATCCCTTAAAACTCTGTTTAACGAAGTATATCAACGTTATAAAGAGAATATACGGTCTTGGTGGGAAGTGAAGGGGTTGGAAAATTATATCCAAAATAAAATTGTACCTAAAGGGTTAAGAATTAATCTACAACCCTCACCTCGTACAGCTAATCCTCTGTTGTTGGCTGCATGGACAAAAGAGTCCATTGAGGCCTCTACTAGATTTATGCAGTTGATTTTGGTGGAAGAAAAGAAACTATTAGAGGAATCTATTAAAAAACTCAATAGTTCTCTTGAGAGAGTACAAAAGCTTAAATCTGATCATGATTTCTCGAGGCGTGAGAACATCTTACAGACCTCAGTGGAAAAGTTTCAAACTAGATTAAAGGACAGAAAACATGCACAGTTCGTGCGTGATTTTGCTGAATTTAAAGATAACAAAGCTTATGAATATCAAGCCAAAACTGTTTCGGAGGTATCTTCATCTGATTTAGATACTTCAGACACAGAGCATTCTGATTATTATAGTCATCGGGGGAGAGGTAAACAAAATCGGGGCAAATGGCGTATGCCAAGAGGTCAGTACAGGCAACGGGGAAATGTGAGGGATTTGAGAAACTCTCCTGGTGCATCATCTGCATCTTCCTCATCAGTACCACAGTCTTTTTTAGACAGAGGTCGAATAATGGGCTACGATCTGAGGAGAAGACAAGTATAAATCAGGGACAAATTATCAACTTATCATCCTGTGAGCTATCTGGTAATGATTATCTATTGTTGCAGAAGGGTTTAAACTTTGTGCCCACCTTTTCCTTCGATTGTTTTAGGTGGGTAAAGGATTTGAATTTGTTCGGACGTAATTTGAAATGGAAACTTTTCTTTAAGCAATATGAATGAAAAAAGTTGGGTATATCTGAAGAGGATTTTGATAGTGTCCAGATTTTGACATCTCTTCTAGAAGAAAACAATCAGTCACGTGGCAAGGGCCCTTTCACTGATTTAAAGAATAGGAGTACTCGTATGCCACCTATGACGAGTACCAATAGTGTTGATATTTTTATGAGGATGGTGGAATCTGACTTGTGTAAAATCAAGAATGATCATATCAAGAATACCTATAATCTCACTGAGGGTGAAAGGGAATCCCTTGTGGCACTTGAAAAAAACAATGAGATTGTTATAAAATCTTCAGACAAGGGTGGTAGTTTGGTCATCCTTGATCATAATAAACACCTTGACATGTGTCATTCTTTGCTGTATGAGCATGGAACCTATGAGGTGCTATGTGGGGACCCCACGAAAAAGTATCATTTTGTTTTAACTGATATTTTGACAAATGCAAGTGGGATGGAACTTATTTCGTTGAATGAATTCAAGTTTATGTTACCTATTCAACCTGTAATACCAACATTCTATGCTCTGCCAAAAATACATAAGGGTCTTACACCTTTAAAAGGTAGACCAATTGTGGCAGGCATAGAATCGTTAACACAGAATGTTGGTATTTACCTGGATAAGGTTTTAAGACCATTTGCAACATCTCTCCCATCTTTCATTCGAGATACATCGCATTTGTTAAATCTGTTGGAAGGAATTTCTATTGATGAGAATACAATCCTAGCCTCTATTGATGTAGAGGCGCTTTACAGCAGCATTCCACATGACTGTGGAATGAAAGTTGTGAATCATTTCCTCCAATCTAGAGCGGTTGAATGTGGAGACAATAATCTATTGGTAGAGGAGCTTCTTCTATTTACCCTTACACATAACTACTTTCTTTTTGATGGAAAGTACTTCCACCAGCTCAGGGGTACAGCAATGGGGAGCCCCTGTGCCCCCACTTATGCTAATATATTCCTGGGCTGGTGGGAGGAAACACTCATCTTTGATGTTGAGGATATGTGGTGGAACTCCTATGTTACACTGTGGGCCAGATATATAGATGACATTCTGGTATTTTGGTCTGGCCCTGAAAGTGAGTTCCACAGGTTTATGGAACTCAACAATATAGGGTTACAATATTAACATCAACAATATAGGGTTACGTTTTACCTCAAAGTGTCACAACAATAGTATCAATTTTTTGGATTTGACTATTATTAAGAAACAGGATGGCAACATGGAGACTCTTACTTATCGGAAACCGACATCAACAAATAATCTCCTTAAATGGACAAGTCATCATCCAACCCCTTTAAAAAGAGGTATACCAAAGGGACAGTTCCTCCGTATTAGGAGGAACTGTTCTGATCTGGTCACCTTCAGAAACCAGGCTGATGATTTGCATCATAGGT
Source organism: Dendrobates tinctorius (assembly GCF_039654945.1). Classification (NCBI taxonomy): domain Eukaryota; kingdom Metazoa; phylum Chordata; class Amphibia; order Anura; family Dendrobatidae; genus Dendrobates; species Dendrobates tinctorius. The sequence goes on along the minus strand of NW_027361808.1, from coordinate 2,102,338 downwards.
TTCAAATGAGAGGATATCCAGAATATATTCTGAGAAAATCATACCAGGAGGCGCTATTGGCTGATAGATCCTCACTCTTGGGGGTTAAAGAAAAGAGGAATGATGGGAAGATAGTTTGGATGATAGACACTTTTGATGGCCAAGCGGAAAGGGTATACCACATTTTTAGAAAGCATTGAGGTATTCTTTTGGCAGACCCTGATTTGAAGGGCATCATTACGCCAAAGCCAAGTATTACCTATAGGAAGGGTCGTTTGGTGCATAGTTTTTATCAGAGACCAAAAAAGGAAGGTACTTGGCTTGATCAGAAACCACAAGAAGGTTTTTTCAAATGTGGGAACTGCTCGAGGTGTGGTGTTATGATACAATCTAAAACATTCTGTAGTTCAGTAGACGGGAAGATATACCATATCAGGGATTTTGGTAATTGCAGATCTTCTGGTATGGTCTATAAAGCGACTTGCACCTGCCCTCTGGATAATGGTGGCAAGACTATTAGGTAGCTCAGGATAAGAGCAGGTGAGCATCTGAATGACATCAGAAATAAAAGAGATACATCTATTGCCCGACATATGAATGAGGTTCATGGTGGATCCCTGAAGGATATAACTTTTTGTATGATTGAGCTGGTCAGACCCAAACCCCGGGGAGGAGAACTTGATAAAATTATACAAAGAAGAGAAGCAGAATGGATAATTAGACTCCAATCCCTTTCCCCAAAAGGTCTTAATGAGTGCCTGTCATTCACATGTTTCCTTTAAGAGTAATGATTGTTCTAGCCGCCAATGGCTTCTTTTTGGCCCCCCAAAACTTGTTTTTTCTTTTTTGATAATGTGCAGCTAACCTCTTTGTAAGTAGTGCGTAATAATTTCGCACTAACTCTATTATGAGTTTGCTTATCATAAATAATTATTATTTGTCATTATTTATTATTTTATAAGTATATTATTATAAATTCACTTTTCCTAGTGTTATTACACTTAGATATAAAATATCCCTGTTGTTGGAGACGCTCATATTTAATTTTAATATCTAGTCTTCCAGCTCAGTTATGGTCATATGATTGTTGTTTAATCTGAATTTGAAACATGCGCCATTTTTTAGTCCTTTGTGCGCCTGCGTGATAGTGCGGTTCAGCCTGGACATCGCTTCTATACATGCTGGCACTATGTGTACTCGCCCGGATGTTATTGCTGGTTGCGAGGTAACGGGCGCTGATTTTTTCTGATTGCATCACTTCCAGTCATGGGCACTTGGCTTGATACGCACGCTGGCTTTGTTTTGGAACGCAGCAGGGTGAGGAAATGAAAAACACTTAGCGATTGGCTAGGTAAAGTGAATGACTTGTATCTTTTGTGACCGTGCGCCCAATGGGCTTAACTGATACATTATAGCGGGGGTTATTTACGTTTATTTCTTGAGACTGACGCCATGCCTTTTTACATCCTGTTATCTGGGGCATCATGGAGTATATCCAGTAGCAGTGGTACTGAAGTCTGTGGCCTCCTGATGAACCGTTACATCGGGGAAGTGCGTCGGGGCGACTTTAAATGATAAGTAAAACCACTAGGTGGTGTCCTATTTGTGTTTTCATCTATTTGTCCGTTATGGGACAATTTAATATCATGGATATTTAGGTTTATTCTATTGCACCACTTGTGGTCATTTTAACCCCTTCACCCCCAAGGGTGGTTTGCACGTTCATGACCGGGCCAATTTTTACAATTCTGACCACTGTACCTTTATGAGGTCATAACTCTGGAACGCTTCCATGGATCCCGGTGATTCTGACATTGTTTTCTCGTGACATATTGTACTTCATGGTAGTGGTAAAATTTCATTCAAATAACTTGCGTTTATTTGTGAAAAAAATGGAAATTTGGCAAAAATTTTGAAAATTTCGCAATTTTCCAACTTTGAATTTTTATGCCCTTAAATCACAGAGATACGGCACACAAAAAACTTGATAACTAACATTTCCCACATGTTTACTTTACATCAGCACAATTTTGGAACCAAAATTTTTTTTTGTTAGGAAGTTATAAGGGTTAAAAGTTGACCAGCGATTTCTCATTTTTACAGCACCATTTTATTTTTAGGACCACATCACATTTGAAGCCACTTTGAGGGGTCTATATGATAGAAAATACCCAAAAGTGACACCATTCTAAAAACTGCACCCCTTAAGCTGCTCAAAACCACATTCAAGAAGATTATTAACCCATTAGGTGCGTCACAGGAATTTTTTTGAATATTTAAAAAAAAATGAACATCTAACTTATTTTCACAAAAAAAATACTTCAGGTTCAATTTTTTTTATTTTACCAAGGGTAACAGGAGAAATTGGACTGCAAAAGTTATTGTGCAATTTGTCCTGAGTACGCTTATACCTGATTTGTGGGGGGGAACGACAGTTTCGGCGCATGGCAGAGCTCAGAATGGAAGGAGCGCCGTTTGACTTTTTCAATGCAAAATTGGCTGGAATTCAGATCAGAAGCCATGTCGCGATTGGAAAACCCCTGATGTACCTAAACAGTGGAAACCCCCTACAAGTGACCCCATTTTGGAAACTAGACCCCCCAAGGAACTTATCTAGATATGTGGTGAGAACTTTGAACCCACAAGGGCTTCACAGAAGTTTATAACATACAGCCGTACAATTAAAAAATCATATTTTTTCCACAAAAATGATCTTTTCACCCTCAATTCTTATTTTTCCAAGGGTAACAGCACCCTAAAAGTTATTGTGCAATTTGTCCTGAGTACGCTGATAGCCCACATGTGGGGGTAAACCACTATTTGGGAGCATCGCAGAGCTCGGAAGGGAAGCAGCGACATTTGACGTTTTTGGCTGGAATTGAGATCGGACACCATTTCGCGATTGGAAAACCCCTGATGTACCTAAACAGTGGAAACCCCCCCACAAATGACACCATTTTGTAAACTAGACCCCCCAAGGAACCTATCTAGATGTGTGGTGAGCACTTTGAACCCCCCAGTGCTTCACAGAAGTTTATAACGCCCGGGCGTGAAAATAAAAAATTCGTATTTTTTCCACAAACATGATCTTTTAGTCACCATTTTTTTATTTTCCCAAGGGTAACAGGAGAAATTGGACCCCAAAAGTTGTTGTCCAATTTGTCCTGAGTATGCTGATACCCCATATGTGGGAGAAAACTACTGTATGGGCACACGTCGGGGCTCGGAAGGGAAGTAATGACGTTTTGGAATGCAGACATTGATGGAATGGTCTGCGGGTGTCATGTTGCCTTTGGAGAGCCCCTAATGTACCTAAACAGTGGAAACCCCCCACAAATGACCCCATTTTGAAAACTAGACCCCCTAAGGAACTTATCTAGATGTGAGGTGAGCACTTTGAACCCCCAAGGGCTTCACAGAAGTTTATAATGCCAGGGCATGAAAATAAAAAAATCGTATTTTTCCCACAAACATGATCAATTAGTCCCCAATAGAGTTGAGCGACGTTTGGTTTTTTAGGGTCGAGTTTCGTTTCGTGAAACCCAACTTTTCCAAAAGTCGGGTCGAGCAAGATCGGCCGATTATAGGGAAAAGTCGGGGTCGTCCCGAAACACGAAACCCAATGTAAGTCAATGGGGAATAAAAGTCGGCAGTGAGAGGAGGACAGGAAACACACCTACAGTGCCCATTTGAATGCCAAAAGCATCAATTCTTCTTACTTAAGCTTGTCAACCTTAATTAACTTCATAATACAAGTTATGCACTGAAAAATGGGGGTTATTTGGCTAAAGTTGTGGGGGGGTAGGGCTGGCTCCAGGTTTTCATGTGCCCTGGGCGAAAGAGCGCCCCTTTAACACATACCACAACTCATCATGCTCCGATACGGCAGAGAAATAGCGGTATAGTACAATGAAAAATACTTCACTTTTTACATCTCATGACGAGGCCCATCTATTTCTCCATACAGAATCATTGGTCCCATATAATGTTTGAAACAGTATATGATGAGCTCCACATAATGCTACAGTATATGTTGGTCCCCATGGATGAAGCTCCACTCTCTTATGGGCCCAAATAATGCTCCAAACATAATGGGCCCCATTTCTAATGCTCTAGTGTATAATGGGCCCTGTAAATGCTGCTCCAGTGTCTGATGTCCACCTTTGGAATGTTCCAGTGTATGGTGGGCCCCATCTATCATTCTCCAGAGTATAGTGCTCCCCAAAAATTGCTGTCCCAACATTGAAAACAATCAAATAAGTCTCCTCGCTAGGGAATCCCTGTACTAGTCTGGACTCCTCGTCTTCCCCATCTTCCATCTCACTGAACAGTATTTCAACCTTGCAAGTGCTGTGATCATGAGCAAGCAGGGGGGCCCACTCGTTGGCGACGGCACTGGCACAGGGCCCCTGATAGTACGGTGGTGTGTCTGATGGCGGGTGGGCCGAACCTGCACTTTCATCTGCAGCTTCCTCTTTGTCACCGTGTAAGATGGAACTGTATATGGGAAGGGTAACCTGAGTTTCATCAGGGTCAGATTCAGGCCGTGTAGCGTGCGAGGGGAATGTAGTGGTCTGACTCTGGGTCAATGTACCAGCAGATTCATCGAGCAGTGGCTGGGCATCAGTGCACTTGTGTCGCCCCCAGGAGTACGGTCGCCACAGTGGCATTACCTTCCTCCTAGGGAGTGTGATGTCATGCTTGGGAGCAACGAAGGATCTCTCTAGCAGGTTAACTGATTGGGCGGCGTTATTCCCACGAGTCATGACCCTCCAAACAGCGTTCATGAAGGCAAAGTGTTTGTTTTACGTGGGCAGTATGGTTGCAAAGCTGAACCTTAAAGGAATGTCCAGAAGGGCACCACCAGGAGTGGAGCCTACGGTTTAATTCGACTCCACTTGGGAAACCTCAACCATGCCAGCTACAGAAAAGATGCACACATTGCAAGCTTAATTCCGTTAACGAACGAGACTCCGTCATGCCCCGCGGTCCGAGTCTGGCTTACTAGAGGGACACGTGAGGCTCTGGCACATGAGATTGTCCAATAACTGGTGTGTCATGCCCTTACATGTCCGTGGCTGCATGTGCGCTACACTGAAAAGGCCAGCGTTTGTCGCTTACAGGTGCAGATAACCCGCTGAACAACGTTAGTGATGGGGATCTGTGATTACAATTATTACCCGTGAACGATGATTTCCCAGTAAGTGCAGGTCAACCGCATTTCCGGAATTAGGCCTAACCGTCATTCCTGAAAATATTAAAAACTTACGTGTGCAAACCACAGGTGCTGTAGCTTGCTTAACAGCTCGCCAGCCGTTCTCACGCCCAGTATGGATTACACGTGATTGCACAAAGGTGAGAAAGGGTACCGTATCCCCGGATAACATGTATGGATAGCGTACACATTCAAAATATATGTCTATACATCAGGAGGAAGGCTCAGACGGTGTTAGGCCCAGTATGGATTGCACGTGATTGCACAAAGGTTAGAAAGGGTACCGTATCCCCGGATAACATGTATGGATAGCATAGTGTACACATTCAAAATATATGTCTATACATCAGGAGGCAGGCTCAGACGGTGTTAGGCCCAGTATGGATTGCACGTGATTGCACAATGGTTAGAAAGGGTACCGTATCCCCGGATAACATGTATGGATAGCGTACACATTCAAAATATATGTCTATACATCAGGAGGCAGGCTCAGATGGTGTTAGACCCAGTATGGATTGCACGTGATTGCACAAAGGTTAGAAAGGGTACCGTATCCCCAGTTAACATGTATGGATAGCGTACACATTCAAAATATATGTCTATACATCAGGAGGCAGGCTCAGACGGTGTTAGGCCCAGTATGGATTGCACGTGATTGCACAAAGGTTAGAAAGGGTACCGTATCCCCAGATAACATGTATGGATAGCGTGCACATTCAAAATATATGTCTATACATCAGGAGGCAGGCTCAGACGGTGTTAGGCCCAGTATGGATTGCATGTGATTGCACAAAGGTTAGAAAGGGTACCGTATCCCCAGTTAACATGTATGGATAGCGTACACATTCAAAATATATGTCTATACATCAGGAGGCAGGCTCAGACGGTGTTAGGCCCAGTATGGATTGCACGTGATTACACAAAGGTTAGAAAGGGTACCGTATCCCCAGATAACATGTATGGATAGCGTACACATTCAAAATATATGTCTATACATCAGGAGGCAGGCTCAGACGGTGTTAGGCCCAGTATGGATTGCACGTGATTGCACAAAGGTTAGAAAGGGTACCGTATCCCCAGATAACATGTATGGATAGCGTACACATTCAAAATATATGTCTATACATCAGGAGGCAGGCTCAGACGGTGTTAGGCCCAGTATGGATTGCACGTGATTGCACAAAGGTTAGAAAGGGTACCGTATCCCCGGATAACATGTATGGATAGCATAGTGTACACATTCAAAATATATGTCTATACATCAGGAGGCAGGCTCAGACGGTGTTAGGCCCAGTATGGATTGCACATGATTGCACAAAGGTTAGAAAGGGTACCGTATCCCCGGATAACATGTATGGATAGCGTACACATTCAAAATATATGTCTATACATCAGGAGCCAGACTCAGATGGTGTTAGGCCCAGTATGGATTGCACGTGATTGCACAAAGGTTAGAAAGGGTACCGTATCCCCGGATAACATGTATGGATAGCGTACACATTCAAAATATATGTCTATACATCAGGAGGCAGGCTCAGACGGTGTTAGGCCCAGTATGGATTGCACGTGATTGCACAAAGGTTAGAAAGGGTACCGTATCCCCGGATAACATGTATGGATAGCATAGTGTACACATTCAAAATATATGTCTATACATCAGGAGGCAGGCTCAGTTGGTGTTAGGCCCAGTATGGATTGCACGTGATTGCACAAAGATTAGAAAGGGTACCGTATCCCCAGATAACATGTATGGATAGCGTACACATTCAAAATATATGTCTATAAATCAGGAGGCAGGCTCAGACGGTGTTAGGCCCAGTATGGATTGCACGTGATTGCACAAAGGTTAGAAAGGGTACCGTATCCCCAGTTAACATGTATGGATAGCGTACACATTCAAAATATATGTCTATACATCAGGAGGCAGGCTCAGATGGTGTTAGGCCCAGTATGGATTGCACATGATTGCAGAAAGGTTAGAAAGGGTACCGTATCCCCAGATAACATGTATGGATAGCGTACACATTCAAAATATATGTCTATACATCAGGAGGCAGGCTCAGACGGTGTTAGGCCCAGTATGGATTGCACGTGATTGCACAAATGTTAGAAAGGGTACCGTATCCCCAGATAACATGTATGGATAGCGTAAACATTCAAAATATATGTCTATACATCAGGAGGCAGGCTCAGACGGTGTTAGGCCCAGTATGGATTGCACGTGATTGCACAAAGGTTAGAAAGGGTACCGTATCCCCGGATAACATGTATGGATAGCATAGTGTACACTTTCAAAATATATGTCTATACATCAGGAGGCAGGCTCAGACGGTGTTAGGCCCAGTATGGATTGCACGTGATTGCACAAAGGTTAGAAAGGGTACCGTATCCCCAGATAACATGTATGGATACCATAGTGTACACATTCAAAATATATGTCTATACATCAGGAGGCAGGCTCAGACGGTGTTAGGCCCAGTATGGATTGCACGTGATTGCACAAAGGTTAGAAAGGGTACCGTATCCCCAGTTAACATGTATGGATAGCGTACACATTCAAAATATATGTCTATACATCAGGAGGCAGGCTCAGACGGTGTTAGGCCCAGTATGGATTGCACGTGATTGCACAAAGGTTAGAAAGGGTACCGTATCCCCGGATAACATGTATGGATAGCATAGTGTACACATTCAAAATATATGTCTATACATCAGGAGGCAGGCTCAGACGGTGTTAGGCCCAGTATGGATTGCACGTGATTGCACAAAGGTTAGAAAGGGTACCGTATCCCCGGATAACATGTATGGATAGCGTACACATTCAAAATATATGTCTATACATCAGGAGGCAGGCTCAGACGGTGTCAGGCACAGTATGGATTTGACGGCCCAGATTACACAGCGGAGGAGCAGGGAGAGGTAAAGATTGCAAATGCTGGGGCCCTGCCCAAGCAAGGGGGGCCCACTCGTGGGCGTCGGTACTGGCACTGCGCCCCTCATAGTACGGCGGTGTGTCTGACGGCGTGTGTGCACCACCACCGTCAGAGACACTTGATTGCACTATGAGGGACCCTGTGCCAGTGCCCGCGCCCAAGAGTCGGCCTACCCACCTGTCCAGGGCAACGGCACTCGCACGGTGTCGTGCGCTAGGTGGTGACCCCGGCCATGGGGGGGGAGGCAGCACAGTTAGGGAGTTTTAGAAAGTGGCATATGTTGATGTTGGACATTCAGCTAATGCAAAAGGCGAAATAGGTCAAGTCCCAGGAAGAGGTGGACCAAAGCAAGCCATTTTTCTGTCACCCTATGTGTCATCAGGGGAAGGTGGGACAAAATCCTTGGAAACCCATGCCTTGTTCATTTTAATGAAGGTTAGATCATCCACATTTTGGGTTGACAGACGGGTCCTTTTTTCTGTCAGGATTGATCCAGCTGCACTGAAGACTCTTTCCGATAGCACACTTGCAGCTGGGCAAGCGAGCTCCTGTAAGGCATATTGTGCCAATTCAGGCCAGGTGTCCAGTTTAGCGGCCCAATAGTCAAAGGGGAATGACCTGTGTGGGAGAACATCGATATGGGAGGAAAAGTAGTTTGTAACCATAGTTGAGAACTGCTGTCTCCTCTCACTTTCCATCGATGCAGTATTACCAGTTGTGTGAGCGGTCCGTGAAAAATCAGTCCACAACATTGTCATGAAACCCCTGTCTCCAACGCCACTTCTGCTGTGTGCACCATGAACACTGCCCCCGGCCCGTACGGCTCGTGTGAGAACCATCACCGCTGCTGTGTGCTGGCAATGCCTCAAGCAACCGATTTACCAGAGTTGCTTGTTTATTAGCCAATATTAGGTCAAGGTTCTCCTGTGGCATGATGTTTTGTAATTTGCCTTTATAGCGTGGATCCAGGATGCTGGCCAACCAGTAGTCGTCATCGTTCATCATTTTGGCAATGCGGGGGTCCCTTTTTAGGATCTGCAAGGCATAATCTGACATGTGGGCCAATGTTCCCGGTGTCAATGATGCACTGCGAGTGCTGGGTGGAGGAGCACTTTCTGGCAAATCCACATCCCTCCCGTTACGCACAAACCCTGTACCAGACATTGCCACGCCAACATTTTCACTTGCCCCACGAGATGCATCCTCCTCCCCTAAGTAATCATCCCCATCATCATCCTCCTCCTCCTCTTCTTCCTCCACCTCGTCCAGGAGAGGTCCCTGAGCAGACAATGGCTGAATGTCATCAAGGATTCCCTCCTCCTCTTCCTCCTCATCAACATTGGCTGCAGACGCCTGCTCCTTAAGGTGCGTCAAAGTTTGCATGAGCAGATGCATAAGTGGGATGCTCATGCTTAGGATGGCGTCGTCTGCGCTTACCAGCCGTGTGCATTCCTCAAAACACTGAAGGACTTTACAGAGGTCTTTCAGCTTCGACCACTGCACACCTGTCAACTCCATGTCTGCTCTCAAAGTGCCTGGCCGTGTATCCTCCCATAAATGCATTATGGCCTGAATCTGCTCGCACAGCTGCTCCACCATGTGCAGGGTGGAGTTCCACCTTGTTGCAATGTCAATAATGAGGCGGTGGTTGGGAAGGTGGAGCAATCGCTGCAGCTTCTGCATACAAACGGAGTGTACAGGTGACCGGCGGATGTGCGCGCACAGTCTTTGCACCTTCTGGAGCAGGGCTGTTAACTCCGGATAATTTTTGAGGAAGCACTGCACCACCAGGTTCAAGGTGTGAGCCAAGCAAGGTATGTGGCTGAGTTTTGAAAGGGCTATGGCTGCCACAAATTTACGGCCGTTATCACTAACTACCTTGCCTGCCTCAAGATGTACACTGCCCAGCCATGACTCAGTTTGTCGCTTCAAGTACTCGGCCAGCACCTCGGCGGTGTGTCTGTCGCCCAAACGCATCATCTGCAACACAGCCTGCTGACGCTTTCCACTAGCTGCTCGATAGGGGGACACCTCGTGTGCAACAGTGGCAGCTGCAGATGGAGTGCTCGTACGACTGCGCTCTGTGGACGAGCTTTCGCTTCTGGAGGAGGAGGGTGGAACGCCTACAGCCAACTGTTTCCTATACCGTGGGCTAGGCAGCACTGTCCCACCACCGCTGTCCCCTGTGGACCCTGCATCCACCACATTAACCCAGTGCGCAGTGATGGACACGTAACGGCCCTGGCCATGCCGACTGGACCATGCATCAGTTGTGAGGTGCACCTTTCCACTCACTGACTGCTTGAGTGCATGGACAATGCGGTCTTTTACATGATGGTGGAGGGCTGGGATGGCTTTGCGAGAGAAGAAGTGGCGACTGGGTAGGTCATAGCGTGGTACTGCATAGGCCATGAGTTCGCGGAAAGCTGCGCTTTCCACCAACCGATAGGGCATCATCTCAAACGAGATTAGTTTGGCAATGTGGGCGTTCAAACCCAGTGTACGCGGATGAGAGACTGAGTACTTTCTTGACCTACTCATAGTGTCTGGGAGGGTGAGCTGGACTTGAGAGCTGCATATGGTGGAAGTAGCGGTGGACAGGGCGGACTGAGAGAGGGTTGATGATGGTGATGGAGTTGGTGTTCTTTCTGATGGCCTAGATTCAGTATTTCGTTGATATAACAGTGGGATTCCCTGACTGCTGTGGCCTTGCAACGACACCTCAACATTTGCTGCTGTGCTAACCGGTGGGCTTACAGTGGGGGAAACAATGTAGCGTTGTTGACTACCTTCTTTGTGATCAGTTGCACATGTGGCACTTGAGGTTTGGTGTTGTGTCCACGCTTGCAAGTGCTTGCTGGTTAAATGTCTAAGCATGCAACTGGTATTCAAATTTTTCAGATTTTTCCCTCGGCTAAACGTCTTTGCGCACTTTTTACAGATAACCTTGGCCTGATCATGAGGATTTTGTTCAAAAAAGTGCCACACTGCACTCTTCCTACTTTGGCAGACATTTTGCGGCCTAGCACGCTGTGATCTTTTGACCATCTGGACAAGCTGTCCAGAAACTCTTTTGATTTTTGGAACCTGTCTTTGGAGTGCTCCGTGCCTGCCAGATAACAGCTGTTGCGATGTCGATGTCTGCTGTGGATGCACCTCCTCATCTGAGCTATTGGAAGCAGCACCCTCTTCCCCCAATGGATGCCAATCTGGGTCAACAACTGGATCATCCATCACCTCCTCTTCAATGTCATGTGCACCTTCCTCTGTGTCACCATGTATGGTGGTATAGTGTGCGGGAAGGGGCACCTGAGTCTCGTCAGGGTCAGAATCTGGCTCTGTACACTGCGAGGACAATGTAGTGCTCTGAGTGAATGTACCAGCAGAATCATCTATCAGCGGCTGTGCATCAGTGCACTCCATGTCAGATTCATCTTGGCCTGGGTAATTCACCATTTCACTTGATAATCCAGGCATGGTATGTGAAAACAGCTCCACGGAGTAATCAGTAGTATGGCCTGCGTCATCCTTCAATCTTGGTTGGGGTGAAGGACACAAGGAAAGGTGTGGTTCATGAACATGAGCCTCCAATGACGACTCAGTGCTTTTACTTTTTACAACTGAAGAAGAGGAGGCGATAGAGCTGGAGGCTGAGTCAGCAATGTAAGACAAAACTTTTTCCTGATGCTCTGGCTTTAAAAGCGGTTTGCCAACTCCTAGAAAACTCAGCCTTTGAAGCCTTATGGAGCCAGACGATGACGCAGGCTCAACACCTCCTGCATTCGGTCCTATTTTGCTCTTGCCACTACCATCAGATCCACCACCAACACCATCATTACCAGCTGCCAACCCTCGCCCAATTCCACGGCCTCTTCCACCAGCCTTCCTCATTTTTTGTAGAAATGTAGACAAAATCCAACAAACTATATAGTAATGTAAAACAAGGTACAAGGTGTCTATAGGACAGGGGAGATTTTGAATTTCTGCAGACACTAGTGGACACTGGACACTTTTGGATTGTGTGAGGCCCACTGAATATCAGAGCGCTATGTCACAGGCTCGATGGCACAGGTGTGAAAAAAGTGACTACAGGATAAGGGAGATTTTGAATTTCTGCAGACACTTGTGGACACTGGACACTTTTGGATTGTGTGAGGCCCACTGAATATCAGAGCGCTATGTCACAGGCTCGATGGCACAGGTGTGAAAAAAGTGACTACAGGATAAGGGAGATTTTGAATTTCTGCAGACACTAGTGGACACTGGACACTTTTGGATTGTGTGAGGCCCACTGAATATCAGAGCGCTATGTCACAGGCTCGATGGCACAGGTGTGAAAAAAGTGACTACAGGATAAGGGAGATTTTGAATTTCTGCAGACACTTGTGGACACTGGACACTTTTGGATTGTGTGAGGCCCACTGAATATATGAGAGTGTTATGTCACAGGCTCGATGGCACAGGTGTGAAAAAAGTGACTACAGGATAAGGGAGATTTTGAATTTCTGCAGACACTAGTGGACACTGGACACTTTTGGATTGTGTGAGGCCCACTGAATATCAGAGCGCTATGTCACAGGCTCGATGGCACAGGTGTGAAAAAAGTGACTACAGGATAAGGGAGATTTTGAATTTCTGCAGACACTAGTGGACACTGGACACTTTTGGATTGTGTGAGGCCCACTGAATATCAGAGCGCTATGTCACAGGCTCGATGGCACAGGTGTGAAAAAAGTGACTACAGGATAAGGGAGATTTTGAATTTCTGCAGACACTAGTGGACACTGGACACTTTTGGATTGTGTGAGGCCCACTGAATATCAGAGCGCTATGTCACAGGCTCGATGGCACAGGTGTGAAAAAAGTGACTACAGGATAAGGGAGATTTTTAATTTCTGCAGACACTAGTGGACACTGGACACTTTTGGATTGTGTGAGGCCCACTGAATATCAGAGTGCTATGTCACAGGCTCGATGGCACAGGTGTGAAAAAAGTGACTACAGGATAAGGGAGATTTTGAATTTCTGCAGACACTAGTGGACACTGGACACTTTTGGATTGTGTGAGGCCCACTGAATATCAGAGCGCTATGTCACAGGCTCGATGGCACAGGTGTGAAAAAAGTGACTACAGGATAAGGGAGATTTTGAATTTCTGCAGACACTAGTGGACACTGGACACTTTTGGATTGTGTGAGGCCCACTGAATATCAGAGCGCTATGTCACAGGCTCGATGGCACAGGTGTGAAAAAAGTGACTACAGGATAAGGGAGATTTTGAATTTCTGCAGACACTAGTGGACACTGGACACTTTTGGATTGTGTGAGGCCCACTGAATATCAGAGCGCTATGTCACAGGCTCGATGGCACAGGTGTGAAAAAAGTGACTACAGGATAAGGGAGATTTTGAATTTCTGCAGACACTAGTGGACACTGGACACTTTTGGATTGTGTGAGGCTCACTGACGCTGTATGGTGTGAAAAAATGCACGCTCAGTACCTCAGCAGGACAAAAAAAAAATTGGGATTGCTTTTAAAAAAGCAGTTTGCTGAGCAGTGGGTAAACAGCAATGCAGCTGTCAGGAAGCATTAGAAGGCAGCCTAACAACCAACACCGCTGATCCACCACAATATAGCCTCCCCTTGCACTGCACACACAGTGACTGGTGTGTTGTACAGGCAAAATCGCTAGCAGCAGAAGCAGTTTTTTTTTCTTCTTCCCTGCCTAAAGCTCTCCCTACAGAATCAGCAACCTCTCCCTATGCTAAGATCGGCAGAAGTAAGATAGCGGTCGGCGTGCACGCCCTTTTATAACCCCTGTGACGCCCACCAAAGCAAGCCAATCACTTGCATGCCCTTCTGAAAGATGGTGGTGACCCCTGTCTATGTCATCACGTTGCCCACAGTGTCCGTGGATCCTGATTGGCTGAAAAAGAGCGCAAAACAAACTTTTGAAACGCGACTTTGGCGCGGAAGTCGCCGACCTCGTGGCCGACCTCATCCTAGGGTCGGGTTTCGTTTCATGAAACCCGACTTTGCCAAAAGTCGGCGACTTTTGACATTTTTCGACCCGTTTCGCTCAACTCTAGCCCCATATATTTCTCCATACCAAATAATTAGTCACATATAATGTTCCATACAGTATCTGATGAGCTCCACGTAATGTTCCATATGTAATGGGCCCCATTTGTAATGCTCCAGTGTATAATGTGCCCCTTAGATGCTGCTCTAGTGTCTGATCTGCCCCATTTACATTGCTCCAGTACATGATGGGCCTCATGGATGATGCTCCAGTGTATGATGGACTATAATAATTTTGCATATATAATGGGCCCCATTTGTAATGCTCCAGTGTATAATGTGCCCCTTAGATGCTGCTCCAGTGTGTGATCTGCCCCATTTACATTGCTCCAGTACATGATGGTCCTCATGGATGATGCTACAGTGTATGATGGGCTCTAATAATACTCCATATATATTGGGCCACATTTGTTATGCTCCAGTGTATAATGTGCCCCTTAGATGCTGCTCCAGTGTGTGATCTGCCCCATTTACATTGCTCCAGTACATGATGGGCCCTATTTTTAATTAACCCAGGCATGGTATGTGAAAAGAGCTCCATGTAGTAATCTGAGGTGTGTGCTTCCACATCCTTCACTTTTGGTGTGGGTGAAGGACACAAGGAAAGGGGTTGCTCCTGACCAGAATCCTGCAGTTACGACTCAGTGCTTGCATTTTTTACAACTTCAGAATAGGAGGCGATATAGCTGGAGGCTGTTTCAGCAATGTAAGCCACAAACAGTTCCTGATACTCCGGCTTTAAAATCAGTCTAACTACTCCCAGAAAAGGGAGCCTTACAGGCCTTCCAGAGCTACACCATGACGCTGGCTCAACACCTCCTGCCTTAGCTGCTTTTGTGTTTTTGGCACTACCAGCAGATGCACCACCACCACCATCAGTACCAGGTGGCCCTCCACGCCCACATCTGCGTCCTCTTCCACCATACTTGATCATGTTTTTGAAAATGGACCCAAAATACCAGCAGATATATGGTACTGCATCATAAGCATACAGCTCTATACAGTCTATGGATAACAGTAAATCTCCGTGTATATTTCATAAGGCATACACAGACGCTCACAGGCTCGGTATGGATTACCCAATAAAATAACAAGTTGAAAAAGGGTACAGTATCACCAGATAAAAGGTATATATAGTATAGTGTAAACATTCTGATTCTCCGTATACATTTCAGGAGGCAGACACAAACTCTCTCAGGCCCAGTATGGATTACACAAGATTATGAAAAGCTGTAAATGGGTTATGTAACACAAGCATAGAGCTGTATACAGTGTTATTGCCGGAGTAACAGTCAGACGTTTACAGGCTCATTATGGATTACACCAGAATCTAAATAGCTAAAAAGATTACTGTATCAGAAGCATTCTGCTGTATACAGTGTTGGCCAAATTGAAAATATCGGCATATATTTCTGTAGTCACCCTCAGATGCTCACTCAGTTTGGTTTTGACCATAATAAAAAATGTTGTAAAAAAGGTCCTGGATAACAAGATAGCAAGTATATATATTTTTAGGGGACAATTGAAGTCTCCGTATAAATAGTCCCATAGTCACTCTCAGATGCATGCACAGTATGGATTGGGCAGTAATGCTAAATGTCGAACAAAGGTACTGTATAACAAGATACAAGCTGTATCGAGCATAGTGTAAAAATTTGTTTCTCCGATTCACTGTATATATAGAAGGCGTAACCCACACATGCTCACTCACTATGGATGATGTAGGGAAGGTGGACTGACAGACAAACCAGCCTGCAGTGAGAAGCAGAGGTGTAGCGCAGTGTAGGTGTGAAACCGCTAAGATAAAGAGAAAGGGTGCAGTGTTTTAGCTTGCCCATTGGAGGGCAGTGGAGAGAGTAGGAGTGGGACTGAATAACTGCCATTGGTCAGAGAAACTGTTAGGCGATGGTGGGCGGAGTTACCAGAACTGGAAGTATAAAAGGCTGATGGAAGGTTCTGGAGGAGTCAGTCAGCGAAGGGAGCACAGTAAAGAGGAAGTTCTGCTGAGGAAATAGGGACAGTGGAAAGGCTCCAGAGAGGACTGACAGTTGAGGCGGTCACGGGAGGGTGGGCCAGAGGATGGTAGCCGCAGACGCAGACGGCCTGGGGCTATCATATGGACGGTGAGCTCAGACTGGTGCAGCGCTGTGGTGGTTGGGCCTAGGCCAGCCACAGTGGAAGAGCCACAGAGGGCGCCACGATTAAAGTTACAAAGGAAGTGAAGGTACCGGGGCCTGTGTACAGAGAAATGTGAAACGGCTGTGGTGAATTGCTGTTGTTGACAGAAGGATGGGCACTAAAAATGGACCTGTTCAATACAAACTCTGTCTCAGTGTCGTGTTTGTCTGCGGCAAGAAGAGGTTCCCCCCCCCCACAGTTGGTTATCCTACAGATGTTACCTTAATACAAATTTTTGAAACAAGGTACTGTATCAGCACATACCAGGTGTGTCCAGTCTAGGGTTAAAATTCTGTCTATACTTCCGGAGTCAGACACAGACACTCACTGGCTCACTATGTATTACACCAGAATTAAAAAAGTAGAAAAAGGGAAAGGTATTCATAGCGACCAATCAGTATACAGTGCTGTGGTACTTTTAAATGTTCGTATATATTTCAATCTCAGTAAGCCAGTCAAGAATCTCCACAACTGGAAGCTACATGGATACAGGTATAGACGCAAAGTCGAGTGTTAGCAGAAATTTTGGAATTACTCATCATAGGAAAACCTCCCGGTATATGTTGCAGAGGCGATGCAGACCCTCAATTACTGTGTCTGTGGAGAAAGCAAAAAAGGTTCTATGTGAAGAAAGGATTGCTTTATCGCAGTAGCATGGATCACATCACCGTTACTCATCTCCATTAACCCCTTCACCCCCAAGGGTGGTTTGCACGTTCATGACCGGGCCAGTTTTTACAATTCTGACCACTGTACCTTTATGAGGTCATAACTCTCGAACGCTTCCATGGATCCCGGTGATTCTGATATTGTTTTCTCGTGACATATTGTACTTCATGTTAGTGGTAAAATTTCATTCAAATAACTTGCGTTTATTTGTGAGAAAAACGGAAATTTGGCGAAAATTTTGAAAATTTCGCAATTTTCCAACTTTGAATTTTTATGCCCTTAAATCACAGAGATACGGCACACAAAAAACTTGATAACTAACATTTCCCACATGATTACTTTACATCAGCACAATTTTGGAACCAAAATTTTTTTTTGTTAGGAAGTTATAAGGGTTAAAAGTTGACCAGCGATTTCTCATTTTTACAACACCATTTTATTTTTAGGACCACATCACATTTGAAGCCACTTTGAGGGGTCTATATGATAGAAAATACCCAAAAGTGACACCATTCTAAAAACTGCACCCCTTAAGGTGCTCAAAACCACATTCAAGAAGTTTATTAACCCTTTAGGTGCGTCACATGAAATTTTTTGAATATTTAAAAAAAAATGAACATCTAACTTTTTTTCATAAAAAAAATATTTCAGGTTCAATTTTTTTTATTTTAGCAAGGGTAACAGGAGAAATTGAACTGCAAAAGTTATTGTGCAATTTGTCCTGAGTACGCAGATACCTGATATGTGGGGGGGAACGACTGTTTCGGCGCATGGCAGAGCTCAGAATGGAAGGAGCGCAGTTTGACTTTTTCAATGCAAAATTGGCTGGAATTCAGATTGGACGCCATGTCACGTTTGGAGAGTCCCTGATGTACCTAAACAGTGGAAACCCCCTACAAGTGACCCCATTTTGGAAACTAGACCCCCCAAGGAACTTATCTAGATATGTGGTGAGAACTTTGAACCCACAAGGGCTTTACAGAAGTTTATAACGTACAGCGGTACAATTAAAAAATCATATTTTTTCCACAAAAATGATCTTTTCACCCCAATTTTTATTTTCCCAAGGGTAACAGGACCCTAAAAGTTATTGTGCAATTTGTCCTGAGTACGCTGATACCCCACATGTGGGGGTAAACCACTATTTGGGCGCATGGCAGAGCTCGGAAGGGAAGCAGCGCCATTTGACGTTTTTGGCTGGAATTGAGATTGGACACCATGTCGCGTTTGGAAAACCCCTGATGTACCAAAACAGTGGAAACCCCCCACAAATGACACCATTTTGGAAAATAGACCCCCTAAGGAACTTATCTAGATGTGTGGTGAGAACTTTAAACCCCCATGGGCTTCACAGAAGTTTATAACATAAAGCCATACAATTAAAAAATCATATTTTTTTCCACAAAAATGATCTTTTCACCCTCAATTCTTATTTTCCCAAGGGTAACAGGACCCTAAAAGTTATTGTGCAATTTGTCCTGAGTACGCTGATACCCCACATGTGGGGGTAAACCACTATTTGGGCGCATGGCAGAGCTCGGAAGGGAAGCAGCGCCACTTGACGTTTTTGGCTGGAATTGAGATCGGACACCATGTCGCGTTTGGAAAACCCCTGATGTACCAAAACAGTGGAAACCCCCCACAAATGACACCATTTTGGAAACTAGACCCCCTAAGGAACTTATCTAGATGTGTGGTGAGCACTTTGACCCCCCCAGTGCTTCACAGAAGTTTACAACGCCCGGGCGTGAAAATAAAAAATTCGTATTTTTTCCACAAACATGATATTTTAGTCACCATTTTTTTATTTTCCCAAGGTTACCAGGAGAAATTGGACCCCAAAATTTGTTGTCCAATTTGTCCTGAGTATGCTGATACCCCATATGTGGGAGAAAACTACTGTATGGGCACACGTCGGGGCTCGGAAGGGAAGTAGTGACGTTTTGGAATGCAGACTTTGATGGAATGGTCTGCGGGTGTCATGTTGCCTTTGGAGAGCCCCTAATGTACCTAAACAGTGGAAACCCCCCACAAATGACACCATTTTGTAAACTAGACCCCCCAAGGAACTTATCTAGATGTGTGGTGAGCACTTTGACCCCCCCAGTGCTTCACAGAAGTTTACAACGCCCAGGCGTGAAAATAAAAAATTCGTATTTTTTCCACAAACATGATCTTTTAGTCACCATTTTTTTATTTTCCCAAGGGTACCAGGAGAAATTGGACCCCAAAAGTTGTTGTCCAATTTGTCCTGAGTATCAATACCCCATATGTGGGAGAAAACTACTGTATGGGCACACGTCGGGGCTCGGAAGGGAAGTAGTGACGTTTTGGAATGCAGACTTTGATGGAATGGTCTGCGGGTGTCATGTTGCCTTTGGAGAGCCCCTAATGTACCTAAACAGTGGAAACCCCCCACAAATGACACCATTTTGTAAACTAGACCCCCCAAGGAACTTATCTAGATGTGTGGTGAGCACTTTGACCCCCCCAGTGCTTCACAGAAGTTTACAACGCCCGGGCGTGAAAATAAAAAATTCGTATTTTTTCCACAAACATGATCTTTTAGTCACCATTTTTTTATTTTCCCAAGGGTACCAGGAGAAATTGGACCCCAAAAGTTGTTGTCCAATTTGTCCTGAGTATGCTGATACCCCATATGTGGGAGAAAACTACTGTATGGGCACACGTCGGGGCTCGGAAGGGAAGTAGTGACGTTTTGGAATGCAGACTTTGATGAATGGGTGTCATGTTGCCTTTGGAGAGCCCCTAATGTACCTAAACAGTGGAAACCCCCCACAAATGACACCATTTTGGAAACTAGACCCCCCAAGGAACTTATCTAGATGTGTGGTGAGCACTTTGACCCCCCCAGTGCTTCACAGAAGTTTACAACGCCCGGGCGTGAAAATAAAAAATTCGTATTTTTTCCACAAACATGATCTTTTAGTCACCATTTTTTTATTTTCCCAAGGGTACCAGGAGAAATTGGACCCCAAAAGTTGTTGTCCAATTTGTCCTGAGTACGCTGATTTCCCATATGTGGGAGAAAACTACTGTATGGACACACGTCGGGGCTCGGAAGGGAAGCAGTGACGTTTTGTAATGCAGACTTTGATGGAATGGTCTGCGGGTGTCATGTGCGTTTGGAGAGCCCCTGATGTACCTAAACTATTGAAACTCCCCACAAGTGACCCCATTTTGGACACTAGACCCCCCACGGAACTTTTCTAGATGTGTGGTGAGCACTTTGAACCCCCAAGTGCTTCACAGAAGTTTATAACGCTCGGACGTGAAAATAAAAAAATCATTTTTTTCCACAAAAATGATATTTTTGCCCCCAATTTTTTATTTTCCTAAGGGTAACAGGAGAAATTGGACCCCAAAAATTGTTTTGCAATTTGTCCTGAGTAGGCTGATACCCTACATGTGGGGGTAAAACACTGTTTGGGCGCATAGCAGAGCTTGGAAGGGAAGGAGCACCATTTGACTTTTTCAACTCAGAATTGGCTGGAATTGAGATCAGACGCCATGTTGCATTTGGAGAGCCCCTGATGTGCCCAAACAGTGGAAACCCCCAATTCTAACTCCAACCCGAACCCCAACACGCCCCTAACCCTAGCCCTAACCCTAGCCCTAACCCTAGCCCTAGCCCTAACCCTAGCCCTAACCCTAGCCCTAACCCTAGCCCTAGCCCTAACCCTAACCCTACCCCAACACACCCCTAGCCCTAACCCTAATGGAAAAATGGAAATAAATACATTTTTTTTATTTTATTATTTTTCCCTAACTAAGGGGGTGATAACGGGGGGTTTGATTTACTATTTATGGCGGTTTTTATGTTTGGCGGCTGTCGCACGCTAAAAGACGCTTTTTATTGTAAAAATAGTTTTTGCATCACCACATATTGAGAGCTATAATTTTTCCGTATTTTGACCCACCGAGTCATGTGAGGTCTTATTTTTTGCGGGACGAGTTGACGTTTTTATTGGTACCATTTTCGGGCACGTGAAATTTTTTGATCGCTTTTTATTCCGATTTTTGTGACGCAGAATGAACAAAAACCAGCGTTTCATGAATTTCTTTTGGGGGGGGTGCGTTTACAACGTTCCGCGTGCGGTAAAATTGATAAAGCGGTTTTATTCTTCGGGTCAGTACGGTTACAGCGATACCTCATTTAGGTCGTTTTTTTATGTTTTTGTCGGTTTTATGCAATGAAAACTATTTTATATAAAAAATAATTATTTTTGCATCGCTTTATTCTGCGAGTTATAACTTTTTTATTTTTTCACTGATGATGCTGTATGGCGGCTTGTTTTTTGCGAGACAAGATGACGTTTTCAGCGGTACCATGGATATTTATATGCGTCTTTTTGATCGCGCGTTATTGCACTTTTTGTTTGGCGGTATGATAATAAATCATTATTTTTTGCTTCGTTTTTTATTTTTGTTTTTTAAGGGGTTCGCTAAAGGGGTTAACCATTGGGAAAGTTTCATAGGGCAGGTCGTTACGGACGCGGCTATACCTAATATGTGTACTTTTATTGTTTTTTTTTTTTATTATTTTCAAAAAATGAATTTATTGGGGAATATTTTTTTTTTTTTTTACTAATTTATTTGGCGATTTTTTTTAATTTATTTTTACACTTTTTTTAAATTTTTTTTTACTTTATTACATAGTCCCAGGTGGGACATCACTGTCCTGTGACAGATCGCTGATCTGTCACATCACAGATCACTGTGACAGATCAGCAATCTGTCACAGGCAGTGCACAAGGCTTCCTCATGCCTGCGCTTTGCAGGCACTGAGGAAGCCAGCTTCCCCAGGCCCCCGAAGGCCCCCGTCGCCATCTTGGATTCGGGGGCCTGGAGGAAAGGATCCCCCCGCAGCAGCGCTGCACATTGCGCTGCCGTGGGGGGCTCAGGGAAGCACGGAGGGAGCCCCCTCCCTACCGATGCTTCCCTTTAACCCCCGGTACACCGCGATCATGTTTGATCGCGGTGTGCAAGGGGTTAACGTGTCGGGGGCGGTCCGTGACCGCCCCTGACACATTGTGCCGGGTGTCAGCTGTGATAATCAGCTGACACCCGGCCGCGATCAGCGGCGCTCACCACGTGGGCGCCGCTGATCGCGGTAGACGTACTATCCCGTCCCCGGTCATACGGGCCCGGGTACCGTGGATGGGATAGTACGTCTCATGTCAGGAAGGGGTTAAATTGTGATCACAGGGAGAGATGTACCCATGGTCCTCACTGCTTATCATGATGTGTCTGGTCATTTTGGAGTGCAAAAGACAGAAGCCACAGGCTGTAGGCGATTCTATTGGATTGGCATGAAAGGAGACATTGAAAAATAGTGGCAGGAATGTCACATGTCTGTGACTATCACAACTGTGAAAGGTGATCATAAACCCATAAACCACCACTGCATCCGCTTGTAAGTTGACATCCATTTCAAATGGTAGCCATTGATCATCTGAAGGTAGAGGCCAGCAGGACAGGCCATAGCTACATCTTAACCATCATTGATCAATACACCAAATTTGTAGTGGCCGTCCCTGTGAAGGATTTAACTGCCCAGACTACACAGCGGTGGAGCAGGGAGAGGTAAGTATTGCAACTTTCAAGTGCTGTGGCCATGACCAAGCAGGGGGGGGACAATCGTGGTCGACGGTACTGGCACAGGGCCCCTCATAGTACGCTGGTGTTTCTGACGGCGAGTGGGCCCTCCCACCGTCTGAGACACTGTATTGTACTATGAGGAGCCCTGTGCCATTGCCGCCGGCCATCAGTGGGCCTATCCACCTGTTCAGAGCAATGGCACTTGCCCGGGTGCGCCAGGTCTTGACTCCAGCCGTTGGGGGAGGGGTGGGCAGCCCAGTTAAGGAGGTTTAAAAATTGGCAAATGTAGATGTGTTGGCTGGACATTCAGCTGCTGCAAAGGGAGTAATTGGGCAAGTCCAAGGAAGAGGAGGGAAAAACCGAGGCACTTTTCTGGTAACCTATGTGACATCAGGGGAAGGTGGGACAAAATCCTTTGAAACCCATGCATGGTTCATTTTAAGGAAGGTTAGATCATCAACATTTTGGGTCAACAGATGGGCCCTTTGTTCTGTCAGGATTGATCCAGCAGCACTGAAGACTCTTTCAGATAGCACACTACCAGCAGGGCAAGCGAGCTCCTGTAAGGCATATTGTGCCAATTCAGGCCAGGGGTCCAGTTTACAGGCCCAATAGTCAAAGGGGAATGACCTGTGAGGGAGAACATCAATATGGGAGGAAAACTAGCTTGTAACCATAGTTGACAACTGCTGCCTCCTGTCACTTTTAATTGATGCTGTATTACCAGTCGTGTGAGCGGTACTTGAGAAATCATTCCACAACATGGTCATTAAACCCCTATCTCCAATGCCACTTCTGCTGTGTGCACCACGAACACCTCTTCCATTGTGCCCACTACGGCTCATGGGAGAACCAGCACCGCTGCTGTGTGCTGGGAAAGCCTCAAACAAACGGTTTACCAGAGTTGCTTGTTTGTTTGCCAATATTATCTCTAGGTTCTCCTGTGGCATGATGTTGTGTAATTTGCCTTTGTAGCGTGGATCGAGGATGCTGGCCAACCAGTAGTCGTCATCGTTCATCATTTTGGCAATGCAGGGGTCCCTTTTTAGGATCCGCAAGGCATAATCGCACATGTGGGCCAATGTTCCAGGTGTCAATGATGCACTAACCGTGGTGGGTGGAGGAGCAGTGTCTGGCAAATCCACATCCCCACAGTCACGCACAAACACTGTCCCTGACCTTCGAACGCCAACATTTTCTCTTGCCCCCTGAGAAACATCCTCATGCCCAAAATAATCATCCCCCTCCTCCTCATCCTCCTCCTCTTCCTCTTCTTCCTCCACCTCGTCCAGGACAGTTCCCTGACCAGACAATGGCTGACTGTCATCAAGGCTTCCCTCCTCTTCCGCTGCAAACGCCTGATCCTTAATGTGCGTCAAACTTTGCATGAGCAGATGCATAAGTGGGATGCTCATGCTTATGATGGCGTCATCTGCGCTTACCAGCCGTGTGCATTCCTCAAAACACTGAAGGACTTTACAGAGGTCTTTCAGCTTTGACCACTGCACACCCGAAAATTCCATGCCTTCCCTCAAACTGCCTGCCCGTGTATCCTCCCACAAATGCATTACAGCCTGCCTCTGTTCGCACAGCCTCTCAGCAATGTGTAGGGTGGAGTTCCACCTTGTTGCAACGTCTATGATTAGGCGGTGCTTGGGGAGGTGAAACAATCACTGCAGCTTCTGCATACGACTGGAGTGTACGGCCAAGCGACGCATGTGCGAGCACAGTCTTCGCACCTTATGGAGCAGGGCTGTTAACTCCGGATAATTATTAAGGAAGCACTGCACTACCAGGTTCAAAGTGTGAGCCAGGCAAGGTATGTGTGTGAGTTTTGCACGGGCTATGGCTGCCACAAAATTACGGCCGTTATCATTGACTACCTTGCCTGCTTCAAGATGTAGACTGCCTAGCCATGACTCTGTTTGTCGCTGCAAGTAGTCGGCCAGTACCTCCGTGGTGTGTCTGTTGTCGCCCAAAGACATCATCTGTAACACAGCCTGCTGACGCTTACCACTAGCTGTTCGATAGTGGGACACCTCGTGTGCAACACTGGCAGCTGCAGATGGAGTGCTCGTGCGACTGCGCTCTGTGGACGAGCTTTCGCTGATAGACGAGGAAGAGGAGGAGGGAAAGCCTACAGCCAACTGTTTCCTATACCATGGGTTAGGCAGCACTGTTCCACCGCCACTGTCCCCAGTGGAGCCTGCATCCACCACATTAACCCAGTGCGCAGTGATGGACGCGTAACGGCCCTGGCCATGCCTACTGGTCCATGCATCCGTTGTGAGGTGCACCTTTCCACTCACTGACTGTTTTAGTGCATGGACAATGCGGTCTTTCACATGCTGGTGGAGGGCAGGGATGGCTTTTCGAGAAATGAATTGCTGACTGGGTAGGTCATAGCGTGGGACAGCGTAGGCCATGAGGTCGCGGAAAGCTTCGCTTTCAACCAAACGGTAGGGCATCATCTCTAGTGAGATTAGTTTGGCAATGTAGGCGTTCAAACACAGTGTATGCGGATGAGAGGATGAGTACTTTATTGTCCTACTCAGAGTGTCTGGTAGGGTGAGCTGGACTGGAGAGCTGCATATGGGGGAAGTAGCGGTGGACCGAATTGAGTGAGAGGGGGTTGGTGATGGTATTGGTGGTGATGGCCTAGATTCAGTGCTGTGTTGCAAAACCATTGTGATTCCCTGAGTGCTTTGGCCTTGCGACAACACCTCCACATTTTGTGCTGGTGGTGTGCTTAATGGTGGCGGTGGTTTTACAGTGGGGGTAGCAATGGAGCGTTGTTGGCTACCTTCAGTCGGAGCAGGTGCACATGTGCTACCTGAGGTTTTGTAGTCCGTCCACCCTTGCAAGTGCATATTGATTAAATGTCTAAGCATGCAACTGGTATTCAAATTTCTGAGTTGTTTACCTCGGCTAAAGGTCCTTCCGCACTTCTTACAGGTAACCTTTGCTTCATCAGTAGGATTTTGGACAAAGAAGTGCCACACTGCACTCTTCCTACTATGGTAAACATTTTCTGGCCTTGCACGCTGTGCTAAGTTGACCATCTGGCCAAGCTGTCCTGCAACTCTTTTAGTTTTTGTTTCACGCTTTAGGACAGCTACAGGCCTGCTAGATAACCGCTGCTGTGATGTCAATGCCTGCCGCGGATCCTTCTCCTTATCTGAACTATTGCCAGCGCAACCCTCCTCCCCCAATGGATGCCAATCCAGTTCCAGAACTGGGTCATCTATCACCTCCTCTTCAAAGTCATCTGCACCTTCCTCTTTACCTTCCTCTGTGTCACCGTGTAAGGTGGTATGGTATGCGGGAAGGGGCACCTGGGTTTCATCAGGGTCAGATTCTGGCTCAATAGACTGCGAGGGCAATGTAGTGCTGTGGGTCAATGTACCAGCAGAATCATCTAGCAGTGGCTGTGCATCAGTGCACTCCATGTAAGATTCATCTTGGGCTGGGGAATTCAGGATTTGACTGGATAACCCAGGCATGGTATGTGAAAAGAGCTCCATAGAGTAATCTGAAGTGTGGGCTGCTGCATCCGTAACTTTTGGTGGGGGTGAAGGACACAAGGAAAGGGTTTTTTATGACCAGAACCCTGCACTGATGACTCCGTGCTTGCAGTTTTCGACCATTCAGAAGAGGAGGCAATAGAACTGGTGGCTGTTTCGGCAATGTACGCCAAAACCTGTTCCTGATGCTCCGGCTTTAAAAGCGGTTTTCTGACTCCAAGAAAAGGCAACCTTACAGGCCTTCTTGGCCCAGAGGATAAAGCAGGCTCAACACCTCCTGCCTTAGCTGCTATTGTGCTTTTACCAGAACCACCCGATGCACCACCACCATCAGTACCAGCTGCGCCCCCCTGCCCACGTCCGCGGACTCTTCCACCATACTTCCTCATGTTTGGGAAAATGTACCAAAAATACCGGCAGAGAGATGGTACTGTATGAGGAGCATCCAGCTGTGTAAGGTATATTAAACAAATTAAATCAACGTATATAGTATGTTAGTCACAGACACTCTCACAGTATGTATTGGACCGTAATCCAACGAGCAGATATTCAGAACTGTTTGAAAAATGGACACGACTCTAAGGTGTAGGTCTGGAAAAACAGACAAACTCCTCGTTTTTTTCCAGAGTCACACACAGGTAGCTTCTATTTGTCCGTGATACCAGCCGGAATACACGGTAGTGTGTGAGGAGCATACACCGCTGTACGGTGTGTGTATGTAAAATTGTCAAGCTCCGTGTATTTGTATATGGACTGACACACGCTGTCTAGTTTTGACTGTAATCAAACAGCAGATATACGAAACTGTTTGAAAAACGGACACAACTCTAAGGTGTAGGTCTGGAAAAACGGACAAACTCCTTGGCTTTTTCTTCCAGAGTCACACCCAGATAGCTTCTATTTGTCCGTGATACCAGTTGGAATACATGGTAGTGTGTGAGGAGAGTACACTGCTAGATGATGTGTGAAAAAATGAACACTCAGTTACTCACCAGGACAAAATAATAAAATTTGGAGTGCTTTGAAAAAAGCAGTTTGAACAGCAGTGTGCACACAGCAATGCAGCTAGCAGGTAGCCTTAAAAGGCAGCCAAATCACCACCAGCGCTGCTGCACACTACAAAAATCCTCCCCTTTCACTGCACACTAACTATACAGTGAAAAGCGCTATCAGCAGAAGCAGGTTTTTTTTTCGTTTCATGAAACCCGACTTTGGCGAAAATTGGCGATTTTTGAAATTGACCGACCTATTTCGCTCAACTCTACTGATACTTCCTCCTCTTATGTGTGGTTGTAGCATATCAATTCCTGTTACACATAAAAGGCATGCATCACATTGGTGATGTATTTTGAAATGTCGAGGTATTGTTTTTAACTCATTTAAATCCTCAACATTTTTGGCAGCTTCGATCCCTAAGACATGCTCTGGGACTCTAATCTTAGCTGGCATGTTGTTAAGCCAATATAAATAAGTTGGCAGGGGCATGTAAAGACTTTGACAAAATACCAAAACATCCGTATCACAATAACATTAGTAGGGAAGAAAGAATGGCCCTTACACGGATGAAGGACCTACAGGATGTAATTTTCAAACCATCCGACAAAGGTGGGAATATAGTTATATGGCCGAAGGTGATGTATGAAGCAGAAGCTTTCAGACATCTGAAAGATACCAAATGTTACAGGAAACTGACTTTCAACCCTTTGAGCAAGTATAAGTCTGAACTACTGACAGTTCTACAAATGGCGACAGATAATGAAATTATCTCTAAAGAACTTTTTCATGCCCTACAAATTGATGAACCCACAATATCTATATTGTACTTTTTACCTAAAGTACACAAAAACCAGTCAACCCCACCAGGAAGACCTGTAATATCTGGCTGTAGTAAC
Organism: Dendrobates tinctorius; assembly: GCF_039654945.1. Taxonomy (NCBI): domain Eukaryota; kingdom Metazoa; phylum Chordata; class Amphibia; order Anura; family Dendrobatidae; genus Dendrobates; species Dendrobates tinctorius. The sequence continues at coordinate 2,074,244 of NW_027361808.1, read as the reverse complement.
TACCTGGAGAATGTCAATAAGTATATTGACTCACAGCTCCAACCTCTGGTTTCTGAGTTACCATCTTATATAAAGGATAGTGGCGACTTTTTGAAAAAAATTGATGGACTTCATATTGAGGCAGATACTCTATTGGTAACCTGTGACATAGAGTCACTGTATACCAATATTCGCCATACTGATGGAATAAGAGCCTCACAATTCTTTCTGAACTATTCCAACATCACTCCATCTAAGAGAGCCTTTATTGTTCAGCTACTGGAATTCTCACTCTCACATAATTTCTTTTTATTTAAGGGGTCCTTCTACCTGCAGCTCCAGGGCACAGTAATGGGGGCGTCCTTTGCGCCCTCGTAAGCTAATTTGTTCCTGGGGCTGTGGGAGAGGGACATCTTCCTATCAGATTGTTTATCATCAATGGACCGTGTCCTATTTTGGGCACGTATATTGATGATATTTTCATTGTTTGGCAGGGTAATATTGACACATTAAATGAATTCATCTCTACATTGAATGAAAACCAATCAAACATACATCTGACATATTATTATGATTGTACCCCTATTGATTTTTTGGACATTAAGATCAAGAGAGATGGGAACAACTGCCTACAAACAGATTTATTCCGCAAACCAACGGCTGTCAATGCGCTCCTACAGGCGTCATCATCACATCCTCCTGCAGTTATTAGATCAATACCGATAGGTCAGTTCCTAAGAATTAGGAGAATATGCTCAGAGGATTTGGATTTTGAAAGAGAAGCAAAAATACACAGGGATAAATTTATTGAACGTGGCTATAGCAATCGTTCTCTTAAAAGGGCATACTGTATAATAGAGCCAAACATAGATCAAGACAGGATGTTCTATACAAAGTGAAGTTCCCTGCTTCGGATCCTGGTGTGAGGTTTATTACAAAATATCATGGCCAAACTCAAGCGATGCAACAGATCCTGAAAACATCATGGTCCATTTTACAGACTGATCCAATAATTTCTCACTTTGTCGGTGAAGAGCCTATGATTACATATAGGAAATCCCAGAGAATACGTGACTCAATAGTGAGCAGTCACTATACGAACGAGACAATAACTTTGCTTTCTACAAATAAAAAGAACTATGGATGTAAACCCTGTGGTAGATGTGTGGCATGCACAAACATCAATCGGACAGATATATTTACAGATACAGGAAACTATACAACATAAAACATCAAATTACCTGTACTTCAAAAGCTGTAGTATATCATGCTACATGCCCCTGCCAACTTATTTATATTGGCTTAACAACACACCAGCTAAAGGTTAGAGTCCGAGAGCATGTCTTATGGATCGAAGCTGCCAAAAATGTTGAGGATTTAAATGAGTTAAAAACAATACCTCGACATTTCAAAATACATCACCAATGTGATGCATCCCTTTTACGTGTAACAAGAATTGATATGCTACAACCACACATAAGAGGAGGAATTATCAGTAAAAATTTAGCTAAAATGGAAACCAAATGGATTTGGACACTCAACACTGTTTCACCTATGGGCCTAAATGAGAATATAAGCTTTGCTCCGTTTTTGTAAACCATTAACCCATCTTTTACCATGTACTTTTTATTATTTGTATTAAGCTTTTATAATCTTTTTTATTTTTATTTATCTAAACTATATATTATTTTTTAGTGTTATTTACCAGATACAGCTTGCTGTGGTTGGCCTTCTTCATCCCTTTTTTGGATACCCGTGGATGGTCGTTCAGCACTTATTACTACTATCTTGTGGATGGATTGAGGATTACCTACAAAGGGTGAAGAGTACTATGAAGAATAATGGACTATTTTTATTCATTCTATTTACTTTTGTTCCTTTACCTCCCCACCCCTCCCCACCTTTTTTTTTGCCATGCCCACTTCATTGTATTATATGTATACATATCTCCACGTCCACTTCACTATGATATTACATATATATATTTCATTATTGGATAATTGACCTGTGTACCTATGTTAGATATATATCATTTTCATATACAAGTATAAGCCCTCATGTGTGCTATTATGTGCATAAACATGGGGGATGTGTGTGTATATTTATATGTATGTGTGTGCATGTGTTTATGTATGTATATACGTGTGTATATATGGATATGTGTTGATTAAGCTTATATGGAAATTATTATATATTCGTATATTTACCTTTATCATTGATGTACCATGTGGTCTACGTACATAAGTATCATTATTCATCTATTTATTTATTTATTATTGTTTATATCTATTATAGATTTTTTTAATTTTTTATTTTGTATTATTTTTCCTTCTATTCTTTTTTCCCAATAATATTTATCATTTATTTTTTATTCATTATTATCTATTATTATTTTTTATCACTTTATTTAATTTTATTTCTTATATCCATTTTCCTTCTTTGTTTTATTGATTCTGATATGACCAGATTATATTAGTATTTTCCTTTCCTTGTCCCCCCCTTCGGCCCCCCCCTCAGCGATTCAGCAATGATCATTAGAGCTTTGTCCATTTCTTCCTCTTATTGCTGTGGATAGGAGCTGTACGCATGCGCAATTCAGTGCTCCGGATAGTGTCTCGCTTCCTGCGTCTACATGTTTCCATGACGCCGGGTCGCGGTAACGTGACCTGACGTCAGCGATCACATGACGCCGGGGCCGAGACCTTCATGGGCCTCCTGATGTGGATGTGTCACCACCACTCCTTTTCCACTAATGAGAATGGCCTTTTTTTTATATATAATCTAGCGGTTTTCATGTGGGTAACACCCCTTGATGAAGGAGCACATCCGAAACGCGCATCGGGGCGCGTTCAAGCACCTTAACCATCGCCATCTTTAACCCATTTGGCAGGTATTCTTTGCAGCTACAGCCCCCTGTATGCTATTCTGAGTTGGTCACTTGGATATCGTGTTTTTTCTATACATGGTCCGTCTATATATGGTCCTTTTTGACCTATATGTGGTTAACATATAGCCCCCTGTATGTTATTTTAACTTGGTCACTTGGATATTGTTTTTTTTTTTTTTTTTTCATATATATGGTCCTTTTGCCTTACATGTGATTAACATATGGGCCTTCTTCCATAGTACAGCACAATGCACTATAGCACTTTGTAGTGCATTTCCCTACATGTATCTAATGTAGGTACATAGTGCACTACGAGATTTTATCTAATGTTGGCACAATTTTTAATTGGAGATTTACATGCAAACAGCACTTTAGTGATTGATAGATGGAGGTATCATGTCACCTTTAGTATTGTGTACTTTTCCTAGATCTTCCAAAATTGCTAGTGCCTCCTGTTCAAATTTTTAATTGGAGATTTACATGCAAACAGCACTTTAGTGATTTAGATTAAATTGGATGAATTCCTTTGTAGCATACATCACTTTATATTTTATAACACTATTTTTCATTTGTGTCAGTATGGTGCAGGATTTTGCACTGTTTTTGCCCTTATTTTGCATTTTTTTAGCACTCTAGTCACTAATTTTTGACCAGTTCTTTATGACAAATAGTACACAGTTTTGATATATTATCCTCATGAATTAGCACTTAGCACTTTATATTTGCACACTTTGTATTTTATTATTTATATCTTTTGTGCTTTATGTTAAATCTTTGAACCTTACTGATACCATATCTGTGTACTATACTTCACATTGGGGCTAAGCCAAATTAATTAATTTAATTTTTTACTGTGGGTTTAAATTACATTGATATATTAACAAATGTTGTATCTATATAATCCTTATGGTGCTTTTTTAGTGTATACAGTGTCAATTAACCTACTTATAATAAAGGTTTATTATTTAGCATTTTTCTTTACGTCTTATTATTTTTTCATCTATATGGGCTTAGTACTTATTTATATCCTTCTCTAAGATGGTGGTGGCCGCTGCCCATGTCATCGCGTTGCCCACAGTGTGCGTCCTTGATCATTGGCTGAGAAAAGATGCTGGAAGCATTATGGGAAACGTGACTTTGGCGCTCGAGTCGGCGACCGCATGGCCGACCTCACGCTATGGTCAGGTTTCGATCAGTGAAACCCGACTTTGGCGAAAGTCGGTGATTTTTGAATTTGACCGACCCGTTTCGCTTAACTCTATCCATGGCCCCTTCCTAGGCTATTTATGTCAGCCCGCAGCTATCTGCCTAGTCTTTGCTACTTATTAAATATAGACAGACTCTGTCATTTTTTTGGGGTCCCTCATTTTAATAACCACTAAAGGCTAACTCTACATCTGCTACTAGCCTGGGAAACTCCATGTGTATTACCCCTTCCCAGGCTATAAACATCTGCCCCCAGCTGTCTGCTTTCCCTCTGCTAGTTAATACAATTTTTGGGTCCCCCATGCCACTTTTTCAGAAAATAATTTAGTAAGTAATAAAATACATGTACAGTAAGCTACACAGGCACTGTAATACTTATATATGTGACTGATATCTTTATATCTATCCATTGTATGTGTTTATATGTATTCTATCTATTCTATTTTGTCGGGTCACGCTGTGATTTTACTGTTCGCTCATCACTAGTAAGGTGAATATAATTGTGCCTTTTACTTTTTGTTTCTTTTCTGGAGTGGCTGCAGGCTGCTATTTTTAGGTTGAGGGGCAAATATCCATGGCCCTTTACTAGCCTGAGAATACCAGCCACCAGCTCTCTGCTTTAGCATGTATGGTTGTCAAAAATGAGGGGAACCCCATGCCGTTTTTTAAATTATTTATTTAAATAATTTAAAAAAAAGGAGTGGGGATACCTCTATTCTTGACAACCAGCCATGATAAACCTGACCGCTGAGGGTTTATCAAAAATAGAAGAGACGACAAGTATTTTTTTTATTTATAGCACAGGTACCAACTGATGAATACTCCCATTAGCAGCTCCTGCTCTCACTGTTATCACCGACAGCAGGCATATGCTGATGGAAGTAGTACTCTTTGTCGATGCCTGTGACCAGAGGTAACTTTTTTACCGTTTTCCACCGCTGCTGGCTCACACTGTTATCTGACAGCGTGGGAACCGCAACTCTCAGACTGGCGGTAATAATGTCACCACTAGAGTTGAGCGAAACGGGTCGAAAAAATTTAAAAGTCGCCGACTTTTGGCAAAGTCGGGTTTCATGAAACGAAACCCGACCTCATCCTAGGATGAGGTCGGCCACGAGGTCGGCGACTTACGCGCCAAAGTCGCGTTTCAAAAGTTTGTTTTGCGCTCTTTTTCAGCCAATCAGGATCCACGGACACTGTGGGCAACGTGATGACATAGGCACGGGTCACCACCATCTTTCAGAAGGGCATGCAAGTGATTGGCTTGCTTTGGTGGGCGTCACAGGGGGTATAAAAGGGCGTGCACGCCGACCGCCATCTTACTTCTGCCGATCTCAGTATAGGGAGAGGTTGCTGCTGATTCTGTAGGGAGAGCGTTAGGCAGGGAAGAAGACCAAAAAACTGCTTCTGCTGCTAGCGATTTGGCCTGCACAACACACCAGTCACTGTGTGTGCAGTGCAAGGGGAGGCTATATAGTGGTGTATCAGTGGTGTTGGTTGTTGGGCTGCCTTCTAAGGCTTCCTGACAGGCTGGCATTGCTGTTTACCCACTGCTCCGCAAACTGCTTTTTTAAAAGCAATCCAATCTCCCTTATCCTCTAGTCACTTTGGTCACAGCTGTGCCATCGAGCCTGTCACATAGCGCTCAGATATTCATTGGGCCTCAAACTGCTTTTTTAAAAGCAATCCCAATTTTTTTTTTTGTCCTGCTGAGAAGAAAAAAAAACTGCTTCTGCTGCTGATAGCAATTTGGCCTGCACAACACACCAGTCACTGTGTGTGCAGTGCAAGGGGAGGCTATATAGTGGTGTATCAGTGGTGTTGGTTGTTGGGCTGCCTTTTAAGGCTTCCTGACAGGCTGGCATTGCTGTTTACCCACTGCTCCGCAAACTGCTTTTTTAAAAGCAATCCAATCTCCCTTATCCTCTAGTCACTTAGGTCACAGCTGTGCCATCGAGCCTGTCACATAGCGCTCAGATATCAGTGGGCCTCACACAATCCAAAAGTGTCCAGTGTCCAAAAGTGTGTGCAGAGATTCAAAATCTCACTTATCCTCTAGTCACTTAGGTCACAGCTGTGCCATCAAGCCTGTCACATAGCGCTCAGATATCAGTGGGCCTCACACAATCCAAAAGTGTCCAGTGTCCAAAAGTGTGTGCAGAGATTCAAAATCTCACTTATCCTCTAGTCACTTAGGTCACAGCTGTGCCATCGAGCTTGTCACATAGCGCTCAGATATTCATTGGGCCTCACACAATCCAAAAGTGTCCAGTGTCCAAAAGTGTGTGCAGAGATTCAAAATCTCACTTATCCTCTAGTCACTTAGGTCACAGCTGTGCCATCGAGCCTGTCACATAGCGCTCAGATATCAGTGGGCCTCACACAATCCAAAAGTGTCCTGTGTCCAAAAGTGTGCAGAGATTCAAAATCTCACTTATCCTCTAGTCACTTAGGTCACAGCTGTGCCATCGAGCCTGTCACATAGCGCTCAGATATTCATTGGGCCTCACACAATCCAAAAGTGTCCAGTGTCTAAAAGTGTGTGCAGAGATTCAAAATCTCACTTATCCTCTAGTCACTTAGGTCACAGCTGTGCCATCGAGCCTGTCACATAGCACTCAGATATTCATTGGGCCTCACACAATCCAAAAGTGTCCAGTGTCCAAAAGTGTGTGCAGAGATTCAAAATCTCACTTATCCTCTAGTCACTTAGGTCACAGCTGTGCCATCGAGCCTGTCACATAGCGCTCAGATATCAGTGGGCCTCACACAATCCAAAAGTGTCCAGTGTCCAAAAGTGTGTGCAGAGATTCAAAATCTCACTTATCCTCTAGTCACTTAGGTCACAGCTGTGCCATCGAGCCTGTCACATAGCGCTCAGATATCAGTGGGCCTCACACAATCCAAAAGTGTCCAGTGTCCAAAAGTGTGTGCAGAGATTTAAAATCTCACTTATCCTCTAGTCACTTAGGTCACAGCTGTGCCATCGAGCCTGTCACATAGCGCTCAGATATTCATTGGGCCTCACACAATCCAAAAGTGTCCAGTGTCCAAAAGTGTGTGCAGAGATTCAAAATCTCACTTATCCTCTAGTCACTTAGGTCACAGCTGTGCCATCAAGCCTGTCACATAGCGCTCAGATATCAGTGGGCCTCACACAATCCAAAAGTGTCCAGTGTCCAAAAGTGTGTGCAGAGATTCAAAATCTCACTTATCCTCTAGTCACTTAGGTCACAGCTGTGCCATCAAGCCTGTAACATAGCACTCAGATATCAGTGGGCCTCACACAATCCAAAAGTGTCCAGTGTCCAAAAGTGTGTGCAGAGATTCAAAATCTCACTTATCCTCTAGTCACTTAGGTCACAGCTGTGCCATCGAGCCTGTCACATAGCGCTCAGATATTCATTGGGCCTCACACAATCCAAAAGTGTCCAGTGTCCAAAAGTGTGTGCAGAGATTCAAAATCTCACTTATCCTCTAGTCACTTAGGTCACAGCTGTGCCATCGAGCCTGTCACATAGCGCTCAGATATTCATTGGGCCTCACACAATCCAAAAGTGTCCAGTGTCCAAAAGTGTGTGCAGAGATTCAAAATCTCACTTATCCTCAAGTCACTTAGGTCACAGCTGTGCCATCAAGCCTGTCACATAGCGCTCAGATATCAGTGGGCCTCACACAATCCAAAAGTGTCCAGTGTCCAAAAGTGTGTGCAGAGATTCAAAATCTCACTTATCCTCTAGTCACTTAGGTCACAGCTGTGCCATCGAGCCTGTCACATAGCGCTCAGATATTCATTGGGCCTCACACAATCCAAAAGTGTCCAGTGTCCAAAAGTGTGTGCAGAGATTCAAAATCTCACTTATCCTCTAGTCACTTAGGTCACAGCTGTGCCATCAAGCCTGTCACATAGCGCTCAGATATCAGTGGGCCTCACACAATCCAAAAGTGTCCAGTGTCCAAAAGTGTGTGCAGAAATTCAAAATCTCCCCTGTCCTATAGACACCTTGTACCTTGTTTTACATACTATATAGTTTGTTGGATTTTGTCTACATTTCTACCAAAAATGAGGAAGGCTGGTGGAAGAGGCCGTGGAATTGGGCGGGGGTTGGCAGCTGGTAATGATGGTGTTGGTGGTGGATCTGATGGTAGTGGCAAGAGCAAAATAGGACCGAATGCAGGAGGTGTTGAGCCTGCGTCATCGTCTGGCTACATAAGGCCTCGAACGCTTAGTTTTCTAGGAGTTGGCAAACCGCTTTTAAAGCCAGAGCATCAGGAAAAAGTTTTGTCTTACATTGCTGACTCAGCCTCCAGCTCTATCGCCTCCTCTTCTTCAGTTGTAAAAAGTAAAAGCACTGAGTCGTCATTGGAGGCTCATGTTCATGAACCACACCTTTCCTTGTGTCCTTCACCCCAATCAAGATTGAAGGATGACGCAGGCCATACTACTGATTACTCCATGGAGCTGTTTTCACATACCATGCCTGGATTATCAAGTGAAATGGTGAATTACCCAGGCCAAGATGAATCTGACATGGAGTGCACTGATGCACAGCCGCTGATGGATGATTCTGCTGGTACATTCACTCAGAGCACTACATTGTCCTCGCAGTGTACAGAGTTAGATTCTGACCCTGATGAGACTCAGGTGCCCCTTCCCGCACACTATACCACCATACACGGTGACACAGAGGAAGGTGCACATGACATAGAAGAGGAGGTGATGGATGACCCAGTTGTTGACCCAGATTGGCATCCATTGGGGGAAGAGGGTGCTGCTTCCAATAGCTCAGATGAGGAGCATCCACAGCAGACATCGACATCGCAACAGCTGTTATCTGGCAGGCCCGGAGCACTCCAAAGACAGGTTCCAAACATCAAAAGAGTTGCTGGACAGCTTGTCCAGAGGGTCAAAAGATCACAGCGTGCTAGGCCGCAAAATGTCTGCCAAAGTAGGAAGAGTGCAGTGTGGCACTTTTTTGAACAAAATCCTCATGATCAGGCCAAGGTTATCTGTAAGAAGTGCGCAAAGACCTTTAGCCGAGGGAAAAATCTGAAAAATTTGAATACCAGTTGCATGCTTAGACATTTAACCAGCATGCACTTGCAAGCGTGGACACAACACCAAACCTCAAGTGCCACATGTGCAACAGATCACAACGAAGGTAGTCATCAACGCTACATTGTTTCCCCCACTGTAAGCCCACCGGTTAGCACAGCAGCAAATGTTGAGGTGTCGTTGCAAGGCCACAGCAGTCAGGGAATCCCACTGTTATATCAACGAAATACTGAATCTAGGCCATCAGAAAGAACACCAACTCCATCATCAACCCTCTCTCAGTCCGCCCTGTCCACCGCTACTTCCACCATATGCAGCTCTCAAGTCCAGCTCACCCTCCCAGACACTATGAGTAGGTCAAGAAAGTACTCAGTCTCTCATCCGCGTACACTGGGTTTGAACGCCCACATTGCCAAACTAATCTCGTTTGAGATGATGCCCTTTCAGTTGGTGGAAAGCACAGCTTTCCGCGAACTCATGGCCTATGCAGTACCACGCTATGACCTACCCAGTCGCCACTTCTTCTCTCGCAAAGCCATCCCAGCCCTCCACCATCATGTGAAAGACCGCATTGTCCATGCACTCAAGCAGTCAGTGAGCGGAAAGGTGCACCTCACAACTGATGCATGGTCCAGTCGGCATGGCCAGGGCCGTTACGTGTCCATCACTGCGCACTGGGTTAATGTGGTGGATGCAGGGTCCACAGGGGACAGCGGTGGTGGGACAGTGCTGCCTAGCCCACGGTATAGGAAACAGTTGGCTGTAGGCGTTCCACCCTCCTCCTCCTCCTCCTCCTCCTCCTCCAGAAGCGAAAGCTCGTCCACAGAGCGCAGTCGTACGAGCACTCCATCTGCAGCTGCCACTGTTGCACACGATGTGTCCCCCTATCGAGCAGCTAGTGGAAAGCGTCAGCAGGCTGTGTTGCAGATGATGTGTTTGGGCGACAGACATACCGCCGAGGTGCTGGCCGAGTACTTGAAGCGACAAACTGAGTCATGGCTGGGCAGTGTACATCTTGAGGCAGGCAAGGTAGTTAGTGATAACGGCCGTAATTTTGTGGCAGCCATAGCCCTTTCAAAACTCAGCCACATACCTTGCTTGGCTCACACCTTGAACCTGGTGGTGCAGTGCTTCCTCTAAAATTATCCGGAGTTAACAGCCCTGCTCCAGAAGGTGCGAAGACTGTGCGCGCACATCCGCCGGTCGCCTGTACACTCCGTTCGTATGCAGAAGCTGCAGCGATTGCTCCACCTTCCCAACCACCGCCTCATTATCGACATTGCAACAAGGTGGAACTCCACCCTGCACATGGTGGAGCGGCTGTGCGAGCAGAGGCAGGCCATAATGCATTTGTGGGAGGATACACGGCCAGGCACTTTGAGAGCAGACATGGAGTTGACAGGTGTGCAGTGGTCGAAGCTGAAAGACCTCTGTAAAGTCCTTCAGTGTTTTGAGGAATGCACACGGCTGGTAAGCGCAGACGATGCCATCCTAAGCATGAGCATCCCACTTATGCGTCTGCTCATGCAAACTTTGACGCACCTTAAGGAGCAGGCGTCTTCAGCCAATGTTGATGAGGAGGAAGAGGAAGAGGGAATCCTTGATGACATTCAGCCATTGTCTGCTCAGGGACCTCTCCTGGACGAGGTGGAGAAAGAAGAGGAGGAGGAGGATGATGGGGATGATTACTTAGGGGAGGAGGATGCATCTCATGGGGCAAGTGAAAATGTTGGCGTGGCAAGGTCTGGTACAGGGTTTGTGCGTGACTGGAGGGATGTGGATTTGCCAGAAAGTGCTCCTCCAACCAGCACTCGCAGTGCATCATTGACACCGGGAACATTGGCCCACATGTCAGATTATGCCTTGCGGATCCTAAAAAGGGACCCCCGCATTGCCAAAATGATGAACGATGATGACTACTGGTTGGCCAGCATCCTGGATCCACGCTATAAAGGCAAATTACAAAACATCATGCCACAGGAGAACCTTGACCTATTATTGGCTAATAAACAAGCAACTCTGGTAAATCGGTTGCTTGAGGCATTCCCAGCACACAGCAGCGGTGATGGTTCTCACACGAGCCGTACGGGCCGGGGGCAGCTTGGCAGAGGTGTTCGTGGTGCACACAGCAGAAGTGGCGTTGGAGACAGGGGTTTCATGACAATGTTGAGGACTGATTTTTCAAATACCGCTCACACAACTGGTAATACTGCATCGATGGAAAGTGACAGGAGACAGCAGTTGTCAACCATGGTTACAAACTACTTTTCCTCCCATATCGATGTTCTCCCACACAGGTCATTCCCCTTTGACTATTGGGCCGCTAAACTGGACACCTGGCCTGAATTGGCACAATATGCCTTACAGGAGCTCGCTTGCCCAGCTGCAAGTGTGCTATCGGAAAGAGTCTTCAGTGCAGCTGGATCAATCCTGACAGAAAAAAGGACCCGTCTGTCAACCCAAAATGTGGATGATCTAACCTTCATTAAAATGAACCATGCATGGGTTTCCAAGGATTTTGTCCCACCTTCTACTGATGACACATAGGGTGACAGAAAAATGGCTTGCTTTGGTCCACCTCTTCCTGGGACTTGACCTATTTCGCCTTTTGCATCAGCTGAATGTCCAACATCAACATATGCCACTTTCTAAAACTCCCTAACTGTGCTGCCTCCCCCCCCATGGCCGGGGTCACCACCTAGCGCACGACACCGTGCGAGTGCCGTTGCCCTGGACAGGTGGGTAGGCCGACTCTTGGGCGCGGGCACTGGCACAGGGTCCCTCATAGTGCAATCAAGTGTCTCTGACGGTGGTGGTGCACACACGCCGTCAGACACACCGCTGTACTATGAGGGGCCCAGTGCCAGTACCGACACCCACGAGTGGGCCCCCCTTGCTTGGGCAGGGCCCCAGCATTTGCAATCTTTACCTCTCCCTGCTCCTCCGCTGTGTAATCTGGGCCGTCAAATTCATACTGTGCCTGACACCGTCTGAGCCTGCCTCCTGAGACATATATTTTGAATGTGTACGCTATCCATACATGTTATCCGGGGATACGGTACCCTTTCTAACCTTTGTGCAATCACGTGCAATCCATACTGGGCCTAACACCGTCTGAGCCTGCCTCCTGAGACATATATTTTGAATGTGTACGCTATCCATACATGTTATCCAGGGATACGGTACCCTTTCTAACCTTTGTGCAATCACGTGCAATCCATACTGGGCCTAACACCGTCTGAGCCTGCCTCCTGAGACATATATTTTGAATGTGTACGCTATCCATACATGTTATCCGGGGATACGGTACCCTTTCTAACCTTTGTGCAATCACGTGCAATCCATACTAGGCCTAACACCGTCTGAGCCTGCCTCCTGAGGCATATATTTTGAATGTGTACGCTATCCATACATGTTATCTGGGGATACGGTACCCTTTCTAACCTTTGTGCAATCACGTGGAATCCATACTGGGCCTATCTCCGTCTGAGCCTGCCTCCTGAGACATATATTTTGAATGTGTACGCTATCCATACATGTTATCCAGGGATACGGTACCCTTTCTAACCTTTGTGCAATCACGTGCAATCCATACTGGGCCTAACACCGTCTGAGCCTGCCTCCTGAGACATATATTTTGAATGTGTACTCTATCCATCCATGTTATCCGGGGATACGGTACCCTTTCTAACCTTTGTGCAATCACGTGCAATCCATACTGGGCCTAACACCGTCTGAGCCTGCCTCCTGAGACATATATTTTGAATGTGTACGCTATCCATACATGTTATCCAGGGATACGGTACCCTTTCTAACCTTTGTGCAATCACGTGCAATCCATACTGGGCCTAACACCGTCTGAGCCTGCCTCCTGAGACATATATTTTGAATGTGTACGCTATCCATACATGTTATCCGGGGATACGGTACCCTTTCTAACCTTTGTGCAATCACGTGCAATGCATTCTGGGCCTAACACCGTCTGAGCCTGCCTCCTGAGACATATATTTTGAATGTGTACGCTATCCATACATGTTATCCAGGGATACGGTACCCTTTCTAACCTTTGTGCAATCACGTGCAATCCATACTAGGCCTAACACCGTCTGAGCCTGCCTCCTGAGACATATATTTTGAATGTGTACGCTATCCATACATGTTATCTGGGGATACGGTACCCTTTCTAACCTTTGTGCAATCACGTGCAATCCATACTGGGCCTAACACCGTCTGAGCCTGCCTCCTGAGACATATATTTTGAATGTGTACGCTATCCATACATGTTATCCGGGGATACGGTACCCTTTCTAACCTTTGTGCAATCACGTGCAATCCATACTGGGCCTAACACCGTCTGAGCCTGCCTCCTGAGACATATATTTTGAATGTGTACGCTATCCATACATGTTATCCGGGGAAACGGTACCCTTTCTAACCTTTGTGCAATCACGTGCAATCCATACTGGGCCTAACACCGTCTGAGCCTGCCTCCTGAGACATATATTTTGAATGTGTACGCTATCCATACATGTTATCCAGTGATACGGTACCATTTCTAACCTTTGTGCAATCACGTGCAATCCATACTGGGCGTAACACCGTCTGAGCCTGCCTCCTGAGACATATATTTTGAATGTGTACGCTATCCATACATGTTATCCGGGGATACGGTACCCTTTCAAACCTTTGTGCAATCACGTGCAATCCATACTGGGCCTAACACCGTCTGAGCCTGCCTCCTGAGACATATATTTTGAATGTGTACGCTATCCATACATGTTATCCGGGGATACGGTACCCTTTCTAACCTTTGTGCAATCACGTGCAATCCATACTGGGCCTAACACCGTCTGAGCCTGCCTCCTGAGACATATATTTTGAATGTGTACGCTATCCATACATGTTATCCAGGGATATGGTACCCTTTCTAAACTTTGTGCAATCACGTGCAATTCATACTGGGCCTAACACCGTCTGAGCCTGCCTCCTGAGACATATATTTTGAATGTGTACGCTATCCATACATGTTATCCGGGGATACGGTACCCTTTCTAACCTTTGTGCAATCACGTGCAATCCATACTGGGCCTAACACCATCTGAGCCTGCCTCCTGAGACATATATTTTGAATGTGTACGCTATCCATACATGTTATCCAGGGATACGGTACCCTTTCTAACCTTTGTGCAATCACGTGCAATCCATACTGGGCCTAACACCGTCTGAGCCTGCCTCCTGAGACATATATTTTGAATGTGTACTCTATCCATACATGTTATCCGGGGATACGGTACCCTTTCTAACCTTTGTGCAATCACGTGCAATCCATACTGGGCCTAACACCGTCTGAGCCTGCCTCCTGAGACATATATTTTGAATGTGTACGCTATCCATACATGTTATCCGGGGATACGGTACCCTTTCTAACCTTTGTGCAATCACGTGCAATCCATACTGGGCCTAACACCGTCTGAGCCTGCCTCCTGAGACATATATTTTGAATGTGTACGCTATCCATACATGTTATCCAGGGATACGGTACCCTTTCTAACCTTTGTGCAATCACGTGCAATCCATACTGGGCCTAACACCGTCTGAGCCTGCCTCCTGAGACACATATTTTGAATGTGTACGCTATCCATACATGTTATCTGGGGATACGGTACCCTTTCTAACCTTTGTGCAATCACGTGCAATCCATACTGGGCCTAACACCGTCTGAGCCTGCCTCCTGAGACATATATTTTGAATGTGTACGCTATCCATACATGTTATCTGGGGATACGGTACCCTTTCTAACCTTTGTGCAATCACGTGCAATCCATACTGGGCCTAACACCGTCTGAGCCTGCCTCCTGAGACATATATTTTGAATGTGCATGCTATCCATACATGTTATCTGGGGATACGGTACCCTTTCTAACCTTTGTGCAATCACGTGCAATCCATACTGGGCCTAACACCGTCTGAGCCTGCCTCCTGAGACATATATTTTGAATGTGTATGCTATCCATACATGTTATCCAGGGATACGGTACCCTTTCTAACCTTTGTGCAATCACGTGCAATCCATACTGGGCCTAACACCGTCTGAGCCTGCCTCCTGAGACATATATTTTGAATGTGTACGCTATCCATACATGTTATCCAGCGATACGGTACCCTTTCTAACCTTTGTGCAATCACATGCAATCCATACTGGGCCTAACACCGTCTGAGCCTGCCTCCTGAGACATATATTTTGAATGTGTACGCTATCCATACATGTTATCCGGGGATACGGTACCCTTTCTAACCTTTGTGCAATCACGTGTAATCCATACTGGGCGTGAGAACGGCTGGCGAGCTGTTAAGCAAGCTACAGCACCTGTGGTTTGCACACTTAAGTTTTTCATTTTTTCAGGATTGACGGTTAGGCCTAATTCCGGAACTGCAGTTGACCTGCACTTACTGGGAAATCATTGTTCTCGGGTAATAATTGTAATCAGTGATCCCCATCACTAACGTTGTTCAGCGGGTTATCTGCACCTGTAAGCGACAAACGCTGGCCTTTTCAGTGTAGCGCACATGCAGCCACGGACATGTAAGGGCATGACACACCAGTTATTGGCCAATCTCATGTTCCAGAGCCTTCCGTGTCCCTCTAGTAAGCCGGACTCGGACCGCGGGGCATGACGGAGTCTCGTTCGTTAACGGAATTAAGCTTGCAATGTGTGCATCTGTTCTGTAGCTGACATGGTTGAGGTTTCCCAGGTGGAGTCGAATTTAACCATAGGCTCCACTCCTGGTGGTGCCCTTCTGGACATTCCTTTAAGGTTCAGCTTTACAACCATACTGCCCACGTAAAACAATCACTTTGCCTTCATGAACGCTGTTTGGAGGGTCATGACTCGTGGGAATAACGCCGCCCAAACAGTTAACCTGCTAGAGAGATCGATCGTTGCTCCCAAGCATGACATCACACTCCCTAGGAAGAAGGTAATGCCACTGTGGCGACCGTACTCCTGGGGGCGACACAAGTGCACTGATGCCCAGCCACTGCTCGATGAATCTGCTGGTACATTGACCCAGACCACTACATTCCCCTCGCACGCTACACGGCCTGAATCTGACCCTGATGAAACTCAGGTTACCCTTCCCATATACAGTTCCATCTTACATGGTGACAAAGAGGAAGCTGCAGATGAAAGTGCAGGTTCGGCCCACCCGCCATCAGACACACCACTGTACTATCAGAGGCCCTGTGCCAGTGCCGTCGCCAATGAGTGTGCCCCCCCTGCTTGCTCAGGATCACAGCACTTGCAAGGTTGAAATACTGTGCAGTGAGATGGAAGATGGGGACGACGAGGAGTCCAGACTAGTACAGGGATTCCCTAGCGAGGAGACTTATTTGATTGTTTTCAATGTTGGGACAGCAATTTTTGGGGAGCACTATACTATGGAGAATGATAGATGGGGCCCACCATACACTGGAACATTCCAAAGGTGGACATCAGACACTGGAGCAGCATTTACAGGTCCCATTATACACTAGAGCATTAGAAATGGGGCCCATTATGTTTGGAGCATTATTTGGGCCCATAAGACAGTGGCGCTTCATCCATGGGGACCAACATATACTGTAGCATTATGTGGAGCTCATCATATACTGTTTCAAACATTATATGGGACCAATGATTCTGTATGGAGAAATAGATGGGCCTTGTCATGAGATGTAAAAAGTGAAGTATTTTTCATTGTACTATACCGCTATTTCTCTGCCGTATCGGAGCATGATGAGTTGTGGTATGTGTTAAAGGGGCGCTCTTTCGCCCAGGGCACATGAAAACCTGCAGCCAGCCCTCCCCCCCCACAACTTTAGCCAAATAACCCCCATTTTTCAGTGCGTAACTTGTATTATGCAGTTAATTAAGGTTGACAAGCTTAAGTAAGAAGAATTGATGCTTTTGGCATTCAAATGGGCACTGTAGGTGTGTTTCCTGTCCTCCTCTCACTGCCGACTTTTATTCCCCATTGACTTACATTGGGTTTCGTGTTTCGGGACGACCCCGACTTTTCCCTATAATCGGACGATCTTGCTCGACCCGACTTTTGGAAAAGTCGGGTTTCACGAAACGAAACTCGACCCTAAAAAAACAAAAGTCGCTCAACTCTAGTCACCACCAATCAGAGCCCATGTTTTCCCCGCTGTCATGCAGTTGACAACATGGTAAACAACGGATGTTCAGGCCCCCCATTCATCTGAATGGGGTCTGGGTTCTGGTACCGTTCAGGAACTATATTTTTTTAGATCTTCAGCCAAATCCTCCAGACCAGAACATCCATGGGTTCGCTCATTGCTAGCCGGAATCAATAAATGGAATTGTAAAGAGATCTTCAGAATATCCTAGTGTGGGATCACTTGACTCCTGGGACTCGCTATGGTGGGAGCAAGGAGAATCATTGTGAGAATTATGTGGTCCAGACACTTGGCTAGTGAGACTGAACCGTGTAGAAGACAGGATGGTGCTTGAAATCATACTGGAAGCATTACCTGCCATTCAACCTATCACCTGTTTGCTCTGTTCTGGCTTCAAGAGTGGTGTCCCGTGCAAAGTGGGACAGGAAGCTAGGTCTCATGGATTAGTGTATTTGTTGTGCTCTCATAGCAGACACAATTTAACCTGGCCCACTGCCTCGGCTTCTGTGTACACCATCAGCAGCATGTCTACTTCACTGTCCCCTAACACATGCCTTGCTCATGTTAAATTAGGTATATAATGTACGTCTGCAAAATTTCCAATATTAATAGGGAAAAGAAAATCTGTAGCCCTGAAAAAAGACTTTTGTTTTTAGGTTGCAGCAGCAGTATACCTATACACGGATTGTAAGGCAATAAACCCTGCCTACAGTGGCTTGCGAAAGTATTCACCCTAGTGATGAGTGAACGTGTTCGCCACTACTCGTTACTCGCCCGAGTATCACTGTGCCTGGTGTACTCGGCAAGCATCAAGTATTTCCATAATTACTCGGCAGGAACTCGGGTCTCCACCCAGCAATTTTGTCAGACTTTAGAGGACCAATCACGCTGCAGGGATTGTCTGCCAGGCAATGAATTGACGCAGCCATTTTTGTTGTGGTTGTGCAGTGATTGGCTGGCCACACAGCATCATCAGGGGTATAAGAGACCGGACGCCACCCTGCTCGGCTCATTCAGCTCCGGATTGAGATAGTGTAGGGAGAGCTGCTGCCGATATAGGGTCAGAATTGGGGATTTATTAGTAAATGTGGGGTCTACCATCCAAAACTACTCACATCCAGCTAAAGCAACAGTCCTTCTAAGGACTAATTCTGGAGAATATAGGTTCCAGTGTTAAGTATGCAGGGTAGTGTACGTTGCTCTCTACACATCAGTGCAAGGCCTGAAAGCACTGTATGTGTGTATATAGATCATTGCATACATCAAGAGGGTCCATTCCCTTCCTCTGTTCTGGTGCTGCTGCTGCTGCTGCTACATGTAGGATATATTAGCCGAATATAGCTAGCCCCAGGTGTAATTGGAATACAGGCCACACATTTTTTGGTGTGGTATCTCTGTGGCAGATCATATCTGTGCAAACAATATATAGAAAACAAAAGCTAGCTTACCAGTAACCACCGCAGACCTCGGAACTCCGTATAGACAGGCATGGGGATGAATCAGGAAAAAGATTTGTTCCAGCTGCATAAAATCATTTCTTCTCTATTTTATCAATTTAAAATACAGAAAACTCTCTATGTATGCCATAACCACGGACACGGCATCGCGTTTCGAGCAGAACGATCTTTCTCAAAGCCATGAGAAAATTCACCCTTAGATTTACTTATAAAGCGGAGTTTCTCCAATGACATTGCGATATATGGTCACATGACATATCAGTAAGGTCCTTTGTTACTAAAAACAACGAATAATAGAAACATTTATCTATAAAAAGACAATAAGATTTTCTTTTGACAATAGAATTTCCTTTTAACAATAATGAAGCATAAGGTCATTACGTTTGTTAAACCATTAGGGAAACGAGCATTAAGATGATAAATCCAAAAAGCCTCTCTAGTTAGAAGACGTCGTTTGGAATCCCCCCCACGAAAGGGTGTATTGACCTGCTCAATTCCTTGCGCTTGAAAACTAGCAATGTTACGAGCATGGTGTGTTATAAAATGCTGAGATGCAGCCGATACACTACGATTCCTGTTGTTGGAATTGCAAATGTTATACAAATGTTCTCTAATACGCACTTTCATTTTTCTTGAGGTGCAACCAATGTATGACAATTTACCCATTTTGCAATCTATCTTATATATTATGTTTGATGAATTACAATTAATATATTGTTTAATTTTAAATTTTGTTGTATCATCAGCATTAGAAAAAGTCTTGGTGACATGTGCATGTTTACAGGTCTTACAATTAGCGGTTCCACATTTATAGAATCCCGCACATGTGAGCCATGTTCTTTTAGGTTTTTTGTTTAAGAAAAATAAACTGGGTGATAGCTTGTTACCCAATGTAGGAGCCCTCCTTGAAACTATGTTAATACCTGGCGCTAAAATTTCTGCCAATTTAGTGTCCTCGTATAAAATGGGCAAATATCTTTTAATAATTTTTTTGATGCTTGAAAATTGTGGAGAAAATTGAAAACATATGTATGGATTATTATTGATTTGTGAATTATTTTTATTTATATTAATAGTGCTAATCATTTCTGCACAGCTTTTCTTTTCAACTATTTTTTGCACTCTGTTCAAGGTCCATTGTGGGTACTTGCGATTTATTAATTTTTCGGAAACATATTCTAATTCACTATGTAAATCCTCATCATTACTGCAATTACGTTTAACCCTTGTAAATTCCCCCACCGGTATTGATTTGATGGTATGCTTGTTATGACTACTGGTGGCATGTAGAATAGTGTTCCCACTAAATGGTTTATGATGCGTTTTTGTGGAAATAATTTCTCCATCAACACCTCTCAAATCCAAATCCAAAAAAAATATATTGGCTACATCCAACCTATATGTAAATTTAATATTGTAACTGTTGGAATTCAGATATTGAATAAAATTAGGTATGGTAGATACATCTCCACCCCATATAATTAGGGTATAATCAATGTATCTACCATACCACAATATCTGATTCAAAAATGGATTTGAAGTGGAAAAAATATATTCAAATTCCCAATAGGACATTACCAAATTAGCAAGGGAAGGTGAGAATTTGGTCCCCATTGCTACTCCTTTTTGTTGCAAATAATATTCCTCATTGAAAGAAAAAAAATTGTGTGACAACAAAAAACCACCACCTGCAAGATATAATTAATCAAATCTGTAGAGTAATTACTAAACCTTTCTAAGTGAAATTGCAATGCCTGGATTGCCAATTTGTGAGGGATGCAAGTATATAATGACACTACATGACAACATAACCAAGTATGAGTAGAAGACCACTTTTTTGTGAAAAAATTTCTAAAACCTGTTTAGAATCCTTAATATACCCAGGTGTTTTTTGTACAAGGGGTTGCAACAATGAATCCACCCACTGGCAGAGGTGATCGTTTGCAGAACCAATGCCCGATACAATTGGTCGCATGGGGGGAATGCCATCCACCTTGTGTATTTTGGGAACACCATGTATGATCGGGAGAACTGGATTTTTTATTTCTAAGAATTCCGCCTGTTTTTTCGTGAGGACTCCCAATCTTAAACCCTCTTCTATGATCCTGCTAGTTTTGTCCCTAAAATTCTGGAGAGGATTATATTTGAATTTTTTATACGTTATTTGGTCTGACAATAATTCCATCATTTTATTATAATAATCTTCAGAATTAAGGACTACTACCACTCCACCTTTGTCTGACATTTTTATGACTAAATCTGTCATTAGACTTAATTCCTTTAGAGCAAGAGATTGTTTTTTTGACAAATTTTTATGACTACTAGGTCTGCTAATATTCTGGTTAAATAAGACCTGCAACTCTTTTTTGACTAAATCCTGAAAGCGATCCATACAATCAGATCATGATGATAGTCCTTTTTTGGAACACTTCCTGTACTTTCAATCAATGATGTATCAGAAGCACTTAAATGATTGTCAGAGGAGTCTGGATCCGATGAGGTAAAATATACATGCGGTTTTGTTACTCTAGATTTGTAATATTTACGTTTGTTGTGAGCATGTGGATCGCCCTCCCAGGGCCGTGAGGTACTCGGAGCCAGGCCCATTGATCTCAATGGGATGTGTCATGGCAGCGGTGACCCGGTCCGTGGCCCTGGGCGTCCATTGTAAAAGGGAATAGTGTTGAGCGTATGGATGATGATTAAAGTTTATAATGATTTGTGACGCCATCTGTGGTGTTCGGCAATGAAGGTGTTAAGCCGACGCTGCAGCCAGATCCTCTGGGACAGATGGTGTGGTGCAGCAATGATGGTGTGGCCCTCCACAGGCAGGGCTGTAGTCCCAGGGCAGTGTAGATGGAGAGATAGTGAGGAGAGAAGCACAGTGCAGTGTTAAGCACAGAGATGTAGCAGTGCTGAGTGGGTTGGCGCAGGAATAAGCGGAGGACACCAGGACATGTTCCAAAGCTTTACTCACAGTCTGTTGTGCATACAGGTGCCCGCATCCGTGCCATGTCCTCCAGGTCAGGGGCTCAGCCAACCTCCAGGCATGATGAAGTTCTCCGTTCCAACACTCCGCCAACATATGTGCCTTTTCTGAACGTCTCCCTTCTAGCGCCTATTTGAAGTACTCACAGTACTGAGTTACACTGGAGTTCCTCCTTTCAGATGTTCTTAGAACTCTACTTGTACGGCAGACAGCTGTAGCCTGCGTTGGGGACTCCTTGCTACTAAGTCCCGGCTCACTCACATTGCTGTTGTTCCCCCAAGTCTTGTGTGAGAATAAAGTGGTGACAACTTCTATTCCTCCGGTGTCTGCTGCAGGACCATTAGTATCCATACAACCTTGCGGACTGGACCCCGGCCAATGTGTTTAGAACTTGAGGAAGGGCCCTGCTCTGACCCTAATCCTTAGTTCTCTTCTTCTCCTTACGTTCCGTACAAACCAATCTTTCTTATGGAGAATTAGGCTTTTTGAATATCTCTTTCCTGTGCCAGCAGACCCAGGTCACTGAGGTCTGCTGCAGCACTTCCTTCAATCCATCCCACTCAGGGGATCTTCTCTCACAGACTCACTGAGTCAGACTGACATAGTCCTAATAATCTCCCACTCTCTTGTGCAGACTAAGCTCCACCCACCTCCCAGCAATCTTTGTGTTCCAAGCAGGGAGCCACCAAAGGTGCTTTGCTACACTACTATGTTGTGTGGGATGCAGGTGTTGGAGTGTGGTCAGGTGTCTCCACCTTACCTGGATGGTGGGGCACCACACCTCAGGAGGAGGTGCAGTACCTCTGTGGTGACTGAACCCTCAGGGGTGCCACACATGGCTTTGTTTGAGGATAGATTTGGGAGTCTTGTTAATATTGTCCCAATTTCCCCATTCATAAACTTTATTAGTAGAGTAATCAATTAAATCTCTCACAAATTTTTTCTTTTTACGGACCATGATTTCCTCCTCCAATGTTGTGATATTTTCATTCATTTTTGCAATGGAAGAATCAAATTGTATTAGTGTTTTGTACTCCAACATGGATGAATTTATGGATTCCATTTCCTGTTGGATATCCTTGATTCTGGTTTCTTCATACCGAATAATTAATCTCATTAAATTCAAAGAGCAATTGCTCAAAACAGTATTCCATTGTTCTTTAAATTCATCAGAATATACAGTAGTGGGGATTTTTTTGATTCACAAACCCCTTGGAATCATCTCTTTTGCCAAGTAGTTATTAAGCGTTGCATCGTCCCACCATAATTTTGTCTCCTGCACTAGAAGTTTTTTCCAATTTACTCAAACCTTCGTTAAAACCAGGTGAATTGCTGTTTGATTCGGGTTGATTGGAAAAAACTTCAGCAGCCTTTTTGGACCGATCCCTTTTTAAATCTGTGGCCAAGTTTGGAAATGACCAAGGAAATAACAAAATGAATTTCTCCGTGTAGGCAATGAACTGAACTATGTACAAATCCAAAATATAATAGATATGAATTGGAGAGTAATAACTGGGGGCAAGGCAGTCCAAAACTGTGCAAACAATATATAGAAAACAAAAGCCAGCTCACCAGTAACCACCGCAGACCTCGGAACTCCATATAGACATGCGTGGGGATGAATCAGGAAAAAGATTTGTTCCAGCTGCATAAAATCATTTCTTCTTTATTTTATCAATTTAAAATACAGAAAACTCTCCATGTATGCCATAACCATGGACACGGCAACGTGTTTCGATCAGAACAATCTTTCTCAAAGCCATGTGAAAATTCACCCTTAGATTTACATATAAAGCAGAGTTTCTCCAATGACATGGCGATATATGGTCACATGACAAATCAAGAAGGTCCTTTGTTACTAAAAACAACGAATAATAGAAACATTTATCTATAAAAAGACAATAAGATTTTCTTTTGACAATAGAATTTCCTTTTAACAATAATGAAGCATGAGGTCATTACATTTCTTTAAACCATTAGGGAAACGAGTATTAAGATGATAAATTCAAAAAGCCTCTCTAGTTAGAAAACGTCGTTTGGAATCCCCCCCACGAAAGGGTGTATGGTGTATGGTGTATGTTTGGTGCTATAAAATGCTGAGATGCAGCCGATACACTACGATTCCTGTTGTTGGAATTGCAAATGTCATTCAAAAGTTCTCTAATACGCACTTTCATTTTTCTTGAGGTGCAACCAATGTATGACAATTTACAAATTTTGCAATCTATCTTATATATTATGTTTGAGGAATTACAATTAATATATTGTTTAATTTTAAATTTTGTTGTATCATCAGCATTAGAAAAAGTCTTGGTGACATGTGCATGTTTACAGGTCTTACAATTAGCGGTTCCACATTTATAGAATCCCGCACTTGTGAGCCAGGCTTTTTTAAGGTTTTTTGTTTAAGAAAAATAAACTAGGTGATAGCTATTTTTTGAAAATGGACCTTGAACAGAGCGCAAAAAATAGTTGAAAAGAAAAGCCGTGGAGCAATGATTAGCACTATTAATATAAATAAAAATAATTCACAAATCAATAATAATTCATATATATGTTTTCAATTTTCTCCACAATTTTCAAGCATCAAAAAAATTATTAAAAGATATTTGCCCATTTTATACGAGGACACTAAATTGGCAGAAATTTTAGCGCCAGGTATTAACATAGTTTCAAGGAGGGCTCCTACATTGGGTAACAAGCTATCACCCAGTTTATTTTTCTTAAACAAAAAACCTAAAAGAACATGGCTCACATGTGCGGGATTCTATAAATGTGGAACCGCTAATTGTAAGACCTGTAAACATGCACATGTCACCAAGATTTTTTCTAATGCTGATGATACAACAAAATTTAAAATTAAGCAATATAATAATTGTAATTCATCAAACATAATATATAAGATAGATTGCAAAATGGGTAAATTGTCATACATTGGTTACACCTCAAGAAAAATGAAAGTGCGTATTAGAGAACATTTGTATAACATTTGCAATTCCAACAACAGGAATCGTAGTGTATCGGCTGCATCTCAGCATTTTATAACACACCATGCTCGTAACATTGCTAGTTTTCAAGTGCAAGGAATTGAGCAGGTCAATACACCCTTTCGTGGGGGGGATTCCAAACGACGTCTTCTAACTAGAGAGGCTTTTTGGATTTATCATCTTAATACTCGTTTCCCTAATGGTTTAAACAAACGTAATGACCTTATGCTTCATTATTGTTAAAAGGAAATTCTATTGTCAAAAGAAAATCTTATTGTCTTTTTATAGATAAATGTTTCTATTATTCGTTGTTTTTAGTAACAAAGGACCTTACTGATATGTCATGTGACCATATATCGCAATGTCATTGGAGAAACTCCGCTTTATAAGTAAATCTAAGGGTGAATTTTCTCATGGCTTTGAGAAAGATCGTTCTGATCGAAACGCGATGCCGTGTCCGTGGTTATGGCATACATGGAGAGTTTTCTGTATTTTAAATTGATAAAATAAAGAAGAAATGATTTCACGCAGCTTGAACAAATCTTTTTCCTGACAGATCATATCTGTCCATGCTCAAAGTCTGGCCAGTTTACGGCGGTTTTCTTTTTTTAGCCTGGGCGAAATTGTACTTATATACAGCACTAGTTACCCCAAACATAAAAAAAAAAAAATACGGCACACATTTGTCGTAGTGGTATCTCCGTGGCAGCTCATATCTGTGTGTGCTCAAAGCTTGGCCAGTTTGCAGCGGTTTTCATTTTTTTGGCCTGGCTGTCACTGTAGTTAAATACAGCAGTATTTAGCAAAACAAAAAAATACAGGCCACACATTTGTCGTAGTGGTATCTCTGTGCAGCTAATATCTGTGTGTGCTCAAAGTTTTGCTAGTTTACGGTGGTTTTCTTTTTTTGTCCTGGGTGAAACTGTACTTATATACAGCACTAGTTAGCCCAAAAATAAAAAAAGCAGGGCACACATTTGTTGTTGTGGTATCTCCATGGCAGTTCATATCTGTGTGTGCTCAAAGTTTGGCCAGTTTACAGCGTTTTTCTTTTTTTGTCCTGGGTGAAACTGTACAGCACTGTGTTGAATTATTTTAAAAAACAGGCCACATTTTACAGTGGGGTCTATCTCTGACACACCTCATACATCCGTGTGCCAAAAATTGAGGCATTTTAGGCCTAAATTCCCTTTTTTGGGCAGTCAGTCACTCTCGTTATATCCAGCACTCTTTTGCACCCACCAAAAAACAAAGAAACATATTTTACAGTGTGGTATATCTGTGACACACCTCATACGTCCGTGTGATAAAAATTTGAGGATTTTAGGCCAGTACTGCAGTGTTTTCCTGTCTGGTACTCAAGTTATATACAGCACTATGTTGCATTTTTTTAAAAAACAGGCCACATTTTACAGTGGGGTCTATCTCTGATACGCCTTATACATCCGTGTGCCAAAAATTGAGGCATTTTAGGCCTAAATTCCCTTTTTTGGGCGGTCTGTCACTCTCGTTATATCCAGCACTCTTTTGCATCCACCAAAAAACAAAGAAACATATTTTACAGTGTGGTATATCTGTGACACGCCTCATACGTCCATGTGGTAAAACTTTGTGGATTTTAGGCCAGTACTCCAGTGATTTCCTGTCTGGTACTCAAGTTATATACAGCACTATGTTGCATTTTTTTTAAAAAACAGGCCACATTTTACTGTGGGGTCTATCTTTGACACGCCTCATACATTCAAATAAAATTGAAAAATGTTTGTGCACGCCGTCATGATCTCCCTCCTCGATTATTGCAACCTTGTACTCTCTAGTCTCCCCTCTAGCACTCTTGCACCGCTCAAATCTATCCAAAACTCTGCTGCCAGAGTATTCCAACTGTCCCTCCGTTATTCCCCAGCCTCTCCTCTCTTCCATGCCCTTCACTGCCTTCCTATTGCCCATAGGCTACAGTTGAAAACCCTAAATATGACATACAAAGCCTTCTACAACCTGTCTCCTCCATACATCTATGACATGGTCTCCCAATGTCCTACTGGGTCATGACTTCTTCTACGCAAACCCAGTGTGCCGTCAGCGATATGTACCGTCCCTGCCCACATGAACTTGTCCACTGGTCCGTGGTTAGGTGCACTTTCCCTGTAAAAGCATTGTTGATGGCCCGGGTAATGTTGTGGGACACGTGCTTGCTTGTATAATGTCATGACAGCATACCCGGAGAAATAGTGGCGGGTGAGGACCGAGTACCTTTTTACTGTCACCACCATCAGGTTGCAGAAAGCGTCTGTGTCCCACGAACCTAAAATGCAACATTTAGAGCGCAAACAGACGAATTTAGTACTGTGGCCTGTGGGCTGTTGGCTGCGTCTTTCCGCTTACGGTCCAATGACTAGGGTATGGATAGCTGACGGCTGCGCTAGGACAAGAACGTGGACTTGTTTGATGATGGTGCTGTTTGACTGTGGTCAAAGGCAGTTGCAGGGCAGGAGGCATCTTCGCATGCACCGTAGACAGGGGATTGGCTTATGCGCAAAGAGTGGAAGAAGCAGTGGTATCACCCGCAGACACTTCATGGAGCCTGGTGTTCAACCAACAAAGTTGGCTGCTTTGATGCCATATGCATCATCATGCTGGTGGTGGTAAGGCTGGTAGTTTTACTACCCCTGCTGATGCGGCCATGGTCAGTGTTGCAAATGTCCTTTTTGGGGTTATCGGCAGAGTCTAAAAAAACCTAATATTGGTAAGGGGACATTAACTGTCTCCCACTCCACCTCCTCACCTCAACACCTGTCTTTCGGTGTTCCCCAAGGCTCTGTTCTAGGACCCCTACTCTTCTCCATCTATACCTTTGGCCTGGGACAGCTGATGTAATGGCATAGTTTGCAATATCATCACTATGCCGATGACACGCACATCTACCTATCTGTACCTGACATCACCTCCTTACTGACCAAAATCACACGTCTTCTCGCTATATCATTCTTCTTTTCTGCTCGCTTTCAAAAAGTGGACATGGACAAATCAGAATACATCATCTGTCAAGCATCTCACACTGAGTACACCTGAGAGCTGTGTATGCCTCATTCGGTACCACTTTAGTAAGAGGTAAACCTTGTCCTAGAGAAAATTATTTTCCAGACATTCACTGCCTTTTTTGCACATTTTTTGCAGCTGTGATTTCATCTTATTGGTATGGATGTGGTAAATTTCTAAGTCGTCATCAATACCATCATCATCCATATGTTGTAAAGAGGAAATCAGGTGTTTCCAAGGGTCGCGGTTATGTACGTCATTTCTTTAACAGTGTTCGTTACACTAGGACAATTAATTTTAGACTGGAACATTAGGATATTATTGGTAATATGTATGGGTGAAGATGAAGAAGCTTGTGCAACGGATATGTTTATAGTTACGGACGGTGCACTCTTTAAACTTAGTGGTTCACGAGCATCCATTAGTTTGTTTGGTTTTCCTCCAACACTGATCTACTTTCTCTAATTCAGCATCTCACGAACATGTTGCACTTTGCCCTTTCTACAGGCACATGCATCTTTGGCAACATATTTTGGACAGGCATTTCTTAGGCCGAGTCTCACACGCGCATCTGTTACACCGATCTTCAAACAAGCATGAAACCGATTCTGGTAATTGATGGTGGCTAAACGAAGAATCATTGTTGGCTGTATCCTGGATCTCATACCTCCCATAGCCACTGCTGTTATTAATCATGTACTTTCCTGTTGTGAGTTCATTTTCCCCTTCATTACTGAGGCCCGAGGAACTCCCTCTTCTGGTAAAGAAAGGTAGTGAGCCTGATTATCAAACACCTGAGGCTGATGATGATGACTAGCTGAGTGGAGTTACGGACTGGATATAAGGCTGCCGACGCCCTTCTGCCCTGCGGGTGATTTCTCTGAGGGATCCTTGGAGACCAGTCTGAATTCCTGCTCCTCTAAAGCTAAGTTTGCTGCTCGGCCTTTTGCTTTTGTGCTTTGACTTTGTTTTGCTTTGTTTTTCTGGATTTCTGCCATTCCCTGCTGGGGTGTGCTGAATTCATTTAGCTCTGTCTTCTGAAAATACCTGAGTGCTGATTTAGTTTTTGAAGCCTAGCTGCTTCAGGGCCTTTTTCATATCAGCTTGTTGGCTTATGTCTTTGATAGGGTTTTGGCAGATTGCAGACAGCAGCCTTCCTGTCCTTTCCTATCTAGATAGTTTCGGGCCCCGGCTTTGCTCAGTCTATCTTTCTGTCTGTGTTAGTATTTTCATCTTGCTTCACCGTCATTATATGTTGGGGGCTGCCTATTGCTTTGGGGTCTGCTCTGGGGCAGTTTAGATTTCCCCTTTCTTTCTTTAGGCCTATGTAATTCTCCGGCTGTGATCGAGGGGTCTAGGGCTTCGTAGGAACCCCCCACGGCTACTGCTAGTTGTGTTGATAGGTTCAGGGGTCTGCAATCTGATAGTTGCCAACTTCTCTGGTTTTCTGGACTTAGCTTGTATTTCTGCTTTTGCCTCTTACGGTGACTCATTCATAACAGAATCACCCGCCATACCGCAGATGATTCTAGGGTACTCAATAGCAGGAAAGAATTGTAAAAAAAAAAAAAAGTGTATATTTTTTCCTCTATATCTCTGAGGCCGTAGGGGGAATTTTTTTTCTCTCAATGGAGATAAAGCAATTGTCTGATCGTGTGGAGCAGCTCGCTGCGGAAGTGCGGGGAATTTCCGCCTACCTTGCTCATTCACATGCTGCTGAACCAAAGATTCCTACACCTGATGTATTTTTTGGGGAACGGTCTAAATTTTTGAATTTCAAAAATAATTGTAAATTATTTTTTGCCTTGAAGCCTAACTCGGTTAAAATTGTCATCTCTTTGCTGCGTGGCGATCCCCAGGATTGGGCGTTTTCTTTGAAACCAGATGATCCTATTCTGACTAATGTGAACGCATTCTTTCAAGCTTTGGGGTTGTTGTATGACGAACCTAATGCCATTGATCAGGCTGAAAAGACCCTGCTGGCATTGAGCCAGGGTCGAGATTCTGCAGAATTGTACTGTCAAAAGTTCCGAAAGTGGGCAGTACTTACTACCTGGAATGATAATGCCTTGGCTGCTCTCTTTCGGAAGGGGTTGTCAGAAGCCGTAAAAGATACTATGGTGGGATTTCCTGTTCCCTCTGGTCTTGACGATTCTATGTCACTAGCCATTCAGGTTGATCGGCGTTTGCACGAACGCAAAGCTGCACGAAAGGTGTTGCCACCTGTTGAACAAATGTCTGAACCTATGCAATGTGATAGAGTTTTTTCCAGAGAGCAGCATCAGGAGTTCAGAAGGCGTAATAAGTTGTGTTTTTTCTCTGGAGATGCCTCGCATATTATTTCTGTCTGTCCTAAACGAGAGAAACGCTTTGCACACACGTTTTCTGTTGGGGGTGTTCAACCTAAGTTTCTTCTGGCTATTACTCTGATCTGCTCCCTGTCCACATTTTCCGCCAAGGCTTTTGTGGATTCGGGAGCAGCCCTAAACCTAATGGACTTGGATTTTGGTAAACGTTGTGGATTTCCGATGACACCTCTGCAGACGCCTATCCCTTTGAGGGGGATTGATGCTACTCCTTTGGCTAAAAATAAACCCCAGTTTTGGACCCAGGTGGTAATGCCCCAAACCATCAAGAAAATTGCAGATTTTTGGTGTTGCATAATCTGCATGATACTATTGTTCTGGGGTTTCCCTAATTACAGATTCATAATCCAGTTTTGGATTGGAAATCTGTGTCTGTGGTGAGTTGGGGTTGTCAGTGTGCCTTTAGTGAGGCTCCGGTGTTTTCCACCTCTCCTCAGTCGCATGATGTTCCTGATTATTTGGCGGACTTTTATGATGTATTTAGTGAGAATGAGTCTGCGTCTCTGCCTCCTCATAGGAGTTATGACTGTGCAATTGAACTGAGCCCGGGGTGTAAATTTCCCAAGGGTCGGCTCTTCAAATTATCTGTACCCGAGCACGAGGCTATGCGATCCTATATTAAGGAGGCGTTGGAGAAGGGTCATATTAGACCATCCTCGTCACCCTTAGGTGCCGTTTTTTTTTTTGTAGCCAAAAAGGATGGATCATTAAGACCTTGTATTGATTATCGTGCCCTCAACAAAATTACTGTTAAATATCAGTATCCGTTACCCCTGATTTCTGATCTATTCTCCAGAGTTAAAGGTGCTTGCTGGTTTACCAAGCTTGACCTCAGGGGGGCGTATAATCTTATTCGCATTAAGCATGGGGATGAATGGAAGACGGCGTTTAATACTCCGGAGGGACATTTTGAGTACCTGGTGATGCCTTTTAGGCTCACTAATGCCCCTTCTGTCTTCCAGCGCTTCATGAACGATATTTTCCGACATTTTGTAGATACATTTTTGATTATCTATCTGGATGATATTTTGAACTTCTCCAAGGATTGGGATTCTCATGTGGAACATATTCGGACTGTGTTCTGGATCTTGAGGGAGAATTCCCTGTATGTCAAAGGATCTAAATGCCTTCTTGGAGTACAGAGGATTTCTTTTTTGGGATTTATTTTGTCCCCGTCAACTATTGAAATGGACCCGGCCAAGGTACAGGCCATTCACAATTGGGTTCAGCCCACTTCTTTGAAGGCCCTCCAGAAGTTTTTGGGTTTTGCTAATTTTTATCGGAAATTTATAGCAAAATTTTCTAGTATTGCCAAGCCATTGACTGATTTGACTAAAAAGGGTGCTGATGTGTTAAATTGGTCTCCGGAGGCTGTTTCTTCCTTTCAGGAGCTGAAGCAAAGATTCACCTCTGCCCCGGTTTTGTGGCAACCTGATGTCTCACTTCCATTCCAGGTAGAGGTGGATGCTTCTGAGATTGGTGCAGGAGCTGTTTTGTCCCAAAAGAATCCTGTAACATCTAAAATGAATCCCTGTGCTTTCTTTTCCCGAAAGTTCTCTCCATCTGAACGTAACTATGATGTGGGGAATAGGGAAGTGTTGGCCATGAAATGGGCATTTGAGGAGTGGAGACATTGGTTGGAGGGAGCTAAGCATCAAGTTGTGGTCCTCACTGACCACAAGAATTTGATTTACCTAGAGTCGGCTAAGCGCTTGAACCCTAGACAGGCTAGGTGGGCCTTGTTTTTTACACGTTTTGATTTTGTGGTTTCTTTTCTTCCTGGAACAAAGAATGTCAAGGCAGATGCCCTCTCTAGGAGCTTCTTTGCTGATTCTCCTGTGGTGACCAAGCCTGCTACCATCTTAGGCGAAGGGGTAGTTCTTTCTGCCATCTTACCCGATTTGAGACGTGCTCTGGAAGAGTTCCAGGAGGACAAACCTGAGCGTTGTCCCAGTGGAAAGTTGTATGTTCCTGACCAGTGGAAGAAGAGAGTGATGTCTGAAGTTCATTGCTCTGCTTTGGCTGGTCATCCAGGTATTTTTGGTACTAGAAATCTGGTGAGTCAGTTTTTTTGGTGGCCCTCCTTGTCTCGTGATGTCAGGAATTTTGTGCAGTCCTGTGGGACGTGCTCCCGGTCTAAATCGTGTTCTCACTCTAGTGGGTTGTTGATGCCTTTGCCTGTCCCCAAGAGGCCATGGACCCATATTTCAATGGATTTCATCTCTGATATGCCTGTCTCTCAGAGGATGACTGTTATTTGGGTGATTTGTGATAGGTTCTCTAAGATGGTTCATCTTGTACCACTCCCTAAGTTGCCGTCTTCCTCTGAGTTGGTGCCCCTGTTTTTACAACAGGTGGTTTGTTTGCACGCGATTCCTGAGAACATTGTATCTGACAGAGGAGTCCAGTTTGTGTCTAGATTTTGGAGAACTTTCTGTTCCAGGCTGGGAATTCAGTTGTCCTTCTCCTCTGCTTTTCACCCTCAGACCAATGGGCAGACAGAGAGAACAAACCAGACCTTGGAGTCATATTTGAGATGTTTTATTTCTGCTGATCAGGATGATTGGGTTTCATTTTTGCCCTTGGCCGAATTTGCTTTAAATAATAGAGCTAGTTCTACCACTTTGATGTCACCTTTTTTTTGTAACTTTGGGTTTCATCCTCGATTTTCTTCAGGACAGGTGGAGCCCTCTGCCTGCCCAGGTGTTGACACTGTGGTGGAGAGAATGCACCAGATCTGGGACCAAGTGGTGGATAAGTTATCTCTCTCCCAGGAAAAGGCCCAGCGGTTTTCCAACCGACATAGGACCATTGGTCCCCAGTTTAAGGTTGGTGATATGGTGTGGTTATCATCAAAAAATATTGCTATGAAGGTGGCTTCTCCTAAGTTTAAGCCTAGATTTATTGGACCTTACAAGATTGTGGAGATTATTAATCCGGTCTCTTTTCGTTTGGCTCTTCCTGTCACGTTTAAAATCCATAATGTGTTCCATAAATCTTTGTTGAAGAGGTTTGTTGAACCTGTTGTTCCGGGGGTGGCACCTCCAGACCCTGTATTGGTGTCATGGTATGCCTAGGTTACTTTAGGCAAAAACCCAGGGACCCCTGCGATGTCCCTCAGACTAGGGGAACCCTGTCTGTCCCTCTACCCAGGGTTTACACTGAAGGTGTGCCTGCCTGAGCCTCCACCCTGTCCCTGTCTCCTGTCCAGCCCTAAGCTGAACCCACCACCCTCCACCCAGTGAGGGGACCAGACACCAGACCCCACAAATACGTATGGACAGGGGTAAAAGAAACACCACACAGTTAATACACAAGGGAATACAATAATGTGCAAGGGCAACCAAAAATATATATAACAGATTGGAGAAAGAACCACTGAGGGATATACTGCACCAGATATCAGACGCTCCAACACCACCACTGCTGACCGGTATTGCTAGCACTAGGCTAAAGCTATAGTCGGCGACGCCCATAGTCAGGACGAACTATTTAAAGACCAAGGGCGTGGCCCAGCCCTCAGTCAGCATGACAACCTGGTTAACCCTATCCCGACTGGAACAGAATACCCAACAGGGTATTACCGCTGTCTGCCGGACACCCTGGTGTGAACAGTGTCCGACATGACAGTACCCCGCCTTCTACGAGGGACCTCCGGAACCTCACCATGTCGAGGACCTGGCTTGTCCGGATGGCGACGATGGAACATAGTAACCAGTCGATCAGCATGAATGTCAGAGGCCGGCACCCATGTCCTCTCCTCAGAACCATAGCCACGCCAGTGGACCAGGTACTGTAGAGTGCGACGCACAACCCTAGAGTCCACCACTTTGGACACCTCAAATTCCAACGCGCCATCCACCAAGACGGGAGGTGGTGGCCCGGGGGAACCATCCACCAAACCCACGACCTTCTTTAGCAATGCTTTGTGAAATACATTATGAATCTTATACACAGCCGGCAACTCCAAACGAAATGCCACTGGGTTGATCACTGCGGAGATTCTAAATGGGCCAATGAACCTGGGACCCAACTTAAGTGACGGTATCTTGAGCTTAATGTTCCTAGTAGATAACCACACCCAATCACCCACACACAGGTCCGGACCTGGCACACGTCTGCAGTCAGCCACCCGTTTGTACCTGGAACCCACCTTCAACAAGCGCTGCTTGACTCTCCTCCAAACAGACGACAATTGAGCTCCCAACTGGTCCTCTTCAGGGACGCCAACTGAGCACCCCTGACGCAAGGTGCAAAATTGAGGATGTTGACCATACACACAAAAAAAAGGAGATTCCCCAGACGATTCCTGGCAATGGTTGTTTATTGCGAATTCTGCCAGAGGAAGAAACGCTGACCACTCTTCCTGATTGTCGGAAATAAAGCAGCGCAAGTATTGCTCCAGGTTTTGGTTCATCCGCTCAGTCTGTCCATTCGACTGTGGGTGGAAAGCCGATGAATGAGATAATTTGATTCCAAGGCGAGAACAAAAAGCTCTCCAAAACTTTGCCACAAACTGCGTACCTCGATCAGACACAATGTCAGACGGGACACCATGAAGTCTGACCACCTCGCGAATAAATATCTGAGCAAGAGTCTTAGCATTGGGCAAAGACGGTAAAGCAACGAAATGTGACATTTTGGAGAACCTATCAACAATTACCAAAATGACCGAGTTCCCTGCCGAGGCGGGCAAGTCAGTAATAAAATCCATGGAAATCTCAGTCCATGGCTTACTGGGCACCCCGAGAGGCAGCAAGCTACCAGCGGGACGGGAACGAGGAGTCTTGGCCCGTGCGCACGTGGTACAGGCAGCCACATATGAGGCCACATCCTGCCGGATTTTAGGCCACCAAAAACGACGCAATACCAGTTCCAGAGTGCTCTTAACCCCTGGATGACCTGCCAGTACCGTGTCGTGATGTTCGCCCAACACTCTAGAGCGTAGATGTAGCGGCACAAAAGATTTATTAGCAGGTAACCCCGGCGGTACCACCTCCTGAGCCTCGGCAATCTCAGCCTCAATCTCTGTCGTGATGGCAGATACCACCACACCCTTTTGGAGAATAGGCACCGGCTCTTCACATAACTCTCCACCAGGAAAACACCTGGATAAAGCATCTGCCTTAACATTCTTCGACCCAGGTCGATAGGTAACAATGAAGTTGAACCGGGTGAAGAATAATGCCCAGCGAGCCTGTCTGGAGGACAGGCGCTTAGCAGATTCTAAATAAAGCAAATTCTTATGGTCGGTTATCACAGTAATCTGATGAACAGCCCCCTCCAAGAAGTGTCGCCACTCCTCAAATGCCAATTTGATGGCCAATAGTTCCCTGTTGCCAATATCATAATTACGCTCCGCAGGCGACAGCTTCTTGGAGAAGAAGGCACACGGATGCAACTTGGCCCAAGAAGGGCCCTGAGACAGTACAGCCCCCACTCCAGCCTCCGACGCATCCACCTCCACGACAAACGGTAAGGAGACATCGGGCTGCACCAGAATGGGCGCTGAGGCAAAACTATTCTTGAGGAATTCAAACGCCTGTACCGCAGGCTCAGACCAGGCAGAAAAGTCGGTACCCTTCTTAGTCATGTCAGTCAGTGGTTTGGCAATCATAGAGAAGTTCTTAATAAATTTCCTATAGTAATTGGAGAAGCCAAGAAATCGCTGAAGCGCCTTAAGATTATCAGGCCGATCCCAATGTAGTACCGCCTGCACCTTTGCTGTGTCCATCTTAAAACCTGAGGCGGAGATTATATAACCCAAGAACGGTAGCTCCTGTACGAAAAACACACATTTTTCAAGCTTAACATAGAGCCTGTTCTCTCTGAGCAACTGCAGAACCTGTCTAACATGCTCTATATGTGTATCATGGTCGCGAGAGAAAATGAGGATGTCGTCAAGATAAATTATAACAAACCTCCCCAACAACTGAGAGAAGACATCATTAATGAAGTGTTGAAAGACCGCCGGTGCCATAGTCAACCCAAACGGCATTACCAAACTCTCAAAGTGACCCTCAGGGGTATTGAAAGCTGTCTTCCACTCATCCCCCTGACGGACTCTTATAAGATTGTACGCCCCCCTGAGGTCCAGTTTGGAGAACCACCTGGCACCAACCACTTGGTTGAATAAATCGGGTATAAGTGGCATAGGGTAAGGATCACGGACCGTAATCTGGTTGAGTTCTCTGAAATCCAGACACGGGCGTAAACCGCCATCCTTCTTTTTAACAAAGAAGAAGCCAGCAGCCAGAGGAGAAGAGGAAGGTCTAATATGACCCTTGCTCAGGCTATCCGCAATGTATTCCTTGAGAGCTAGCCTCTCGGGACCTGAGATATTAAACATTCTAGCTTTAGGTAACTTGGCCCCTGGTTTCAACCTAATAGCACAGTCATAGGGGCGATGCGGTGGTAGTTCCGAACAACCCTTCTCAGAAAATACATCCGCATAATCCAGCAACGGCTCCGGGATACTGGGGGTCAAAGCGGAAATACATGTAGCCAGGCACCTCTCCTGACACTCCCTGCTCCACTGAATTATGTCCTGGGTCTTCCAATCAATAACAGGATTATGCATTGACAACCATGGAAAGCCCAGAACCATCTGAGCCGGTAAGTTACTAAGCACCTTACAAGTTACCCGCTCTGAGTGTAATACTCCGATGTGGAGTTGTATATCCAACACACACTCTGTGATCTCCCCTTGAGACAACGGGGAAGCATTGATGGTAACCACCCGGATGGGGTTCGGCAATTTCTCCACCGGAAATCCCGCTGTATGCGCGAACCTCTCATCAATGAGATTGGCAGCTGAGCCACTATCAATAAATACTGTAATAGAGAGCATTTGCCCCCCAAGTACCACCCTAGCAGGGAGCATACACTGGGAAACCATGACGGAGGATACACAAAGGCTCAGACTAGACTCCTCCAAACCCTCTGAGCCTATCAGTTTTCCGCCGGCGCGCCCTTCTTAGGTACCAGGGGGCAAGCGTTAATAAAATGTCCTCCTTTGCCACAAAAAAAACAGAGCCCCTGCCTTCTGTGCCAAGGACGTTTAGGCTTGTTACTCGGTGACTGTGCTATACCAGCGATCTGCATGGGTTCCACGGATTCACCCGCGGCAACCTCACCGACCACTCCCCCACCTCCCGGAGGCAACGAAACCAGCGCCCCCTGACGGAGACGTCGGTCTATGCGTACTACAAGTGCCATCGCAGCCTCCAGAGAGGCGGGAGTCTCGTACATTAGGAGAGTCTGTTTAACCCTTCCAGAAACCCCATGCAAAAATTGACTTTTAAGCGCAGGGTCATTCCACTGCGTGTCCACCGCCCAGCGCCGGAATTCCGTGCAGTAATCCTCAGCTGGTCGATCACCCTGTAGCAGTGAGCGTATCTTAGACTCTGCTAAGTTTAATCTATCCGGATCGTCATAGATCAAACCCAGAGCAGAGAAAAAAAAATCTACAGATTCAAATGCCTGTGAGTCTGAAGGGAGTGAAAAGGCCCAGGCCTGTGGGTCACCACTCAGCAAAGAAATCACCAAGCCCACGCGTTGAGCCTCATTACCTGAGGAATGTGGACGCATACGGAAATACAATTTGCATGATTCACGAAACACCGTGAACTTACCACGATCACCAGCAAATCGTTCAGGAAGGGGAAACTTGGGCTCAGCTGCCCTTGCTGCAGCCTCAGCAGGTACTGCAGGAGCTGACAGGCCTTGTTGCTGGACCGCCCCCCTGAGTTCAGTGACCTGTATGGATAGAGCCTCCAGCTGCTTGGTTAGGGAAAGTATAGGATCCATAGTAAGTAACCCCTATATTCCCTATCTATACCTTTTTTTTTTTCTTCTCACTTTATTATTTGGGCCGACTATAATGTCATGGTATGCCTAGGTTACTTTAGGCAAAAACCCCGGGACCCCTGCGATGTCCCTCAGACTAGGGGAACCCTGTCTGTCCCTCTACCCAGGGTTTACACTGAAGGTGTGCCTGCCTGAGCCTCCACCCTGTCCCTGTCTCCTGTCCAGCCCTAAGCTGAACCCACCACCCTCCACCCAGTGAGGGGACCA
Organism: Dendrobates tinctorius; assembly: GCF_039654945.1. Taxonomy (NCBI): domain Eukaryota; kingdom Metazoa; phylum Chordata; class Amphibia; order Anura; family Dendrobatidae; genus Dendrobates; species Dendrobates tinctorius. Next base: position 2,036,026 of record NW_027361808.1, on the reverse strand, counting down.
GACACCAGACCCCACAAATACGTATGGACAGGGGTAAAAGAAACACCACACAGTTAATACACAAGGGAATACAATAATGTGCAAGGGCAACCAAAAATATATATAACAGATTGGAGAAAGAACCACTGAGGGATATACTGCACCAGATATCAGACGCTCCAACACCACCACTGCTGACCAGTATTGCTAGCACTAGGCTAAAGCTATAGTCGGCGACGCCCATAGTCAGGACGAACTATTTAAAGACCAAGGGCGTGGCCCAGCCCTCAGTCAGCATGACAACCTGGTTAACCCTATCCCGACTGGAACAGAATACTCAACAGGGTATTACCGCTGTCTGCCGGACACCCTGGTGTGAACAGTGTCCGACATGACAATTGGTTGAAGGTAACATGGAATATGAGGTAGAGAAAGTACTGGATTCCCGTCTGGCTAGATGGAGACTCCAGTATTTGCTTAAGTGGAAGGGTTATGGTCATGAGGATAATTCCTGGGTCTCTGCCTCTGATATTCATGCCAAAAGATTGGTGCGTGCCTTTCATCGGGCTCACCCTGATCGCCCTGGTGGCTTAGTTGAGGGTTCGGTGACCCCTCCTCAAGGGGGAGGTACTGTTGTGAGTTCATTTTCCCCTTCATTACTGAGGCCCGAGGAACTCCCTCTTCTGGTAAGGAAAGGTAGTGAGCCTGATTATCAAACACCTGAGGCTGATGATGATGACTGGCTGAGTGGAGTTACGGACTGGATATAAGGCTGCCGACGCCCTTCTGCCCTGCGGGTGATTTCTCTGTGGGATCCTTGGAGACCAGTCTGAATTCCTGCTCCTCTAAAGCTAAGTTTGCTGCTCGGCCTTTTGCTTTTGTGCTTTGACTTTGTTTTGCTTTGTTTTTCTGGATTTCTGCCATTCCCTGCTGGGGTGTGCTGAATTCATTTAGCTCTGTCTTCTGAAAATACCTGAGTGCTGATTTAGTTTTTGAAGCCTAGCTGCTTCAGGGCCTTTTTCATATCAGCTTGTTGGCTTATGTCTTTGATAGGGTTTTGGCAGATTGCAGACAGCAGCCTTCCTGTCCTTTCCTATCTAGATAGTTTCGGGCCCCGGCTTTGCTCAGTCTATCTTTCTGTCTGTGTTAGTATTTTCATCTTGCTTCACCGTCATTATATGTTGGGGGCTGCCTATTGCTTTGGGGTCTGCTCTGGGGAAGTTTAGATTTCCCCTTTCTTTCTTTAGGCCTATGTAATTCTCCAGCTGTGATCGAGGGGTCTAGGGCTTCGTAGGAACCCCCCACAGCTACTGCTAGTTGTGTTGATAGGTTCAGGGGTCTGCAATCTGATAGTTGCCAACTTCTCTGGTTTTCTGGACTTAGCTTGTATTTCTGCTTTTGCCTCCTACGGTGACTCATTCATAACACTTTCCCATTCCTGTCATCACCATGCCCCTTTTCCAAATCACTTCATTCAACGATTCGTCCTCCATATTGTTAATAAAAACATGCACCTTCCCAGCAGCATCTGTGTAGGAAAACACGTTACAGTTTTGCAAGGTGTTTATGATGCCCCTAAAAAATTGTACACACTTTGTCAATATCTACTCCCAGGGGAAAATATTTACCAGGCAACACACTTAGCATATGGGCATTACAAGTCTAGGAGACCCGCTCCTTTAAATTGGGCATAGTTTTTAATCCTTCCTCCACATCTCATCATCCACCGCCACTAGATTACCAGCGTTAACCTTTTCCGTGCTGCTACAGCCATTGTCAAAATCCTTACAAGGGTGGGTATTTTTGCTGGGCGTTAAATACTTGTTATGGAAAAGGTTGAGGTGTACCCCGCAGGGGAAAATGTTTGCCAGCCAACACACTTAGTGTATGGGCATTACACCTCTAGGAGACCCGCTTCTTTAAACTGGGCAAAGTTTTTGATCAGGCCTTCCTCCATGTCTCATCATCCGCTGCCACTAGATCACCAGCGTTAACGTGTTCCATGCTGCTACAGCCATTATCAAAATCCTAACAAGGGTGGGTGTTTTTGGTGGGCGTTAAATAATTGTTATGGAAAAAGTTAAGAACCTAGTACCGCTGAGTGTGGTGGAAGATGATAACGACAGGGTGCCAAGTGGAAATAATATATGCAACAACACGTGAAAATGAATAAAAACACCTTTATTAAAATATAAATGGGTGTACACTTAAAAAGAATAATGATAAAAAGGCGTCCCAAATAATTGCGTAATGTTAAAATATAATAAACTTCAACATAGGGTTAAATACATACCCATATAAAAAGGCTCAATGTTGTACAGGTAAAATTTAACTATACACTTCATAGAGCTCCCAGAAAAAAGTGCATGTACAGTGCAGTGACATAAAATTGTGCAAATAAAAAATGAAAAATGCAATGATAGACAAAAAAATTATAATAATGATAAATAACCAACCAATATGATTATATAGTGGACAAATGATGCTGTGCATACTAGGTGCAAATGAAGCAAAAAAGGCAAAAAAGTATTAATCAATAAATAATGAGCAGTGTACAATGGAAAAAATGACACTGCTATGGTGCCACACAGTGTAAAGGGAAATGGACGAAGGAAGATCCATTCCGAAACGCGCTTCGGGGCGCGTTCTCAGGCATTCCCAGGCACCTATTATTGGCTCACCAGGTATCTTCCTGTTCATTCCCAGCTCCCATTTTCAGTTTTTATTTGCACAATTTTATATGGGTATGTATTTAACCCTATGTTGAAGTTTATTATATTTTAACATTACGCAATTATTTGGGACGCCTTTTTATCATTATTCTTTTTAAGTGTACACCCATTTATATTTTAATAAAGGTGTTTTTATTCATTTTCACGTGTTGTTGCATATATTATTTCCACTTGGCACCCTGTCGTTATCATCTTCCACCACACTCAGCGGTACTAGGTTCTTTCACCGGATGGTCTGCCATCCATATTTTAGAGGGGTTGTGTATTTTATTATTAATTTTAATTTTTTATTAAACATCTTAATACCACCCCTTTTGTTCTAAGTGGAAAAAGTTAAGGTGTACCCCACAGGGGAAAATGTTTGTCAGCCAACACATTTAGTGTATGGGCATTACAAGTCTAGGAGACATGCTCCTTTTTAATGGAACATTTTTTGTTAAGAGGCCCTCCTCCATGTTTCTTCCAAGGGGGGATTGGGGTTATTGGGGTGCATATGACTTGGTAGCAGGGCAGACCTTTCAGTCAATGCATAAGAAACCAGAATGGGAGTACAAAATGAATAATGTGAAGTGGATTTTCCTGTGCCCATCCAGTATGTAGGTTCAAAATCTTATTAGGGCGCATATGACTTGGTAGCAGGGCAGGCCTTACATTCAATACAACATTTTTTAGGGAAGCCCTCCTGGACATCTCTTGAAAGGGGTATTGTGGTGCATTGTAATTCTTGGCAGCCCATCCACTCACTGCATAGGCTCTAAAAGTTTAGGAGACCCACTGTTTAATAATGGCCCTTTAAGCAGATTAATGCTGCCTGATGCCCCTGTAAAAATAGGCTCTGTGACTTTAAGAGTCCCTCCTTCATAAATGAAGCAAGATATGCCGCTTATGTGTCACACACCACATGGCCAGCTAGGGTTGGTAAATGTTACAATGACATTTCCCAGTGAATGCATTTGTTTTGGTTGAAAGCAATTTTAAAGTTGAAAAATGCTTCAAAAACGCTGCGTCTGAACATAGCCCAAGTGGTAGAGGAACATTTTGGTCTGGGGTTAATTATTTTGCCTTATATACAAGTCATTAACCTGGAAAGGATGTACCTTAACATATTTCCCAGCAAAATCTGTTTTGGTTTCGTTTTGGTATATTTTTTGGTGCACCGGTAAAAATGGCTTGAAACTCTGACAACATTGTTTAAAGCTGTGAACTAGGAGTCAGGAATGCTTCCAGGGGCAATCCCCATGATGTTCCTTTGTCATTTGAACAGTGTTTCTATCATTTTCTGACGTTTTTAGACCTTAAAAGGACCCCCGTGGGGGATTGCGGTAAAAATGCTTGTGTTTCCCATAGACTTACATTGGGCTCGTTGTTCTGTCCGAGTACCCGAGTATTTCAATTTGCTCCACCCGAGCAATGAGCACCTGAGAATTTTAGTGCTCGCCCATCACTACACCTTACGCTTAATCCACTGAAGCCATGTCACCTGTAAAGAAACAGAATAGTAGGAAATCATAATACTCACCTTACGCATAATTCACCGATGCCCATGTCCCCTGTAAAAAAGGAAAAATAATAAACAACCATATGCCTCACCTGTTCAACATGAAGATAATGCATACTGTCCAATGACTATCTGCATGATTTGGATAGCAAACACATCAGTGATGAAAAAGCTATCCCCACCAGTCAAAACACACCGACAAAAGCATAATCTCTTCTAGAACTGAGCTGCTGTGAGAAAGTACACCAGTGTTCAAACCTGATGAACTTTGGTGACCTCACTTTTTGCACTGCTCACTGCATGACAAAGTTTTCACACAGCGAGCGATGCAATAAGTGAGGTCACCAGGGTTCATCATGTTTGAACTCAGGTGAATTTTCTCACAGGTGTTCAGTGCTAGGAAATTCAGGAGGATGATTATGCTCCTGTGTGTGTCAATGTGATCCAGCTGGTGAGGGTATTGATCACATCACTGATGTGAACTAGTGATGAGTGAGTATTCTCTTTGCTTGGGTTTTTCTGAGCATGCTCAGGTGTCCTCCGAGTATTTTGGCGTGCTCGGAGATTTAGTTTGTGTCTACGTAGCTGCATGATTTGCGGCTGCTAGAGAGCCTGAATACATGTGGGAATTCCCTGACAAACAGGCAACCCCCACATGTATTCAGGCTGTCCAGCAGCAGCAAATCATGAAGCTATGTCAGCACAAGTTAAATTTCTGAGCATGCCAAAATACTTGGAGGACACCCGAGCATGCTCGGGAAAACCCGAGCAACAAGTATACTCGCTCATTACTAATGAGAATGCTTTCCAAATTATCCGTATTGACATTGGACAGTATGGATTATCTTCACATCGAACAAGTGAGGGGTATGGTTGTTTATTATTTTTCTTTTTTCGGGGGACATGGGCATCTGTGGGTTAGGAGTAAGATGAGTATTATGTTTGCTTATTATTTTCTGTTTTTTTATAGTTGACATGGGCTTCAATAGAATAGGTATAAGGTGAGTTTTATTATGCTTTTTGATTTAAAAAGAGGTCTGTGTCTTTCTTTCAAATAAAGGATTTTATTCTGGCTGTGTACTATTTACAATCTAACTATAGAGTTAGTAATGGGGGTGTCTTATAAATGCCTTTCCATTACTATCCCTTGGGCTTGATGTCAGCTGACAAAACAAAGCTGACATCAACCCCACAAATATTAACCCACTTTCAACCACACCAGGTCAAGTAGGAAGAACGAGGTTAAGTGCCAGATTTGGCGCATCTTATTGATGCGCCATTTATGGGGTGTCTAAAGGATCACAAGGAAATAGATAGCATGTGACTTAAATATGAGTGTCTGAGCAAAGGGTCTGAATACTTATGACCATGTGATATTTCAGTTTTTCTTTTTTAATAAATTTGCAAACATTTCTATATTTCTGTTTTTTTCAGTCAAGATGGGGTGCATAGTGTACAATAATGTGAAAAAATGAACTTTTTTGAATTTAGCAAATGGCTGCAATGAAACAAAGAGTGAAAAAATTAAAGGGGTCTGAATACTTTCCATACCCACTGTACTTCAATTCGACATCAGGACGGAATCAAAGCTGTAAGAACATTTCTGATAATGAATGATATCAAGGAACTTAAGAGAGACTTCATCATTGAAGCCCGCTCAATTATACTCACACACAACTTTTTTCTGTTCAAGGACTCCCTCTACCTGCAGCACCAGGGCACGGCAATGGGGGCTGCCTGTGCATCTTCATTTGCTAATTTGTTTCTGGGGCTGTGGACAAGTGAGACCTTTTTTACTCTACCAAATTCATTGATTCAATGGATTCAATTTTGGGGCAGGTATATCGATGATATATTGCTATTTTGCCAACGCACTAAGCAAGATCTTGATACTTTCATCTCAAACCTTAACCACAACAAATACAATATCAAACTTACCCATATAGCCAGTCTAACTATCATTAATATCCACAATATCTCTATACAGGTTGATCAATCTGGTTACCTGCAAACCAATGTCTACAGGAAGGAGACTGCGGCCAATACTCTCCTACATTTCTCCTAACATCCTTCTCAGTTAATCAGAAATACTCCAACAGAGCAGTTCCTGTGGGTCTGTAGGATCTGCTCTGATGATATTAACTATCACAGGCAGATCTGACGAATCGTTTTTTGGAATGTGGTTACAGTCATAGCTGCATGAAGAAGGCTAAGAACTAAGCCTGAAAAAGTAAACGTCCAAACGTCCTTGTGTCTAAAAGAAGTTGGAGCAACGATATGAATAAAATATGCTTCATCTGTGATTTCAATCACAACATCATTAGGTAAGCGATATCTTACTTAGATATTGGCCCATCTTACTGTGTAACCCCACTTGGAGCAAATATCTTTCAAAACATCCATCTATGTCATTCATGAGATCCCAAAGTCTCCATGACATATTAGTGCACAGTCATTATCAGAAAAGTGTCAAAAAGTCACATATCTTTAGATCTCGTGGACCAAAATGAGGCAGCTCTGCATGTGGTCGATGCATTGCTTGCCCCAACAGGATAAATGTATTGAACTTCCAGAGCTCCCCTGGTACTACCCACTATAAAATTACCCATTCAATTAACTGCAATACAACAAGGGTAATATATTATGCAACATGCCCTTGCCAGAAAAAATAAATTGGGATGACTACAAGGGAACTAACAAGGAGGATAAGAGAGCATGTACGTGATATTTTTGCAGCAAAGGAGGCAACTACAATATCAGATTTAAAGCCTATACCTCGACACTTTTAGTAAGTATTGACCATGTGATACCAGTCCCAAGAGGTGGCAACTGGAAACAGAAATCATCCCAAAAGGAAGTAAAATGGATATACAGACTTAAGACACAGACCCCTTTGCAACTTAACAAATATACCTCATTTGCTAAGTTTTTGTAATTTTCAATGACTCCCTGTGTCTGCCTGTGGCCCTCCTCTGTTTTTATGCGACACAATGTATGGTTGGTTTTATTCAGTTTTTGTTATAAACCTATGTGCTAATGTTTTGTTGTTTTTTCATTCAGGATTTGTTCACTGCCACTGATCAAATACCTGTTGAGAGGATGCTTACCAGAAAAACTATTTTCAACAATAGAAAAAAAATAAAAACAGTAAAAAATATCTCTGACTTCTCATCATACCTCTCGCTTTACTCCTTATATCTTCCTTTTCAACACCCCCCCTTTTTTCGCCCCGTAACATCCCTCCTCCCCTCTCATTTTTCCACTATTTTTTATTACTTCATGTGGATGTTCTGTATATAAAACAATGTTAATCTGTATCTTTATTGCCTGATTATATGTGCGACTCTTTCTATGCATGTAAGCACTTTATTTGCACTTTTGCGATTATCACGGTAGATACCCCCTTTTTTTCACATTGTCTTTTTTGTTGCACTGTTTTTAGTGGAATACTGTATATTCATGCTTTACCCATACTGGTTGTATTAGTTAATAAATATTTATCTATTCACCTTATTTTTTTATCTTGCATTTTATGCTGCCTTAGTTTATCGCTTCACTTATTCATCCACACCAAGTTCTCTACATATGTACTTAGCTATTCACTTCTTTGTTTTGATCTCTTCTTGTATTGTTGCACCTACATTTTCACATTTCCTTTTTTTTCCGTTTTATATTTTTTATGCATTCACAGCTATGGAATTATGGAGGTGTAATGAGTAGTGTTGAGCATTCCGATACTGCAAATATCGGGTATCGGCCGATATTCGCTGTATCGGAATTCCGATACCGAGTACCGATATTTTTTCAATATCGGATATCGGAATCGGAAGTTTCCATAATGCAATGAGCCACTGTTGTGGTTCTGAATGGCTGCCGAAATGACATCATCATGGTGCGCGGTCTGTGCGCATCATGATGCGCCGTCAGTTCGGGCCTTCAGGGGGGTCTGTGCCGACTGCCCGGGGGTCTGTACCGGCCTGCCCGGGGGTCTGTACCGGCCTGCCCGGGGGTCTGTGCCGGCCTGCCGGGGGTCTGTGCCGACTGCCCGGGGGTCTGTGCGGACTGCCGGGGGTCTGTACTGGCCTGCCGGGGGTCTGTGCCGGCCTGCCGGGGGTCTGTACCGGCCTGCCGGGGGGCTGTGCCGGCCTGCCGGTGGTCTGTGCCGACTGTCCGGGGGTCTGTGCAGGCTGCGGGGGTCTGTGCAGGCATCGTCCGATGGGACTACAAGTCCCATCGGGCGATGCCTGCTACCATGATGGTGATTGACACATTAGCCAATGATGGGACAGTAGTAGTCCCATCATTGGGCTAATGTGTTGAATGTAAAAAAAATAATAATAATACATACTACTTGCTACATACATGCTACATACATGCAACATACATACTACATACATGCTACATACATACTACATATATACCACATGCATGCAACATGCATACTACATATATACGACATGCATGCAACATACATACTACATATATACCACATGCATGCAACATGCATACTACATATATACCACATATATACTACATGCATGCAACATACATATATACTACATGCAACATGCAGAGACTAGGGACTTTTTTTTACAGTGGCGGAGGAATACAGTGCGGAAGGATACCTACCTCCCGTCATTGGATTCCTGGAGCCCGTAGAGAACGGTAGCATCAGCTGATGCTGCTGTTCTCCACGCAAGATCGTCGTGGGACACTCGTGGACTTCTGCGGATCAGGGGTAAGTATATTGGTGGTTTGTTATTTTGATATTTATTCCACAGATGACAATGGCTTCGGGGAACAAAGTGACAAGTGATGGTGAGTATGTACTCTGTTATATGTACTGTATGTCTATATGTATGTATTGTATGAATGTATTGTATGTAGTATATATGTATGTTGCATGCATGTAGTATATATGTAGTATATATGTAGTATGCATGTTGCATGCATATTGTATATATGTAGTATGTATGTATGTTGCATGCATGTAGTATATATGTAGTATGCATGTTGCATGCATGTGGTATATATGTAGTATGTATGTAGTATGTATGTTGCATGTAGTATATATGTATGTTGCATGCATGTAGTATATATGTATGTTGCATGCATGTGGTATATATGTAGTATGCATGTAGTATATATGTGTTATATATGTAGTATGTATGTTGCATGCATGTAGTATATATGTAGTATGCATGTTGCATATATGTGGTATATATGTAGTATGCATGTTGCATGCATGTAGTATATATGTTGTATATATGTATGTTGCATGCATGAGGTATATATTAGTATGCATGTAGTATATATGTAGTATGTATGTAGTATGTATGTTGCATGCATGTAGTATATATGTAGTATGTATGTTGCATGTAGTATATATGTAGTATATATGTATGTTGCATGCATGTAGTATATATGTAGCATGTATGTTGCATGTAGTATATATGTTTGTATATATGTATGTTGCATGCATGTAGTATATATGTTGTATATATGTATGTTGCATGCATGTGGTATATATGTAGTATGCATGTAGTATATATGTGGTATATATGTAGTATGCATGTTGCATGCATGTGATATATGTAGTATGTATGCATGTTGCATGCATGTAGTATATATGTAGTATATATGTAGCATGCATGTTGCATGTAGTATATATGTATGTTGCATGCATGTAGTATATATGTGGTATATACAGTATGTGGTATGCATGTTGCATGCATGTAGTATATATGTTGTATGTATGTTGCATGCATGTAGTATATATGTGGTATATATGTAGTATGCATGTTGCATGCATGTGGTATATATGTAGTATGCATGTAGTATATATGTGGTATATATGTTGCATGCATGTAGTATATATGTAGTATGTATGTATGTTGCATGCATGTAGTATATATGTAGTATATATGTAGTATGTATGTTGCATGCATGTGGTATATATGTAGTATGGATGTTGCATGCATGTAGTATATATGTAGTATGCATGTAGCATGCATGTAGTATATATGTAGTATGTATGTAGCATGTATGTAGCATGTATATAGTATGTATGTAGCATGTAGTATGTATTTTATTTTTTTTTTTACATTCAACACATTAGCCGGATGATGGGACTACTACTGTCCCATCATTGGCTAATGTGTCAATCACCGTCATGGTAGCAGGCATCGCCCGATGGGACTTGTAGTCCCATCGGACAATGCCTGCACAGACCCCCGCAGCCTGCACAGACCCCCGGACAGCCGGCACCACCCCCCGGCAGGCCGGTACAGACCCCCGGCAGGCCGGCACAGACCCCCGGCAGGCCGGTACAGACCCCTGGCAGTCCGCACAGACCCCCGGGCAGTCGGCACAGACCCCCGGTAGGCCGGCACAGACCCCCAGCAGGCCGGTACAGACCCCCGGCAGTCCGCACAGACCCCCGGGCAGTCGGCACAGCCCCCCGGAAGGTCCGTACACCCCCCCGAGAGGCTGTACAAGGACAGAAAAGGGTTTTTCTTATTCCGATACCGGAAGTCTCATAGACTTGAATGGGACTTCCGGTATCGGAATCGGCGATACCCGATACTTTTTTCATATCTGGCCGATACCATCCGATCCAATATTTTAGGGTATCGGATGGTATCGCTCAACACTAGTAATGAGATTGAGGGTTGGACTATTATGTAGTCAAGTTCATCTCAGTACGTACTGATCAACAATGTTTCGGTCTCTTTTGACCAGTACATTGTACTTACTATTTAAATCCAATGACCTCTGGGTAATCTGATACATAGGATTATAGGATGATTTATATAAGGACTTTCTGTTACTAGGAGACACTGGTCATATGACAGATGGCCGGTTGTATACACTTGCCCATGATGCTGCGGCTCTGCTTGCCTATGTCTGCAGTTGTGTGCATGCGAGCAGCTGTGGTGTGCATGCGGCCGGACCGTGGCTTTGTGCTTCGGCTCTGTCGCCCCGCTATGCGGTAGTGCGCATGCGTGCTGCCACAGTGTGGATACAGTCTGCTCGTGTCTCTGTACACATGTGTGTGTGTGCTGCTGACCTAATGGTAACCTGACCAGACAAAATCCTTGGACGTAGACGCTTGGTGATAACTATTTTCTGTAAATGCGCACGCACTGGCGTCGGTATGAACAATCCCGGAGGTATATGCTGTCTTTGTCCATCATTTGTTATGTGATGCATCTGTGTGTTACATTTATGTCCATTTTTGATTGGTTACCTGTACTTTAAATTGCTGGGCTAGTAACTCACCAGTCACCCCTGTCTAAGCAACTGAGAAATGCGCGTTGGGTGCCTGGTGGGTGAGTACCTCCATTATGTCTATATCATACATGTCATGTACCTTGCTATTTAATATATAGGGATTTTTTATACCCTTTTAAATAAGGACTTATGTTTATTATATGTACTCATTTATATAATAGATCTTCTCACTATCTATATTATTGTGGGTTTTACTTTTTTGATGCTTTTCTTATACCATTTGGATGGTGACTTTTGGACTATTTCCTTCGGAGATTTTCTCTATATTTAAAGCGAACCTGTCACTGGCCGATATAAGATGCGGCCATTGTGTTTTAGGGCTCTTATCTACAGCATTGTACAATGCTGTAGATAAGCCCCCTATCTGCGAAATGCTGTCCTCCTGCTTGCTTCATGACTTCCCGGCATTATGCTACTGCGCAGGCATACCGGGCAGAGCAAATTCCTACAGTGTGCAGGCGCTATGCCTCTCTGACCTGAGAGCAGAGAAGTACGCCTGCACAGGAGCATGATGCCAGAACTTATGAAGCAAACAGAAGGGTGGCATCGCGAGAAGATGGGAGGCGAAAGGACCAAGATCAGAGACACCCATTGAACCAGACAGCCCTGCAGGTGAGTATAATAATACTTATTTTTCTTCTCTTGCAGGTCAGACAGGGGGGCTTATCTACAGCATTATAGAATACTGTAGATAAGCCCTAAAAAGTGATGGCCTCATCTTATATTAGCCAAACCTGGTGATAGGTTCCCTTTAACCCCTTAGTGACGGAGCCAATTTGCAGCTTATTGACCAGGCCAATTTTTACAATTCTGACCACAGTCACTTTATGAGGTAATAAAGCTGGAATGCTTTAACGGATCCTGCTGATTCTGAGAATCTTTATTTGTGACATATTTTACTTCATGCTAGTGGTAAAATTTCTTCGATATGAATTGCGTTTATTTATGAAAAAATGGAAATATGACAAAACTTTTTAAAATTTTGCAATTTTCAAAACTCAAATTTTTATGCCATTATATCAGAGAGATATGTCACAAAAAATACTTAATAAATAACATTTCCCACATATCTGCTTTACATCAGCGCAATTTTGGAAACAAAAATATTTTTTGTTAGGAAGTTATAAGGGTTAAAAGTTGACCAGCGATTTCTCATTTTTACAACAAAATTTACAAAACCATTTTTTTTAGGGACCACATCACATTTGAAGTCACTTTGAGAGGTCAATATGACAGAAAATACCCCAAAATGACACCATTCTAAAAACTGCACCCCTCAAGGTGCTCAAAACCACACTCAAGAAGATTATTAACCCAAGATTATTAACCCTTTACTTGCTTCTGTGACGCCTCTGGCTATTACGTCCAAGAGTGGACCCTCTGGATCGCGGATCCGGAGCCCCTGGGCCGAGCACACCTGGTGAAGACCGACCCCTATACAGGGATCGTTAGGGGCAAGACCGCAGGGGGCGGAACCGCGACAGCCGGAGCCAGCAGGGACGACTCGGAGGACTGGCAGACAGAGCAGGAGTAGCGAAGTGGAGGCCAGTAGAAAGAGGCTGGAAGCCCACAGGAAAGGTACAGCGAGGACCACAGGAAGGAGGCAGGCAGACAGACACGGACCAGGAACAGGGCAGACAAAGGAACAGCAAGGGTAGGCAGGGTACACAGAAGAAGGTAGGGCCGATGGGTGCTGCGAGTCACAAACAATCATCAGGCGCCCTCAGAATAGAGCGGACGCCTGATATATGCGGAGACCGGAAGTGCGCCCTACAGACCCTCCCCTAGCGACGCCCCCTGCCAACGGAAGAAGCCGGGGGAACGCGCGTGCGCGGCCTAAGGCCGCCGCGGTCACCCGCAGCAGAGCGGCAAGCAGCGCGGAGGAACGCGCGAACCGGAGGGCGCAGGTGAGAGGGAGCTGCGGCGGGCGCCGTCGCTAAAGGGGCATCGGCGGGCACGGCCGCCGATGTCACAGTACCCCCTCCCATATGCCCTCTCCTTCTGAGGTTGGTTAGAAATCTTTTCATGATAAGGGGGGCATCGACATTCTCTCGGGGCTCCCAGGACCTCTCCTCTGGGCCAAAACCCTTCCAGTCGATAAGAAAAAGAGTCTTACCTTTGACCCTTTTCATAGCCAGGATGTCCTTTACTTCAAAGACATTGTCAGAACAAATTGGCGAGGGAGGGGACATGGAGGTTGGTTGGAACCGATTCAAGACCACAGGTTTAAGGAGCGAGATATGGAAGGCGTTAGGGACCCGGAGTGACGCCGGCAACCTCAATTTGTAGGCTACCTTGTTAATGCGCCCAAGTACTTCAAAAGGCCCGATGTACCGAGGACTCAATTTGTAAGCAGGGACTTTCAGGCGGATATGTTTGGTAGAAAGCCAGACTTTGTCCCCGGGCTGGTACGGGGGTAGATCCCTTCGTCTTTTGTCCGCGTGTTTCTTAATTCGGACGTTGGCTAGCTCGAGCGCCTCTCTGGTCTCCTTCCAAATTTGCGAAAACTCCTTGGCGAGAGTGTCTGCTGCAGGAACTCCAGACGATGCGGAAAAGGGCAATGGAACCCCAGGATTTAGCCCAGTTACCACAAAGAACGGTGTCTTGGACGTTGATTCGCTGGAATGATTATTATGAGCGAATTCTGCCCAAGGTAGAAGAGAGACCCAATTATCCTGATGGGCGTTAGAAAAGTGGCGTAGGTAGGTGGTCAGAATTTGGTTAATCCGTTCTACTTGGCCGTTGGTTTGAGGATGATACGCTGAAGAGAAGTCGAGAGACGTGCCCAGGAGCCGACAGAGGGCCCTCCAGAATTGGGAAGTAAACTGGACCCCTCGATCGGTCACGATTCGCAGAGGGAGGCCATGTAGCCTGAACACGTGGTGGATAAAGATTTCGGCCAACTTTGGGGCAGATGGCAGTCCGACCAAGGGAATAAAGTGGGCCATCTTGGAAAAGCGGTCAGCGACGACTAAGATGGTAGTACACCCAGCCGAGCGAGGGAGATCAGTCACGAAATCCATGGCGATTTGCTGCCAAGGAGCCTCTGGGACAGGCAACGGATGAAGGAGGCCGGAGGGGAGAGTCCTTGGAACCTTGTTCTGAGCACAAGACCTGCAGGAGGCTACAAAGTCCTTAGCATCCTGGTGGAGAGAGGGCCACCAGTAATACCGGGAAAGAAGCAAAAGAGTTTTCTTAATCCCAACGTGCCCAGCAACCTTGGAAGAATGTCCCCAGCGCAGTACTTCCAGGCGTTTGTTTGGAGGGACGAAGGTCTTGCCAGGCGGAGGGTTAGAGAAACTCACGGGGGCCACGGAGATAACTTTAGCCGGCTCGATGACATACGATGGATCCTCCTCCCTCTCCGGAGGCTGCAAAGACCTGGAAAGCGCATCGGCTTTGATGTTCTTACTGCCGGGCCGGAAGTGGAGCTTGAACTCAAAACGGGAAAAGTACAGAGCCCACCTGGCTTGTCTGGAGTTGAGTCTCTGGGCAGATTGCAGGTAGGCCAGGTTCTTGTGGTCCGTGAAGATAGTAAAGGGGTGCACTGCCCCCTCGAGCAGATATCGCCATTCCTCCAGCGCCATTTTAATGGCCAATAATTCCCGGTCCCCAATGGAGTAGTTGCACTCTGCCGGAGAAAAGGTTTTGGAGAAGAACCCGCAGGGGACAAGACGTCCAGATGGAGCCTGTTGGGAGAGAACCGCCCCAGCTCCAGTGGAGGAGGCATCAACTTCCAGAATGAAGGGCCTACTGGCCACAGGACGGTGTAAAATCGGAGCAGAAGCAAACGAGCGTTTCAGGGCAAGAAAGGCGTCCTCGGCTTCAGAGGGCCAGACGTTAGGCTTCGTCCCCTTACGGGTCAGGACCGTAATGGGCTTGGTGACTGTAGAGAAGTGAGGTATAAACTGCCGGTAATAATTAGCGAAGCCGAGGAAACGCTGGATGGCCTTTATGCCAACCGGACGAGGCCACTGGAGTACCGCGGACAGCTTGTCCGGATCCATCTTAAGACCGGAATCCGTGATGATGTACCCCAAGAAGGGTAACGCTGTTTGCTCGAAGAGGCACTTCTCGATCTTGGCGTAAAGACGATTTTCTCGAAGGCGCTGCAGGACCATGCGTACACTTCTCCGGTGGGAGGAGAGGTCGGTCGAGAAAACGAGGATATCGTCCAAATATACCACTACGCAGGAATAGAGTAGGTCTCGGAACACCTCATTTACGAATTCCTGAAACACCGCTGGAGCGTTGCAGAGACCGAACGGCATGACCAAGTATTCATAATGGCCGTCCCGGGTATT
Source organism: Dendrobates tinctorius (assembly GCF_039654945.1). NCBI lineage: Eukaryota > Metazoa > Chordata > Amphibia > Anura > Dendrobatidae > Dendrobates > Dendrobates tinctorius. Next base: position 2,020,220 of record NW_027361808.1, on the reverse strand, counting down.
GAAGGCCGTCTTCCACTCGTCCCCCGCTCGGATTCGGATTAAGTTGTAAGCTCCCCGCAGATCCAACTTCGTGAAGATTCTGGCCCCCCTCAGGCGGTCGAAGAGTTCAGGAATCAGCGGGAGCGGGTACCGGTTTTTGACCGTGATGTTGTTCAGGCCCCGGTAGTCAATACAGGGTCGCAGGGACCCATCTTTCTTCCGGACGAAGAAGAAACCTGCGCCCGCAGGGGACGAGGACTTTCGGATGAACCCCTTGGCCAGATTTTCCTGTATATATTCCGACATAGCCGAGGTCTCTGCTGGGGACAAAGGATATGTTCTCCCTCTGGGAGGAGTGGCACCAGGAACTAGGTCGATAGGGCAGTCATAGGAGCGATGAGGGGGTAAGGAATCCGCCTCCTTCTTGCTGAACACGTCGGCAAACGTGTGATAGGGTGCGGGTAAGCCCGGGAGGTCGGCGGGCTTCGAGCATGGACGAGGACGCGTGAGGGCCCGTAGGCAGTGCTCCTGGCAGGAGTGCCCCCAACGGAGAACTTCCCCAGAGCGCCAGTCAATCACAGGTTCGTGCCGTCTGAGCCAGGGCAGTCCTAGGAGAACCGCATGGGCTAATTGTGGCAGGACATAAAAGGCTATCTTTTCGAGGTGGAGAGCTCCGATTTGAAGATCTACTTCGATGGTAATCATGGTGATGAGTCCAGGTAAAGGTTTACCATCAACGGAGGAAATAGCGCGAGGGTTCTTCAATACCAACACCGGAATCTGGAGTTTGTCAACCTCCTCCTGGCGGATGAAATTACCGGCAGCACCCGAGTCCACATACGCCTCCACAGACCCGCGCCCCCGACCTGTAATTAGCAAAGCTGAAAGAGTAAGGGGAAGAGAGGAATTTTGATCACCTAGGGGGTCCTCTCTTACCTGACCTAGGTGGAGGCATTTCCCGACCTCTCTGGCTTCTCTGGACAGGAACGCACGAAATGGTTGGCCCCTCCACAGTACAGGCAGAGGCCCTTGGTCATCCTCTCCCTGCGGCGTTGCTCGGACAGTCTGACCCGATCAACCTGCATAGGTTCAGGAGCGGCGCTAACAGGAGATACAGGGAAACGGGGGACAGGAGCCTGATACAACCTAAAGGACCTTCTCTCTCCGACTGCCTCTCTAGCGCGCTCCTGAAAGCGTAGGTCTATGCGGGTGGCCAGCGAAATAAGGTCCTCCAGAGTGGTGGGGGTGTCTCGCCCGGCAAGCTCATCCTTGATCTTGCTGGAGAGGCCTCTCCAAAAGGCTCCCACTAGAGCCTCATTGTTCCACCCTAACTCAGAAGAGAGGGTCCGGAAGCGGATGGCGTATTGCGCCACTGTGAGGGAACCCTGGCGGAGGTTAAAAAGGGCCTCAGTGGAGGATGCTAAGCGACCCGGTTCATCGAATACCTTGCGAAAGGTTTCTAAGAAGGTCTGTAAATTTAGCACTACGGGGTCATCTCTCTCCCACAAGGGGTTCACCCAGGACAGGGCCTCACCCTCAAGATGGGACACAACGAATGCCACCTTGGCGCGGTCAGTAGGATACTGAAGGGGGGCAAGCTCAAAATGTAGCCTGCATTGATTTAAAAAACCCCGGCATAACTTGGGATCTCCGCCGTACCTGGGGGGTTTACCCAGACGGGGAGCCGGAGTAGGGGCTACATCCGGGGAGGAAGTTGCAGCGGCAGCAGAGGATTGCAGGGCCAGCAATCGGTCATCCACGGATGCCATGTAACCCAAGATGTGGGATTGGGCGTCGCGCTGCTGCGCGAGCTCCTGTTGAAGGCTGACTAAGAGAGGAGCGTGCCCGGGGTCAGAGGTCTGCAGGGCGGACAACCGGGTGTCCATAGACTTCATAAAGGACATTATCCGGTTCTGATTTTCACGAAGGAACAGCAATTCCTTTTGTGTGGCGGCTGCGGCACCGGCGGGATCCATGGCCTGATGATACTGTGACGCCTCTGGCTATTACGTCCAAGAGTGGACCCTCTGGATCGCGGATCCGGAGCCCCTGGGCCGAGCACACCTGGTGAAGACCGACCCCTATACAGGGATCGTTAGGGGCAAGACCGCAGGGGGCGGAACCGCGACAGCCGGAGCCAGCAGGGACGACTCGGAGGACTGGCAGACAGAGCAGGAGTAGCGAAGTGGAGGCCAGTAGAAAGAGGCTGGAAGCCCACAGGAAAGGTACAGCGAGGACCACAGGAAGGAGGCAGGCAGACAGACACGGACCAGGAACAGGGCAGACAAAGGAACAGCAAGGGTAGGCAGGGTACACAGAAGAAGGTAGGGCCGATGGGTGCTGCGAGTCACAAACAATCATCAGGCGCCCTCAGAATAGAGCGGACGCCTGATATATGCGGAGACCGGAAGTGCGCCCTACAGACCCTCCCCTAGCGACGCCCCCTGCCAACGGAAGAAGCCGGGGGAACGCGCGTGCGCGGCCTAAGGCCGCCGCGGTCACCCGCAGCAGAGCGGCAAGCAGCGCGGAGGAACGCGCGAACCGGAGGGCGCAGGTGAGAGGGAGCTGCGGCGGGCGCCGTCGCTAAAGGGGCATCGGCGGGCACGGCCGCCGATGTCACAGCTTCACAGGAACTGAAGCAACGTGGAAGGAAAAAATTATCATTTAACTTTTTTTTATAAACATTTTACTTCAGAACAAATTTTTTTCTATTTTCTCAAGTGTAAAAAGAGAAAATGAATCACAAAATTTGTTGTGCAAATTCTCCTGAATGCGCCAATACCCCATATGTGGGGGAAAATCACTGTTTGGGTGCATGGCAGGGCTTGGAATGGAAGGAGCGCCGTTTGACTTTTTCAATGCAGAATTGGCTGGAATTGAGATCGGACGCCATATTGCATTTGTAGAGCCCCTGATGTGCCTAATCAGGGGAACCCCCAACAAGTGACCCCATTTTGGAAACTAGACCCCTTAAGGAACTTAACTAGATGTGTGGTGAGTACTTTGAACCCCCAAGTGCTTCACAGGAGTTTATAACGAAGAGCCGTGGAAATAAAAAATCATTTTTTTCCCTCAAAAATGATTTTTTAGCCCGCTATTTTTTATTTTCCCAAGGGTAACAGGAGACATTGGACCACAAAAGTTGGTGTGCAATTTGTCCTGAGTACGCTGATACCCCAAATGTGGGGGGGACCACTGTTTGGGCACATGGGAGAGCTCAGAAGGGAAGGAGCGCCATTTTGGAATGCAGACTTTGATGGAATGTTCTGCGGGCATCATGTTGCATTTGCAGAGCCCCTGATGTGCCTAAACAGTCGAAACCCCCCACAAGTGACCCAGTTTTGAAAACTAGACCCCCAAGGAGCTTATCTAGATGTGTGGTGAATTTTTTTTCCCATAAAAGTGATTTTTTTTAGCCCCCAATTTTTTAATTTTCCCAAGGGTAACAGGAGAAATTAGACCCCCAAAGTTGGTGTGCAATTTGTCCTGAGTACGCTGATGCCCCATATGTTGGGGTAAACCACTGCTTGGGCACACATCTGGGCTTGGAAGGGAGGGAGCACCATTTGACTTTTGAACGCAAAATTGGCTGGAATCAATGGTGGCGCTATGTCACGCTTGGAGACCCCCTGATGTGCCTAAATAGTGGAAACCCCTCAATTCTAGCTCCACCCTAACTCAAACACACCGCTAGCCCTAATCCCAACCCTAACCCTAATCCCAACCGTAATCCTTAACCCTAATCCCAACCCTAAGCCTAATTCCAACCCTAAACCTAATCCCAACCCAAACCCTAACTCCAACCCTAACCCTAATTCCAACCCTAATTCTAACCCTAACCCTAATTCTGATCCTAACCCTAATGGAAAAATGAAAATAAATATATTTTCTTTATTGCATTATATTTTCTTCAACTAAGGGGGTGAGTAAGGGGGTTATTTACTATTTTTTTTATTTTGATCACAGTGATCAAAATGTACCTGTAATGAATAAATGGAATCTGCTGGTCGGCAGATTTGGCGGGCGCACTGCGCATGCGCCCGTCATTTTCTTTCCAGATGAAGATGGCGGCACCCACTGGAGGATGCAGGAGGGCCCGAGGACCACCAGGAGGTACCGGGGGGATCGGGGACCCTATTTCTCTCTCCTCTGATGTGCATCAGAGAAGAGAGAAAGTAAATGCAAAATCGTGGGGTTTTTTGCGGTCGCCGTTATACGGTTAATAACGGCGATTGCAAAAGCGGGGTCGATAAAAACCGACCCGAATCATGTTCTCTGGAGTCTTGGCTACCGCTGGCATAAACCACTGTTTGGGCATGGCAGGGCTCGGAAGAGAAGAAGCACCATTTGACTTTTTGAATGGAAAATTAAGAGGGGGATGAGGAGATGCAGGAACTGGCAGCAGCAGCAGGGGGTAATCACTGGGGCGGAAGGGGGTGATCACTTGGGCAGGGAGGTGAATATTGGGGTGGGGGGTGATCACCGCGGGCAGAAGGGGGCAGGAGGGGGCTGAGGAGATGCAGGAGCCGGCAGCAGCAGCTGGGGGGTGATCACTGGGGCGGGGGGTGAACACTGGGGCAGGGGGGTGATCACCGGGGCAGAAAGGGGCTGTCAGGCGCAGGGGGCATAAGGGGGCTGAGAAGATGCAGGAGCCGACAGCAGCAGCAGGGGTGTGATCCCTGGGGCAGGGGGTGATCACTGGGGCAGGGGGGTGATCTCCGGGGGCAGGAGTGAGCTGTCAGGCACAGGGGGGAAAAGGGGGCTGGGGGGAGGGAGTGGAGGTCTGGGGTGAAATCGGATGGTGGGGGGAGCGGAGGGCAGCAGAGGGGAATGAATACCAGATGGAAGCGGGGTGATTGAAAGCGGCGGTAGCAGCAGCGGCAGATCACGGTCGTCAGCGGCAGGGCAGCAGGCAGGGACCTCGCTCTTCAGCTTCCATAAACGGGATGAGGCTGAAGAGCGAGGGCAGCCATAGTTCACTCCTCCCCTCCACATCTGATTGGAGGGATAGCGCCACATGGACACTAGCTCCAATCAGATCTGGGGGGTGACTCAGAGGTCACCAGGGCAATCAAAGCCACCCCCCTGGGGTCACCTACAGGTCCTCATGTACCTGCAGGTTGGGTGACATTTCAGTGACCCCGGTCACCCGACCCGCAGGAACGTGATCCCACCATGATGCATATGTTGCGTCACAGTTTGGGAAGGCACCGAGTTTTATGACGCATACATTGCGTCACAGGTCAGGAAGGGGTTAATATTTAGGGAATTATATAATTTACCCATCAATGTTTTTAAATCATCTACCGTTCTTTCCCACACTTACCAAACGTCATCAATATAATGTCACGGGGGGCTTAGTTCAACTAAGGCTGAAATACCCGGGGCCCCTGTGGTGTCCCTTTTACTAGGGGAAACCCTGTCTGACCCTCAACCCAGGGTTTTTGCTGAAGGTGCAAATGCCTGAGCCTCCGACCTTTCCTTATCTCCTGCTCAGCCCTGCACTTAACCCTCCACCCTCCACCCAGTGAGGAGTCACACCACCAAAGCTCCCACACAAATAATGACACAGGGAGAACTTAAACTGCACTGCGCCGCACACACACAGGAATAAACAGTAATGTGAACAGGGCACAACTAAACACAAATATGGGAAGGAGAAAGGATAACGACGGATCATACGAAACCAGATATGAATCTCTCTCTCTTGAACACCTCCACTCCAGACCGGAACCACTTGGTATGAAACACAAGCTATAATCGGCGACGCCCATATGCCAGTATGACTATTTAAAGACCGTGGGCGTGACTAACCTTCCAACCTGGTCTCCAGCAGGATTAACCCCCGAGAGCCTGAAGATCAAACCGGCGCCACTGAGGCTATAGTGGCTGGAGGTGGAACTACCTCTGCCTGCCGGATGCTGTGGTGTGAACAGCGTCCGACATGACAGTACCCCGTCTTCTACGAGGGACCCCAGGGCCCTCAAGACTCATAGGACCCGGCTTGTCCGGATGACGACGGTGAAACGAACTGACCAGCCGATCCGCATGTATGTCTGAGGCTGGAACCCAAGACCTCTCTTCTGGACCATACCCCCGCCAGTGCACCAAATACTGAAGAGTACGGCGTACTACTCGAGAGTCCACTACCTTGGCGACCTCGAACTCTAACTCGCCATCCACCATGACTGGAGGTGGCATCGGCGTCGTGTCCACCAAGCCTACCACCTTTTTCAATAAAGCCCTGTGAAAAACGTTATGTATTCTGTACACCGCAGGAAGTTCCAACCGATAAGCCACTGGGTTAATGATGGCAGAAATCCTAAAAGGCCCAATAAACCTTGGACCCAGTTTTAAAGATGGGATTTTGAGTTTTATGTTCTTCGTAGCTAACCACACCCATTCACCCACACACAGGTCCGGACCTGGCACGCGTCTACTGTCAGCCACCCGTTTGTACCTGGCACTCATGCTCAACAAACGCTGTTTCACCCACCTCCAGACTGATGACAATTGGGCTCCTAGCTGATCCTCCTCCGGGACACCCCCGGAGTCACCCTGACGTAAGGTACAAAACTGAGGATGTTGACCGTACACACAAAAGAATGGAGACTCTCCTGATGACTCTTGGCGGTGATTATTTAATGCGAATTCGGCCAGAGGAAGGAAAGTAGACCACTCCTCCTGGTTGTCGGACACAAAGCATCGTAAATACTGTTCTAGATTTTGGTTCATGCGCTCAGTTTGTCCATTAGACTGTGGATGAAACGCCGATGAATGTGACAACTTGATCCCCAACCTTGAGCAAAAAGCTTTCCAAAACCTCGCCACAAATTGCGTACCCCTATCAGATACTATGTCAGACGGTACTCCGTGGAGTCTGACCACCTCCTTCACAAATACCTGAGCCAACGTCTTAGCATTGGGCAAAGAGGACAACGCCACAAAATGCGCCATCTTTGAAAAACGGTCAACCACCACCAGGATGACCGTGTTCCCTGCCGAGGCTGGCAAGTCAGTGATAAAATCCATGGAGATTTCTGTCCATGGCCTATTGGGTACCCCCAGAGGCTGTAGCGTGCCAGCAGGACGGGTTCGGGGTGACTTAGCCCTAGCGCACGTGATGCAAGCTGCCACGTACGAGACCACGTCCTGCCGGATTTTGGGCCACCAGAAACGACGCGATACCAGCTCTAAGGTGCCCTTCACCCCTGGGTGACCAGCCAGTACCGAATCGTGGTGTTCCTTCAACACCTTAAGCCGAAGATGCAGGGGTACAAATGATTTGTTGGCGGGAAGTCCTGGTGGTACCTCCTCTTGGGCCTCGGCAATCTCCGCCTCTACCTCAGTCGTGAGAGCCGAGACCACTACCCCTTTCTGGAGGATGGGTACCGGCTCTTCCCGAGGTTCTCCCCCCCAGAAAATACCTAGACAAAGCATCCGCCTTGGTGATTTTAGCCCCGGGACGGTACGTCACAAGAAAATTGAAACGAGTAAAAAACAATGCCCAGCGAGCCTGCCTAGGAGACAGACGCTTGGCCGACTCCAGGTAGAACAGATTCTTATGGTCGGTGATAACTGTGACCTGGTGAGCCGCCCCCTCCAAGAAGTGTCGCCATTCCTCAAAAGCCAGTTTGATGGCCAACAACTCCCTGTTGCCGATATCATAATTCCGTTCGGCCGGCGACAGCTTCTTGGAGAAGTAGGCGCATGGATGCATCTCGCTCAAGGACGAGCCTTGAGACAGTACTGCCCCCACTCCCACCTCCAACGCATCAACCTCTACCACAAAAGGTTTAGACATGTCTGGTTGCACCAGAATGGGGGCTGAAGCAAAACTATTCTTCAGACGCTCAAATGCACGTATAGCCACCTCAGGCCAGTTCGCCAGATCGGCACCCTTTTTTGTCATGTCCGTGAGCGGTTTGGCGACAGTCGAAAAGTGTTTTATAAATTTCCTATAATAATTCGCAAACCCAAGGAACCGCTGGAGTGCTTTCAGACTCTCCGGCCTCTCCCATTGCAACACCGCTTGCACCTTAGCGGTGTCCATTTTAAAACCGGCTGCGGACACAATATATCCCAAAAAGGGCAACTCCTGGACAAAAAATAAACATTTTTCCAGCTTAGCATAGAGCTGGTTCTCCCGGAGCAACTGTAACACCTGCCTAACATGCTCCAAATGAGTGTCCCGATCGCTAGAATAAATGAGGATATCATCCAGGTATACAATCACAAATCTCCCCAGGACATGAGCAAATACATCATTAATAAAATGTTGGAAAACGGCAGGCGCGGTGGTCAACCCAAACGGCATAACCAGACTCTCAAAATGACCCTCAGGAGTGTTAAACGCCGTCTTCCACTCATCCCCCTGACGGACCCTTATGAGGTTATACGCCCCCTGAGGTCCAGCTTGGAAAACCATTTCGCCCCCGCTACCTGGTTGAACAAATCCGGGATCAACGGCATTGGGTAGGGATCACGGATAGTAATCTGGTTTAACTCTCGGAAATCCAGACACGGGCGTAACCCCCCATCTTTCTTCTTAATGAAGAAAAACCCCGCGGCTACAGGCGAGGACGAAGGCCGGATGTGACCTTTGCTCAGACTCTCCGCGATGTAGTCTTTCAGAGCTTGTCTCTCAGGACCAGAAATATTAAACATCCTGGCCTTAGGTAATTTGGCCCCGGGTTTTAACCTAATAGCACAGTCATAGGCTCAATGTGGAGGCAGTTCTGAGCAACCCTTCTCAGAGAAAACATCCGCGAAATCCTGCAAAGCCTCCGGCAGGCTGGGCGTCACGGCGGACACACATGTGGCCAAGCAATTGTCTTGGCAGAAACCACTCCATTGTACTATGTCCTGAGTTTTCCAATCAATTACCGGGTTGTGCCTGGACAGCCATGGAAAACCCAGGACCATTTGAGCTGGGAGATTACGGAGGACCCTACATGTAACCGACTCAGAATGTAGGACCCCAATGTGGAGTTTCACCTCTGCCACAAACTCAGTAATCTCCCCTTGAGGGAGGGGAACAGCATTAATGGTCACCACCTGTATGGGGTGAGGAAGTTTTTCGATCTTAAACCCGGCGGTGTGTGCAAACTCCTCATCTATGAGATTGGTGGCGGAACCGCTATCCACAAACACTGATATAGGTAGCTCTCTGCCAGCGATAATAACCTTGGCAGGGAGCATACATTGAGATACCATCATGGAGGATATGCATACGCTCAGTTGGGTCTCCTCCATACCCTCTGAGCTTAACAGTTTTCCGCCTGTGTGACCCTCTTAGGTAGTACCGGGCAAACGTTAACATAATGACCTCCTTTACCACAGTAGAAACATGCTCCGGGCTTCCGGAATCCCGGAGCGCGAGGCTGAACCTGTGCCACGCCAGCAATCTGCATAGGTTCAGGGGACTCATCTACTTCAACCACACCTGCACCTCTGTTTTCCCCCAGAGGTAGCGTCTCCTGTGCCCCCTGACGAAAACGGCGATCAATACGTATCACCAAACTCATGGCAGACTCCAATGATGCCGGAGTCTCATACATCAGGAGGGCTTGTTTCACCCTCCCTGATACCCCATGAATAAACTGGCTCCGCAGTGCTGGGTCATTCCACTGTGTGTCTACAGCCCAGCGGCGAAATTCCGAACAATAGTCTTCTGCCAAGCGCTCCCCCTGGCGGAGGGCGCGGATTTTAGATTCCGCTAGAGCCAGTCGGTCAGGGTCATCGTAAATGAGCCCGAGGGCAGAAAAAACATTATCGACCGAATGAAATGTAGCAGAGTCAGCTGGTAAGGAAAATGCCCATGCTTGGGGGTCACCACTCAGTAATGACAACACCAGCCCTACTCGCTGGGCCTCATTACCTGAGGATATTGGCCGCATGCGGAAGTATAATTTGCAGGCCTCCCGAAATACGACAAATTTGCTGCGATCGCCTGAAAATCGTTCTGGCAGCGGAAACTTCGGCTCTGCACCGATACCTGCAGATGCCGTTTGCACCTTTGCTACTACCAGGCCCTGCTGCTGAACTGCCCCTTTCAACTCGGAGACCTGTATGGACAGCGCCGCCAACTGGCGGGTTATGAAATCTAATGGATCCATGGACTCCTGAAAAAATGTGGGCCGATTATAATGTCACGGGGGGCTTAGTTCAACTAAGGCTGAAATACCCGGGGCCCCTGTGGTGTCCCTTTTACTAGGGGAAACCCTGTCTGACCCTCAACCCAGGGTTTTTGCTGAAGGTGCAAATGCCTGAGCCTCCGACCTTTCCTTATCTCCTGCTCAGCCCTGCACTTAACCCTCCACCCTCCACCCAGTGAGGAGTCACACCACCAAAGCTCCCACACAAATAATGACAGACAGGGAGAACTTAAACTGCACTGCGCCGCACACACACAGGAATAAACAGTAATGTGAACAGGGCACAACTAAACACAAATATGGGAAGGAGAAAGGATAACGACGGATCATACGAAACCAGATATGAATCTCTCTCTCTTGAACACCTCCACTCCAGACCGGAACCACTTGGTATGAAACACAAGCTATAATCGGCGACGCCCATATGCCAGTATGACTATTTAAAGACCGTGGGCGTGACTAACCTTCCAACCTGGTCTCCAGCAGGATTAACCCCCGAGAGCCTGAAGATCAAACCGGCGCCACTGAGGCTATAGTGGCTGGAGGTGGAACTACCTCTGCCTGCCGGATGCTGTGGTGTGAACAGCGTCCGACATGACATATAACACATCTACACCTGTACCATATGCATCTCAGTAATGCCATTCTCCTTGAAGATGTCCCTCTCTAAGGCTGGTTTCACACTAGCACTTTATCGTGCAGTGCATCGTGCAATATCGGTCGCATGCGCAATGGTCCCCTTTCTTTAAAATGGCGGGTGCAGTGTCTAGCGATTGCACGTGTGCCCCAACGTTTCAGTGCGCTGCGCATTTTCCTGGTGTGTGACCAGACGCGCCGGACGCTACATGCTGCATTTTTTGTTCCGCCCTTTGCCGTTAAATTGCACATGCGAGTGTCAGCGCACGCAATGTGCAAAAAAATAGTATTAGAGTCTATGGGGGCGCTGACGTGCGCAGTGTAGTGCGCATGTCAACGCTTTGCAAGCGCGCGCGATTTCAGAGTAAGCAATGTCTAGACAATTGGTAAATCCACCCCCTAAACAAGCAACATTATTTTGGTGGAGGGGAGATAAAAGAAGGGCTTTGTAGTGCCACATCATCACTCTCCAGACAGACAGCAAGACAGGACAAGACACCCACCCAGCCAGTGAGTATCCATTAGTTTGGAGAACACAGCAGTTTTAATGTGAGTATTCTAAAACCAATGTATGTGAGCCTGTCCTTTAAAATATATAATGTACTAATGCTGTTTTTTTCCCCAGCATGTCTTCTGGATCAGAATATTCTCCTACCAGGCAAGAATTGGCAGACGCAGATCGTGAGGTGAGTATAATGCTGCGTTTGTGTAAGTATACCTGCCTCTACAAATGGGTAATTATTTCTGTTCTTTTTCAGACCTCAGTATCGGACCAGCCAAGTGAGCGTGAACAGCCGGAGCTGCGTCCACAAGGCACGGCGGGAAGGAGACGCACTGTAAGGATCCCTTTTTTCGTTTTTTTGCCTAATAATGTTTTGTATTCCTGTTTTTCTGGCCTGCTTTTCTCCCCTTTTTTTTTCATCTATATCATTCTCCACAACTTCAAAGATTCTAAATGTATTTCTTTTCTAGGTTCCACAACGGGATGAAGACGTGTATCTCGACAATGAGAAAATCATCAGCCTTGTCCAGGAGCATGTTCTGTTGTGGGACAGCCGTGACCAGCAGTACAAAGACATTGTGGTGACCCGGCAGCTCTGGAATGAAGTGGCCACAGCGTTGATGGAGGGCTGGGACAGCGCCTCTTCAGCTGTCAAAAAGGCATTCAGTAAGTATTTCTCTGTTGTGCGATGCTGCATTGACTCTTGTTCCTGATGATACTTGTGTGTTTATTGCAAGACATATACTTGCATTAAACACACGTGTTCTCAGGTTCAATAGTGTATGCATTGTTTTTTGTCATGCTGTATATTTCATGGTTCACTATTGTTTCTGATGATACATGTGTGTTTAGTGCAAGAGATATACTTGCAGTAAACACACAAGTGTCCTCAGGTTCAATAGTGTACGCAATGTGTATTGTCAGGCTGTATATTTCATGCTTCACTCTTGATCCTGATGATACTTGCGTATTTCCTGCAAGTATATATCTTGCAATAAACACACAAGTGTCCTCAGGTTCAATAGTGTATGTATTGTGCATTGTCATGCTGTATATTTCGTGCTTCACTCTTGTTCCTGATGATACATGTGTGTTTATTGCAAGATATATACTTGCAGGAAACACACAAGTGTCCTCAGGTTCAATAGTGTATGCATTGTGTATTGTCATGCTGTATATTTCATGTTTCACTATTGTTCCTGATGATACATGTGTGTTTAGTGCAAGAGATATACTTGCAGTAAACACACAAGTGTCCTCAGGTTCAATAGTGTATGCATTGTGTATTGTCAGGCTGTATATTTCATGCTTCACTCTTGTTCCTGATGATACATGTGTGTTTATTGCAAGATATATACTTGCAGGAAACACACAAGTGTCCTCAGGTTCAATAGTGTATGCATTGTGTATTGTCAGGCTGTATATTTCATGCTTCACTCTTGTTCCTGATGATACATGTGTGTTTATTGCAAGATATATACTTGCAGGAAGCACACAAGTGTCCTCAGGTTCAATATTGTATGCATTGTGTATTGTCATGCTGTATATTTCATGCTTCACTCTTGATCCTGATGATACTTGTGTGTTTATTGCAAGATATATACTTGCAGGAAACACACAAGTGTCCTCAGGTTCAACAGTGAATGCATTGTGTATTCAATTTGTTGGGATGCCGCATTGACTGTTTGACAAGTTCACTCAGGTGTGTGTTGATACAGATGTTACCATCAGTACATTGTATAATATAATTTTATTTTTATTTGACATTTTTTCAAGAGTGAACAAAGTCCGCACACGTTAGCGCTCGATGAAGGACCGCTTCAACACTGATGTTCGTGCTGAGGGACAGGTTCGCAGTGGCTCAGCGGTAAGGACAAGAACCAAGTAGCGCTATCATCGCACGTTGGAATTCTTACGACCAGTCCTTGCCACCAGCGCGTAAGTATATTTTAAAATTTTTTTTTGTTTTTATTGAACCTAATCGTTCCTTTTCTATTCCACAGCTGATCCGTCTTGAAAATGCTTGATACTAATGTTTAACTTTTGTTTCCACAGCACCTGGAGCAGCACCCTGCAACCTGTCCCGGGAGCGATTTTTCATCGAACGACCTCGGACCTGTCCCAGCCATCCGACAGCCAGGAAGCAAGTTGCAGGTCAGCAACTCAGACAACTGGTGACCAGGAAGCTGGTCAATCAGGTGTTCCCCTGTCCCAGGTCTCTACCACTGGTTATGCTGGCACTACCCGCCAGAGGCAGAGGGCCTTGGACAGGCCTGTCTTGCCCGAGTTCATGCACTTGAGCGAGGCCTTTCATGCCAGCCTCAAGACGCTGTCTGAAAGAGTGGAAAGTGGTTTTTCACTAATGGAACGTGGTTTTAACTACATGGAACACCTCTTCCACTCTTCCGCACAGCGCCTTGACCGGCTGGAGACCGACCTCAATAGACCAGCGCACCATTTCTTTAGTAAAATTGAATGGGGCATGGCGGATCACCTTAGTCCTGAGCAACAGCTGACTGTGTTACACGCCTGCAACACTGCTTACTTGCAGGCTATGCAGCAGAATCAGTACGTGCAGCAGTCAGTGTTGTCATTCCCACCTGTGCCACCACTGACTCGCTTCACCACAGTACCGATTTCTGCTGCATATCAATGCACGGCCACATGCATTCCTAGCCAAGCCGGACACTATACACCACTATACAACACAAATGCCGAGTGCTGATGGACACTCCACCACCGCCACCACCATGTCAAGCGCTGCTCCGGTCTGGAGCACCAGTATTGCCACGGTGACATCATCTTGGCGAACAAGCGCAAAATCATCTTGGGCCACAGCAACCTCTTCTCCTGTTTGGAGCACAGAGAGAACATCATCTCCGGATGCGAGCACTGCCACTTCTCAACTGTATGAGAGCACCGCCACAACTCCTCACCATTCAAGGACCACCACCACCACCCCTCTTCAGAGGAGCACCGCCACCACCCCTCTTCAGAGGATCACTGCCACCACTACTCTTCAGAGGAGCACCGCCACCACTTCGCCTCCTCATAGCACCGCCACCACTCCTCATCAGAGGAGCACCGCCACCACTTCGCCTCCTCATAGCACCGCCACCACTCCTCATCAGAGATGCACCGCCAACACTTCGCCTGATAGGAGCACCGCCACCACTTCTCCTACCAGAAGCACCACACACAATTCATCTTCGATGAGCACCGACACCACAATTTCTCCTGCAAGGAGCACCACCAGCACCACCACCGAGCACCCTAGGGGAGACCCACATTCATTATTTTTTTCATCACGATCACGATCCACCAGCTCTAGGAGGTCAAGTAATGTAAGGCGGTCACACGGTGGTAGTCGGTCCAGGCTGGTGACTCCTGCCCCAAAGAAGACCAAGAAACAAAAGACTTTGGTAGTCAGTCCGCCCTCTCCTTCTTTCTCAACCTGCCTCCTTTTCCTTCCCCCACTAATTTAGTAGCCCCTTCACCTAGAACCCCGTCCTCAATTTCCAGCCATTCCTCGTCTCTCCACACCCCTAAAGTATCCCATTATTCCCACAAACATCCTTCAAAGGGAAAATATTTTTTTTTAATTTTTAACTTAAAAAATAAATGTTGAATACTTTTTTTTCAAAAAAAGGTTTGGTTAATGTGTCTTTTGCCGCCTACACACACTGCGCCCTACACACACTGCGCTGTACAGTTTGCGTTTTTGTGAACACATAGCTCCATTAATGACACATGTTTCGTGTGTCAATCTTGGAGATATGTGTTGTCACAAACACAAATCTATATGACTTGCAATTTCCAAATCCCCACAGTCTCTTTTCTCAGGTAATATCGCACAGACTGAATAGAGGATGGTGTTGAGTGCAAGGCCTATCTATTGTTATCTTGCCTTGTATCCTTAACAGTTAATCTACTATGGTGTTTTTTAACATCATTTAAGTGTTTGGAATACAATCCCAAGTTATTATAGATAGACCTTGTAAATAACCCCATCCTCTATTCAGTGTGTGTTTATAAACTGAGGAGATGATGTGGAAAATACACGCCATATGTTCAGTAACCTGGCCTTGTATCATAATTTTAAACTGAAAAAGACAGAGTAGACTACAGGTATAAACACAGGCTTTTTATTAACATACAACCAAAAAAATTGCTTACACCATTTGCTTTTGCCAGGCCACCCGTTCTACATCTGAGTTGAAGTAGGCCGCAAATTGGTCCCTCATTTTCCCTACTTTAACAGATGACCTGAGAGGGTGCTGATTAAATTCTGGCAAGGGGTTAGGAGCGGCATCATCGAGTTCAAAATGCGGGTGCTCTCTAACCATCACAAAATTGTGCAGAACAACACAGGCCTTCACCACCTCATCCACGGTTTCCAGTTTAAGATTAATGGCTGTGCCGAGAATGCGCCATCTGGACACATGTATACCAAAGGCACACTCTACAGTTCTTCTTGCCCTGGTCAGCCTGTAATTAAAAATTTGTTTGGTGTGGTCCAAGTCCCGGCTGGAGTAGGGTTTGAGGAGGTTTTGGCACATCTGGAATGCCTCATCCCCAACCATTACAAAGGGCTGTGGCGAACCTTCGGTGTTGGGAAGAGGCCGTGGCATGGGGAAATTGAACTGGTTGCCATACAACCTCCGGCCCATGTCTGATTTCTTAAAAGCCTGGGAGTCATTTCCACGGCCAAATGCCCCAATGTCCACTGCAACAAACTTACAGTCTGCATCAGAAATGGCCATGAGTACTGTAGAGAAGTACTTTTTATAGTTGTAGTACTCTGATCCAGTTCTCTTGGGTTTTATAATCCTGATGTGTTTCCCATCCACCGCACCCAAACAGTTAGGAAAATTGAAGACAGTCCAGAATCTTTTGGCATTTTCATGCCACTTTTCCACGGTGGGCAGGGGCATAAATTCTGGACAGAGAACATCCCACAAAGCCCGGCAGGTGTCCGCAACTATTCCAGACAAGGTGGATATTCCTAGCCGATACTGGAAGTGCAGTGAAGAGAGTGTCTCTCCAGTAGCCAGGAATCTGTGACACAAAGAAACAACAAAAATTAATATTTGTGTATATGGATTTTTACCACACCCAAAAACACACAAAAAAGGGCATACCAATGAATAAAAATGCATCTTTTTCTTTAATAAATGGTAGAAAAATAATGGTGCAGCCTTTGGTTAAGTACATGGCAGTTCAAGAATTCTGCCAGAATAGAATAGTACATCAGAGAACAAATAAAATTAGGCAGGCATTGGTTTTGCAATACTACGTACCGTATTATGACCAGGAGCCGTTCCTCGGGAGGAATCACAGGACAGAGCTGTGTTTCCTGTCTCCGGATGACATCTTGTACACGACCAAGCAAATACATGAAGCTTTGTTGGGACATCCGTGTGCAAACAGTAAATTTATCCGGGTTTGAATGTAGCTCGCTGTAGAGGGTGTGGTATGCTCCACGGCTCTCCCGGAGTTCAACAATTGGATGAATCCACAAACGCCGCCGCTGCCATCTTTGCTGTCTCTCTCT
This sequence comes from Dendrobates tinctorius, assembly GCF_039654945.1. Taxonomy (NCBI): domain Eukaryota; kingdom Metazoa; phylum Chordata; class Amphibia; order Anura; family Dendrobatidae; genus Dendrobates; species Dendrobates tinctorius. Next base: position 2,003,392 of record NW_027361808.1, on the reverse strand, counting down.
CCTTTTGTTCATGGCAAGCAACTTCATAAGCCTGAGCCATCCTGATGTCCAGATCCAAGGTGAAGTGAAAACTCTTCCAGCGCAGATCCATGTCGTCAAGAAAAACAACAAGCAAATGTGAAGAATAGCTGTAAACAGGGTCTATATAAATAATTCCAATAACACACGCCCACTGCTGTCCAATTGGTGGAGTCTGTTGCACTAATTGGTCAAGGATTATTACTCCTGTGATTGTGACATCATGCGCAATAAAAACGCAAACGCATGAAAAACGCTTTAAAACGCATACAAACGCTGCGTTTTTTTGCTTAACGTGCACGATGAGGCGAGAAAAAAACGCAGCGTTTACAAGCGTTTGTAAGCATTTTTGTCATACGTTTGATGTGCGCACGAAAAGCAGCGCAAAAAAATGCTAGTGTGAAACTAGCCTAAGGCCCCTAAGAAAATGTTGATCTACGAGGGGGCATATGAGGCCCCAATAGCCGTTCCTTGTAGCTGGAGGTAAGTATGGAGGTTGACTTTAAAGATGTTATGCTTAAGGACATATTACAGGAGGATGAGAAGCAGATCAATGAGAGCTAGTTCTAAATTACTTTATCTAAGATACCATGGTGCTGCCCTGAGGCCATCTTCGTGTCTGATGGAGTTATATAGAGCCTCTACATCAGCCATTACCATAATCATATGGTCTTCCAAGTAGAGATGGTTAGCTTTATGTTTTGACATATATTTAATCTTTGGTTTTATATTTTGACATATCCATTGACCCCACCCATTTTTTCATTTTTTTCATTATGTTTGCTGTGTCTTCCCCCTCCTTCCTTGCTGTTTTTTGCCCTGTCTTTTTATATTGTTTTTATGCTTAACTAATAAAAATGAATGTTTTCATATTTATTATTATTGTTGTTATCTCTTCTTATCTAACAACCTATACTGTATAAGACCATGTTGTGTTACAGTGTTACGTGATCTCTTAAACTGCAAAAAAGCTTTTAAAAATTTTGTAGACCTTCATTTCTCAGACATACAGTGTTACTTTCTCTGTGAATATTTCTGTGATTTCAGTGAACAAAAGAGTTTAAAAATTTTGTAGGCCTCCATTTCTCAGATATACAGTGCTACGTGGTCTGTGAACATTTCTGTGGTCTCTAAAACTGAGAAAAAGCATTGAAACATTTTTCTGGATTGAATTTGATTGGCATCTATACACTTTTGCATTCTTTCTGCTACATTATGGTGAGGAAAAGAATGCTTTCAGAGGGAAAAGCAAGACAATCTTTTAGTTATGATACCGTTTAATGGCTAACAAAAATAAAATAAATGTTGTAACAAAAGGCAAGCTTTCGAGACTTCTTAGGTCTATTCCTCAGTCATGATATAACAAAGTTTCTGAAGAAATACAAATATATGAACAAACAAAAAAAAGAGGCATGGTATATTAAATGAACATTTAAAAAACAAAGAAACTAAGCTCACAGAATGAATCCTCAATTGGAATAGATTAGTGGTGTGAAAGTTTTATAGTCCCGATATCCAATTAAGATCAGAGGCCTGGTGCCCTCAACTTCTTTGGAGCAGATTCCTCATATTCTGTAGTGAGTCATAAATCCTCTTGACAGATTTAATCATGTGTGGATGGAATCAAAGACTCTAATAAATTTGTATCCCCAAACCCTGTGATGTTTTTGTGATTTAAAGTTGCCTTTTAACATGACAACTTTCTTATTGTTTATGTTGTGTCCTGGACCACAGAAATGTTTGTCCTCTAGTAAATAGTTTTTTTTATCTGTAATTGTGTGGCGATGAGACCTCATTCTTTTTCTCAGTTTATGTCCTGTTTCTCTGACATAGAGGTCCCCAATAGGACACGTGCACAGAATTAAGTATATCACATTGGATGAACAAAGTGTGAATATCCTGGGAATCCTGCTGTGTGTTGGGAATTTATTACAATGGGGTTAACTCACAAAAGCCACTTTGATTGCTGCAGGTGACCAATTTTTAATTTTATTAAAAATAAACTTGGCTTTAAGAGACCTAGCAATTGCATAATGGGTAAGGCATACATTAAGGGATGGGAAGTGGAAGTGCTGATAATGGCGCATCAAGATGCCAAGGACGTGGAACAGGTGCAACTACGCCTGTTGCTGGAGTACAAGAAGCATACCCATCCACGATACATAGGTTCCTGTCCCAATTTGCAGGGAGGCACTGTACACCACCTCTGAAGCCAGAGCAGTGCAAACAGGTGGTCGGTTGGATAGCAGATAATATTTCCAGCAGGCTTGGCAGCACCACACAGTCTTCCAGTCTCTGCAGCCTAAAGTCTGGATCACTTAATCCTCACCCTGATCCTTCTTCCCAGAAGACCAGTGATCCCACACTAGGACACTCCGAGGTGCTGTTTACCACAACATTTCTTCATTATGGCATCTCAACCTGCATGCTCCAAGAGAGCCATGATAACATGCAGTTTAGTGATGCACAAAAGAGCAGCCATGGCCACAAGAACATGACGGTGGGGAACAGCAAATTTGGGATTAGGAGGAGGAAGATGATGATGAGACAAAGTTGCAGCTAAGTCTTGTTGTTAGGTCATGAAGTCAGGAGGACCAGTGTGCAGTGGTGGAAGATAAGGTGTTGGATGACGAGGTCACTGACCCAAATCTGGGAAGCTGGCATGCAGAATGAGACCAGCAGTGCTGAGAGGAAGAGATCAGCAGAACCGAAACAGACAGGAAGAGGCAGTGGGGTGACCAGAGGGACAAGGCAGGCAACTGTTCTGCAAAATACCAACTGTCCTGAATTTCTCCATCAAAGAGTTAGGTGTTCCCCAGTTTGATACTTTTTTTAAAGAGAATTCTGAGACAAACAAAATGGCCATTTCCAACCTGCGCCATGCAAAGCAGGAACGTCATCTAAGCACCTGACTCGGTAGCCAGAACATCTGGGTACACAATTGGTGCCATCGGGTGACACTAATGACACCTCTGTGATAGCTGCTTTCTGATCCTCTGTTTAAAACAGTGACGCAGATGCCTCTTGCCCTGAACATATCCTTGCACATTCTGACTTAGAATTCCCTTATAATGGTAATTGCTTTTCCCAGGACAGTGTTCAACTGTCCCTACCCGAGGCCTTGGAACGAAAAAAATATTCCCAGCCACCCACCGGCCCAAATGCTAAACGGGCACATTTCGAGGCTGCTTGCTATGAAAATGATGCCATTTAGGCAGGTAGACATGAAGAATTTCGTCTGACTCATGGCAGCAGCTGTCCCTCGGTACTCGGTCCTCAGCCACAACTTTTTCTACCAGTGTGGCATCCCCAACTTGTACCAGCATGTGTCCAGGAACATCACCTTGCCAATGCACTTACTGGAATTGTCCACTTAACAACCAACATGTGGACAAGCACTTGTGGCCAGAGGTGCTACATTTCCCTGATGGCACACTGGGAGAACATTGTGGAGGCTGTGGCTGAGTCACACCCTGTCACTCCATGCTAGCAGTGTCATCAGGGAATGGGACATAGGCTGCCATTAAACCTCTGTCCCATCCCCTGATCACGCCGCTAGTGTGGTGAAACATGTTGGGGGACACTGGTGCTAAAATTTGTTGTTCTATTCTGCCAGTATGTATTAGCATACTGGGTGCTATACACTTTATAAATATAAATTGGCAGGAATACTGCGTAAAATAACTGGAGACTTCCGAGATAGATTAGGGACAAAACGTTTTATACCCTTTGTATATACTTTATTGTAATTAATAGAAATAAAAGTTAAATTTTATGGTTTTCTAGTGAGGGTTTATTTGGGGTTCTCCCCAATTTGGAAATTATATATATCCCTCCAAAGACCATAATATTTCCGCCACTATTTTTGCTGTATATAACCCTACATTTTTTTTTTCAAAATGTTATTATTATACAAATCACTCATAGACTATTCTGTGGTCTAGAGTACATTTTGCTGCTATATAAGCCTAAAAAAATGGTTCAAAATTTTATCATTATTATATTGCTCACCCACAGGGTATTCCGTGGTCTAGATTACATTTTGTTGGCATTTAACCTTAGTAAAACTTGTACAAAATTTATCAGTATCATATTGCTCAACAATAGAGTATTGCATCTTCTTGGGTACAAATAGTTGCTATATAAGCCACCAAAAACTTGTTCCAAATTTATCAATATCATATTACTCACCCATAGGGTATTCCGTGGTATGGAGTCCATTTCATTGGTATATAACCCTCAAAAAACTTATTCAAAATTTATCTGTACTAGATTGCTCACCCATAGGGTATTACATCTTCTGGGGTACATTTAGTTGCTACAAAATAATCAAAAAACTTGTTCAAAAATGTATTTGTACTATATTGCACATCCCTAGAGTATTACATCTTCTTAGGTACATTTAGTTGCTATGTATGCCTCCAAAAACTTGTTCGAAAGGTATCAATATCAAATTGCACAATAATAGGATAATACATCTTCTTATGTACATTTAGCTGCTATATAAGCCTCAAAAAGCTTGTTTCAAATTTATTGATATCATATTGCTCATCCATAGGTTATTACATCTTCTTGGGCACATTTCGTTTGCTATATAAGCCTATTTATCGGTATCTCGTATATTGCTCACTTATAGACCATTCCATGGTCTGGAGTCCATTTAATTGGTATATAAGCCTCAAAAAACTTGTTCAGTATTTATCTGTATTAGATTGCTCACCCATAGGGTATTGCATCTTCTTGGGCACATTTTGTTGCTATATAAGCCTCAAAAAACTTGTTAAAAAATTTATCTGTATTATATTGCTCACTTATAGACTATCCCGTGGTCTGGAGTAGTTTTCACTGCTGTATAAGCCTCAAAAAATTGTTCACAATTGTATTTTTAATTTATTGCTAATCCATAGGGTAGTCCGTGGTCTGGATAACAATTTTTTTGTATTTAATCCTCAGAAAACTTGGTCAAAAATATATCAGTATTATATTGCTCAACAATAGGACATTACATCTTCTTGAGTACATTACACTGTACTTTACATCTTTGCATCGCCCATTCTGCACGTTATCAAGCGTATGTTAGATTCTGCCATTTTAGTTTACCGGTAGTTTAATTTGTGGTTTCTGAATAAATACAATAAATTTTGCATTATTTTAGGTGTGCGCATCACCATTGTATTTCTGTTTTCCTTGTGATGTTTTCAAGTTGATACATGTTGAGGCACCCTGTCATGACATACATAAGAGACAGAAGATTCGGCACTGATCCTTAACCCCAAAGCAGTTCCATGACTGCTATTCAAGTCGAAAATCACACAGTGGACCCGTTGAAGCGCAAGTGCGTGAAACGGCCGTTGTCCACTCTCTGTACGTTCCTCCCATGCCATTGCCTTTTAATCAATAAAGAATTTTCAAGACAGAACGGTGAGTGCCATCACTTTTTTTTCTCTTTTGTACAAAATCCTGTCATGACATAGTGGCTGTGCATCCATATTGCTAGTATTACAAAGTTAACACTCCCTGCTAATCTTATGAACTCAGTTCCTGAGCATGCACCATGTGGAAGCCCTAATAGGATGGCACTTAACATCTCAGCAGGTTAAAGGAAATCTGTAAATAGATTTATGGCACCTGAACTACTGGTTGCATGAACCAGACACTGGCTGCGCAATATCAGATAGATATGTTTTCTTCTGAAAAACAATTTGAAAACTTAATCTGAAACTCACTTTGAAAAATCCAGCCAGGAACTATGTGTTTCTCTCCGCCCCGCTCCAGTTGATTGACAGGTATCTTCCTATGTTTGGACATGGGTAGAGCTCTATAAGTCATAGGGATGGGGAGAAGCCGAATCTAGACCAAATTGGAATAGGCAACCGATGCAATTTGTGCCAAGCCGGCTTTTCAAGATATGTTTACGTTGAACGCTATGCAGTGTTTCAGAATAAAATTTTCTTGGTTACAATCTCGTAGCCAGGCTCTGAGTCATACTTCTTATGGGTTTGGCAGTATAAATCTGATAACAGGTTCTCTTGTAACATTGATATAGACTTTGATCTATGTGAACTATCTGACTATGATTTAACACACAAGTTTTGCTCTTGTTGAAATTATATCAAACAGTTGCAACCATAGCAATTTGCAAAATCAATGCCCATAAATGAATCAAAAGATACTGAACGCTATAAATCTTTTAACAGAAAAATTGGCTGAAATAATGGTAATGAAAGGTAATCGTGACTGGTTTAGCATAAGTTACTGTACATGTAATAATTTTCATAAGGTGGCTTGTACAAAGAGTTATTTGTGCAATCATTTGCTACCCCTCACTTTAATTTTTGTCAGCTTCACATTACACATTTACATAACTTTTCTGTAACCATATAAACATGCATTCAATGACAGACAACCATTCTCTCAAACAAACATCCTTTGAAAGAAGTTGTCCTATAAACAAAGTACATTTTAACTCCTTATCAACCACTGATACGCCTTTTAACGGCGGTAGTTAAGGGTACTTAAACCACAGCGCCTGTGGAAAAAGTGTACAGCACCCCCCAGAGTTGGATTTTCTCCAAGGTCTCGGCGATTGCCATTATTATACTTTTGCGATTGCCATTATTAACCGTATAACAGCGACCACAAAAAAAGCCGCAATTTTGCATTTAATTTCTTTCTCCTCTGAAATGATCGCACATCAGAGGAGAGAGAAATAGGGTCCCCAAACCCCCTGGTTCCTCCCGGTGTCCTCAGGCCCTTCTGCCTACTCCGGTGGGCGCCGCCATCTTGGTCCGGAAAGAAAATGGCAGGCGCATGCGTAGTGCGTCCACCGAATCTGCCGGCCGGCAGATTCCATTCATTCATTCAATGTACATTTTGATCACTGTGATAAACCCTATCACAGTGATCAAAACGAAAAAATAGTAAATAACCCTCCCTTTATCACCCCCTTAGTTAAGGAAATATAATGAAATAAAGAAAATATATTTATTTTCATTTTTCCATTAGGGTTAGGATTAGGGTTAGAATTAGGGTTAGGGTTGGAATTAGGGTTAGGGTTGGAATTAGGGTTGGGATTAGGGCTAGGGATTAGGATTAGGGCTAGGGATTAGCATTAGGGTTGGGATTAGGGTTAGGGGTGTGTTGGGGTTGGGGTTGGAGCTAGAATTGAGGGGTTTCCACTATTTACCAATTTTGTGGGTCTAATTTCTCCTTTTACCCTTGGGAAAATAAAAAAATTGGGGCTAAAAAAATCACTTTTGTGGAAAAAGATTTTTTATTTTCATGTTTCTGCGTTATAAGCTTCTGTGAAGCACTTGGGGGTTCAAAGTGCTCACCACACATCTAGATAAGCTCCTTGGGGGGTCTAATTTCCAAAATGGGGTTATTTATGAGAGGTTTCTACTGTTTAGGCACATCAGGGGCTCTACAAACGTAACATGATGCCCGCAGAACATTCCATCAAAGTCTGCATTCCAAAATGGCGCTCCTTCCCTTCCGAGCTCTCCCATATGCCCAAACAGTGGTTCCCCCCACATATGGGGTATCAGCATACTTAGGAGAAATTGCACAACAACTTTTGTGGTCCAATTTCTCCTGTTAGCCTTGGGAAAATAAAAAATAGCAGGCTAAAAAATCATTTTTGTGAAAAAAAATGATTTTTTATTTCCACATCTCTTCGTTATAAGCACTTGGGGGTTCAAAGTGCTCACCACACATCTAGATAAGTTCCTTAAGGGGTCTAGTTTTCAAAATGGGGTCACTTGTTGGGGGTTTCCACTAATTAGGCACATCAAAGGCTCTCCAAACGCAATATGGCATCCGATCTCAATTCCAGCCAATTCTGCTTTGAAAAAGTCAAACGGCGCTCCTTCCATTCCAAGCCCTGCCATGCACCCAAACAGTGGTTTACCCCCACATATGGGATATTGATGTATTCAGGAGAAATTCCACAAATTTTGTGGTTCCTTTTCTCTTTTTTTTGTAAATTCTTTATTTTCAAGTTTAAACCACACCATTAAACAAAACACCAATACACAGAAACATCTGGCGAAGTATTGATTAGGGGTTGGTTTAGGGTGGGGGGAGGAAAAAGGGGAGGGAAATGTAGGCAGGGAAAGAGAAGGGAGAAGAAAGGGAAGAGGAAAAGGGGATACATAATGATGAACAGTATCAACAACATCAACAAAATGTAATTGGCGGCATGAGCACAAGCATTCAATGGGTGTACTTTAGAAAATAACATATGTGGGCTTTCTTGTTGGAACAGTAAGGCCAGGAACACTAGTATAAAGGCCATCAGGTCAAGGAAGACTTTAAATGACACTAAATCTCTTAAGGAGGATTGTCCTCTAGATATCTAGTCCACGGGGCCCAGTTCGACACATAAGATCTATGGTTAAAAATCTCCCAGCTACACAGCTCCTCCAAGCGAGAGATTTGATTTATTTTAACGTGCCATTCCTCCATCGTGGGGGGGCTAAATCTTTCCAATGTGTAACTATTAGCTGTTTTGCCGCGCTTAACATCAATGGGAAAAGACCATGCTTTTTTGGTAGAAAATCCTTTGACGGACATGAAAGAAGAGCTTCCGTAGCTCTAAGATTAACCTTTATTAGTTGTAATTTTTTGAGAACTAATTCAACGCCATCCCAAAAATTTCTCAGTTTAGGGCAGTCCCAAAATATATGTGAGTGGTGTCCTCCAGAATTGAGGCATCGCCAACAAGCGTCATAGTCGGCAAGACCCATCTGAAAGAGCTTTGCTGGAGTCAAATGCCACCTGGTTAATATTTTATAGGAATTTTCCTGCAGGAGTACACACCTGGAAAAGCCCCGAGCACTGGACAGCATTCTAGATATTTGGTCCTCTGTAAACGTAGTGTTGAGTTCCATTTCCCAGGAGTAAATAAATGAGGGTTTAAAATGTGTATTCGGAGAAGTAAAGTGTGAATAAATGCGAGATAAAATTTTTAGCCGCGGAGGTGGAAGTTTGATCATAATATCCAACCAGGACTAATTGGATTTAGTCGGGAATTTCAGTCTAAATTGTAAAAGAGTACGTCGAATGTGTTGGCTTTGAAGAAAATTTGTTGGTTGAGCCATTGCACTTTGTGGCCAAACCCCTCTTTGCAGAATTTTATTACCATAAAAGTTACTCAAAGTTTCTCTAGGTAGGGTAGACCATAAATTATATTGATCCTGAAAATCTAACTCTATCAGATAGGGTACTGAGCCGATCGGTGCCAACATTGAGGGAAAAGTGTCCACCGGGAGTTCTCCCATCACCAATCGTTTAATACGCAATGTAGTTAAGGTTATCTCGTCTAGCCTAAAGGTACTGTCACACTTAGCGATGTACCAGCGATCCCGACCAGTGATATGACGCAGTCACGATCTCTGGTACATCGCTAAGTGGTCGCTAGTGAGTTGCCATACAGGCAGATCTCACCAGCGACATCGCTGGGGACGGGGGTCGCTACTTACCTGTCACACTAGGCGATCCTGCGTCCTCCCGCCCGGCTCCACGCTCGTCGCTCGTCTCTCCACAGGAAGCGCCGCAGGAAGCTGACAACGAGAAACAGTCCAGGACGCTCTCGCGCGATCAGCAATAACCAGCGGTGGAGCGGGTTGTAGGTAAGTATCACACACAGCGATATCGCTAGCAATATCGCTATAACGTCACAAGTTATAGCGATATTGCTAGCGATATCGCTTAGTGTGACAGTACCTTTAGAGTGATTGGTGGTTTAGCTTTAGTCCAGAGATAAGGTAAACCTCTCGCGCCCAATAGAGCCAGGTCATCACCATCCCCCTCTCCACCTTCAGCACAGGACACCACCTTTAACCATCTACTAAGGTGAATAGCCTTATAGTATAAAAGGGGGTCCGGGTCCCCCAATCCTCCAGAGGAGATAGGGTAAGAAAGAAGCCTATATGGCAACCTAGCTGGTTTTGATTTCCAAATAAATTTTCCTATTAGTGATTTTAACGATCCAAAAAAGGTCAGGGGTATCTGAATCGGGACCATGTTCATGGCATACAATATTAGAGGCATTATATATGACTTGAACACATTAATACGACCCATCCAGGATAATGTGGGTAGGTTATATTTTTGCATCAGGTTTTTGACCTTTTAAATTAAAGGAATGAAGTTACTTTGAAATAAGTTGGCGGGGTCTCTAGTTATTGATATTCCCAAATATTTAATAGAGTTATTAGCCCAGGAGAATTGAGTCTGTGTACGAATGGTGGAGGTGTGAGAGTGGGGGAGAGTAATGCTTAACACTTCAGATTTTGCTAAATTAATTTTAAAATTAGAGAGGAGGCCAAATTGGTGAAAAGCTTGAAGGATGATCGGGAATGCCTGGGACGGGTTGGAATTAAGGAAAAGCAGATCATCTGCGAAAGTTAATGTTTTCAGTGACCTCCGACCCACTGACAACCCCTCTATGCGTTGGTCTTGTCTGATGCTTTGTATAAAAGTTTCTATAACTAAAATGAACAAGGATGGCGACAAAGGGCATCCCTCCCTAGTCCCGTTGTTAATCTCAAAACTGTTTGACAGGGTGCCGTTAATCCTGACCTTGGCCGTCGGGTGAGAATAAAGCGAAAGAACTGCTGCTATATACTGAGGGGGGAAGCCAAACTTAATCATTACCTGTTCCATGAACCTCCAGCTCACTCTGTCAAAAGCCTTCTCGGCGTCCGTTGACAGAAGTACTAAAGGAACATCCCGGGTCTTAGCAAACATTATGGACTGAATGGCTCTAGTAGAATTCTCCTTCCCTTCCCTGCCTTTCACAAAGCCCGCTTGATCAGCATGGATTAGTTTAGGTAAAAAATTGCTTATTCTGCACGCTAATATTTTAGCCCACATTTTGATGTCTGCGTTAAGCAATGATATCGGTCTGTAGCTAGCGCACAAATTGGGGTCCTTACCCTCCTTCGGGAGAACTGTGATATAAGCCTCCACGGATTGTTTAGGGGGGAGCTGGCCCTCCAAATAGGAATTAAACAAGGACACCAGTTGGGGTAATAATGATTTTATAAATTTTTATAACAAATAATGGGAAGACCATCTGGGCCCGGGGCCTTTCTGTTCGGAATGGTAGAGAGAGTATTTAGAATTTATTTGGGAGTAACTGGAGCGGTCAGTAGGGATTGGCCTTCAAGGGTTATTTTTATCATGCTTACCCTTATCTGCAGGAGTGTAGCGTGACTGGTCAGCGGTCCCGGCGTTGGGGAAGGAACTCAGACCATGGGGCTGTCAGAGGGACCAGTGCAGGAGCACAGCTTGGCTGCAGGACCTAGCACCACATGACCTGTGATGTCAGAGGGGGCGGAGCTTATCGCAGGGACGCTGAAGTGACAGGCAGAGGGCTCAGAGAGCCAGGGTTTATACAGTAGCAATGGTCGGGCAATCCAGAAGTCATACACAGGAGAATCAATGGTACAGAGTCAGGCAGAGCAAGAATGGTCAGGGAAGCAGGAGGTCAGGCACGGGTCGGGCTGCACGGTACAAAATCAGAAAGTCAGAGAGTAGTCTAGGGGAGCCAAAGGTCAGAACACGGGTCGAGCAGGACGGCACCAAATCAGGAAGCCAAGAGACAAAAAACAAAATCCAGACAAGGGCATACACACCACAAACACAGAAACAGGCGAGAGGCACTTAGCAAAGGCAGGGTCGGACAGACTCAAGTATGAAGTATAAACGACAGGGAAGGTTGCTCGCCTGTGGCCATAAATACCCTCCTTGAGACCAAAGAGAGGCTCCAACCATTAACCCTTCACTTGTCAGACCAAAATTCCAGATACCATGATATTAACCCTTCGCTTGTCAGACCAAAATTCCAGATACCATGACAGTACCCCTCCCTCAACGGGGGGCCTCCGGACCCCCAGGTCTTCCTGGGTATCGAGTATGATATGCCCTGACCAGGCGATCTGCGTGCACTTATCTGGCCGGTACCCAGGAACGATCCTCCGGGCCATACCCTTTCCAATGGACGAGGTACTGCAAAGAGCCACAAACCCATCGAGATTGCATAATTTTTTGCACCTCGAACTCCATGTGGCCGTCCACTGATATAGACGGTGGTAGAGGAGTACGTTCCTCCCTTACTGAACCTACCGGCTTAAGCAAGGACCTATGAAAAACGTTGTGCACCTTCAGGGAGGATGGGAGATGTAGCCGATAAGTTACCAGGTTAATCACCTCCGTTATCACGTAGGGACCAATAAATTTGGGACCCAACTTTGCTGATGGCAATTTTAGCGTTATATTCCGTGTTGAGAGCCACACCTTGTCCCCACAATGCAAATCCTGACCCGGACCCCTCTTTCTATCAGCAAAACGTTTGTACCTTCCCTGAGCCTTTTCAATACGTGCGCGAACCCTTGACCATAAACCACTGATCTGCCTAACCGAATCCTCTACCCCTGGACAATTTGAGCCCAACCGCGAGAACTCACCAAAATGAGGATTTAATCCAAGATTAATAAAAAAAGGTGACCTACCGGTGGACTGGTTAATTCGGTTATTAAAGGCGAACTCTGCCAATGGTAATGCATCACACCAGTCGTCTTGCAGTGTTGAGGTCAAACTTCGAAGGATTTGTTCCAAAGACTGGTTGGTGCGCTCCGTTTGGCCATTACTCTCAGGGTGGTAGGCTGAGGAAAAAGACAAAGATATCCCCAACTTCCTACAGAACGCTCTCCAAAATTTCGCTATAAATTGTGTCCCCCTATCCAAAACGATATTGATATGTACCCCATGGAGACGAATGATTTGGGAAAGGAAGTGTTTAGAAAGGACCTCAGCAGACGGTAGTTTAGACATGGGTACGAAATGTGCCATCTTTGAAAACCAATCTACTACTACTAAAATGACGGTATTACCCTTGGAGGGGGGGAGGTTGGTAATGAAATCCATGGACAAATGGGTACATGGTCTTTCTGGAATTGGCAGTGGTACCAATTCCCCGGCTGGCCGGCAATGAGAGCTCTTAGAATGGGTGCACACCCTACAGGCCATGACATACCCCTTAATTTCTGAACACATTGATGGCCACCAAAACATTCTCTTTACTGCCTCATAAGTGGCCGCAATACCTGGGTGGGCCCCAACTTAGAATCGTGAAACTCTCGTAAGAGCTTGGACCGTAAGACCTGTGGTACAAACAATTTATTAGGCGGTTTGGCCCTTGGAGCTAAAGATTGAGCCCCCACAATCTCCCGCTCCAACTTTGATGAAAGCTCGGCTATCACCACCCCGGGTTGAAGAATGGAAGAGGGAGGATCGGGGGCAGAAAGAGGTTCAAAACTTCATGACAATGCATCCGCCTTCACGTTCTTAGAACCAGGCTGGAAAGTTATGGAGAACTGGAACCGGGGAAAAAAAAGTAACCACCGAGCCTGTCTGGGAGTCAACCTTTTTGCTGTGTTAATGTACTCCAAATTTTTATGGTCAGTGATAACCGTAATTGGATGTTCTGCCCCCTCCAAAAAATGCCTCCATTCTTCAAACGCTAGTTTTATAGCCAAGAGCTCTCTGTTCCCCACATCATAATTTCTCTCTGCCGGAGAGAACTTATTGGAAAAAAAAGCACAGGGTCTGAGATTAGTTAATGTAGCCAATCCTTGAGACAAAACAGCCCCCACCCCCACCTCGGACGCATCTACCCCTACCACAAACGGCTGAGACGGATTAGGCTGCACCAGAACTGGCGCGGACATAAAGCAATTCTTCAGATTCACAAAAGCTTGTTTGGCCGGAAGGGACCAATTCTTTATATCTGCCCCCTTACATGTAAGATCAGTAAGAGGTTTCACTATCTAAGAAAAACCCTTGATAAACCTCCGATAATAATTTGCGAACCCTAGAAAACGCTGCGGGCCCCTCAGGTCCTGGGGTTGGACCCAATCCGCAATGGCCTGCACCTTCTTGGGATCCATACGAAACCCCTGTGGAGAAATGATCAGCCCTAGAAAAGTTAGCTCCTGCACAAAAAAGGTACACTTTTCTAATTTAACAAACAATTGGTTCTCCCTGAGTCTCTGGAGAACAATCTTAACATGAGATAGGTGAGACTGCTCGTCTGTGGAGCAAACCAAGATATCTTCTAAATAAATGACAATAAAGCGGCCAATCAGGTCCGCAAAAATCACATTAATAAAATTCTGAAAAACTGCTGGTGCGTTGGCGAGACCGAATGGCATCACAAGATTCTCAAACAACCCTTCAGTAGTAAGAAATGCCGTTTTCAATTCATCCCCCTCTTTAATACTAATAAGATTATAAGCCCCCCTAAGGTCTAGTTTGGAGAACCATTTTGCTCCCGAGAGCTGATTGCTCAGATCGGGAATCAACGGTAAGGAATATGCATTTTTAACAGTGATTTTATTGAGTTCCCGAAAGTCGAGGCAGGGACGCAGGCCACCATCTTTCTTTTTAACAAAAAATAACCCCACTGCTACTGGAGAGACCGAAGGTCTGATATGCCCTTTCCGGAGACTTTCCTTTATATACTCTTTCATTGCCAAACGTTCAGGCCCAGATAAATTAAACAGACGGGCTTTGGGTAATTTGGCTCCTGGGACTAAATCAATTTTGCAATCAAAAGGCCTATGTGGGGGTAATGCCTCGGCCTCGCTTTCGGAGAACATGTCCTCGAAGTCTTTCAGGCACTCCGGAATGCCCTCCAGACACACAGAAGACTCCAAAGCAGGATTTGCAGGGGAAACACAACACACAGCTTTATAGGAACAGTCATCACATTTCAGACCCCATTTCACAATTACCCTCCTCTCCCAGTCAATTACTGGGTTGTGCCGCTGAAGCCACGGCATACCCAACACCAACCCTTCATGTAGATTATCCATAATGAAACATTTCATCTCCTCCGCATGGGAGGAGCCAACCTGTAACACAAAGGTATTGGTGGCATAACGAATCCCTGAACGGGTGAGAGGGGAGGAGTCAATTGCCACGATTTTCAACGGGGTCTCTAACCGGACTGTCCCTATCTTGGCCCTGGAGACGGTGCTGGCACTGACCAGGTTTAGAGAGGAACCGCAGTCCACCAAAGCAGTGGAAAAAAAACGACATTTGTCCACCAGCAGTTCAACATCAAGCAACAGCTTGGGGCATGAGGAAAAAGGTACCTGCGGGTCTGGGCAGCCTCCTCGATCACTACCCAGACCTAGAAGTTTCCCACCGGCTGGGAAAACGAGGGACAGGACAGACAGTCTCTCCTCCAATGTCCTGCTTCTCCACAATAAAAGCACAGCTGTTTATCCCGACGGCCTCTCCTCTCTTTCTCTTTGATGGATGTGGCACCAATCTCCATGGGTATTGCACGAGCCCTAACTTCCTTGCTCGGAGTGCATCACCCCTCTGGCCCTTAACCGTTGATCCATCTGAACTGCCTGTGTCATGGCATCTTCCAGGGTATCAGGAGGCGGATGCAGGGCTAGTGCGTACTGAAGGTGTTCTGCTAAGCCCCTACGGAATAGACCGCGGAGAGCCGCATCGTTCCAGGTGACTTCCGCTGCCCACTGCCGAAACTCAGAACAATACCACTCTGCAGAGTGCCGACACTGACGCGCGCTCATCACCATGTCCTCCGCCAGTCGTACTCTATCAGGCTTATCATAGATATGGCCCAAGGCCTCAAAAATCGCATCCACAGTCATACGTTCTGGTGCGGTGGGTGCTAGCAAAAATGCCCAGGCTTGTGGGGCACCTCGCAACAGAGAGATAACTACCCCCACCCTCTGAAATTCTCCCCCGGATGAGCGAGGCATCAGGGAGAAAAATAATTTGCACCCCTCCCGAAACGCTCTGAACTCCTTTTTGTCTCCAGAAAAGGAGTCGGGTAGTTTAACCGGGGATTCAGGGGACGTAAGGGATACATCCCTACTCTCAGAAGACATAGCCCCTTGCAAAGTATTAACCAGCTGCTGATGGGTATGAGCTATACTGCGCTGTTCAACACTTATTTTCTGGAACATTTGAGAGAGCTGCTTCACTTGCTCTGACAATGCCTGCATCGGGTCCATGACTGCAGCAGACCCCCACACACTCACACACAGGTAGTAACAGAAGGAGGAGTGGGGGGGAAAGTAATAAGGTCGTTTATAATATCACGCTTACCCTTATCTGCAGGAGTGTAGCGTGACTGGTCAGCGGTCCCGGCGTTGGGGAAGGAACTCAGACCACGGGGCTGTCAGAGGGACCAGTGCAGGAGCACAGCTTGAGAGGTCGCAGGACCTGTGGAAGGGGCGGAGCGCTTGCAGAAGCACTCAGAGGCTGCAGGACCTAGCACCACGTGGCCTGTGACGTCAGAAGGGGCGGAGCTTATCGCAGGGACGCTGAAGTGACAGGCAGAGGGCTCAGAGAGCCAGGGGTTTATACAGTAGCGATGGTCGGGCAATCCAGAAGTCATACACAGGAGAATCAATGCAGTACAGAATCAGGCAGAACAACAATGGTCAGGCAAGCAGGAGGTCAGGCACGGGTCGGGCTGCACGGTACAAAATCAGAAAGTCAGAGAGTAGATTAGGGGAGCCAAAGGTCAGAACACGGGTCGAGCAGGACGGTACCAAATCAGGAAGCCAAGAGACAAAAACCAAAATCCAGACCAGGTCATACACACCACAAACACGGAAACAGGCGAGAGGCACTTAGCAAGACAGGGTCGGACACACTCAAGTATGAAGTATAAACGACAGGGAAGTTTGCTCGCCTGTGGCCATAAATACCCTCCCTGAGGCCAAAGAGAAGCTCCAACCATTAACCCTTCACTTGTCAGACCAAAATTCCAGACACCATGATATTAACCCTTCGCTTGTCAGACCAAAATTCCAGATACCATGACAATTTTAGGGAGATTTAGTGGGGTCAGGAATGCTTTGATTTTTTCTATAGCTGTGGTTGGTTCTTGCATGCTATCTGGTATATTTAAATTGTATAAACGTTCATAAAAGGATCTAAACTCCCTGGCAATATCTGCGGTCTCAAAAATTGGAGAGCCGTCCAAAGCTGTGAGCTGTCTAATAAACGTTTTGTCCTGTTGCTTCTTAAGTAGTGATGACATAAGCTTACTACTTTTATTGCCATGGAGATAGAACCTCTGTTTACTTCTCATATAAGTTTTGGCCGATTGGATATTTAAAAGGTTCTTTAGTGAATTTCTCAGATCCGTCAGTTCAGATTGTATCTTGTTCACTTGACATCTCTTGTGTAATCTTTCAAAGGAATTAATTTGGTGCAATATAGACACAACCTGTTTTGTTCTTTCTTTTTTGAGATGGGAACCTAAAGCTATAAATTCCCCCCTCATTACTGCTTTATGTGACTCCCATACCATAGACAAAGGCGGGCCTGAGTGTAAATTAGTTTGAAAAAAGAAATCAAGAGTGCCCGCCAGTTTCGTAATGTGGGAATCAGAGTCTAATAATGTCGCGTTAAGTGGTGACCATGACTTGGTTGGCCGCGGTAGAGTTACTATGCCTATGTCGAGAAAAATAGGAGCGTGGTCCGAAAGAGAGATGATGTCTATATTCGCATTTTTATCTAATGGGAGATTGGCTGTTTGTGTCAATAGGTAATCAATTCTGTGATAGCTTTTATTCGGGTGGGAATAAAAAGTGTAATCTCTGCCTGAAGGAAAGAGTGTTCTCCAGGGATCTATCAAATGCAATTTTTGTAGAGAAAGGTGTAATTTTCTCAGCGCCCTTTGAGAAAGGGCCAACCTGCCCATTGAAGTGTCTAAGGATCGGTTAAATGACACATTAAAATCCCCCCCCACCAACAACAAACCCTCAGTAAATAGTTTTAGAGTATTCATTGTTTTGCACAGCCATCCGATCTGATTCCAATTTGGGGCATATAGGTTACACAGGGTAACCTTTGTGTTGGCTAAAAGACCCTTTATTATAATGTATCTGCCTTCTGAGTCTGATAGACAATCACTTAAGACAAAAGGAACATTATTTTTGATAGCAATACACACTACTCTAGATGCCGAACCTCCCATACTATGGTACCAGGTCGGGTAACGAGATCTAGACATGTCTGGGACTCTCCCCTTTTTAAAATGTGTCTCCTGCAGGAAAACTATATTAGACTTTTTTGAATGCAAAAGGTTCATTACCTGGCTTCTCTTACACGGGGAACGTAAGCCCTTTACATTATACGAGGCCACTACCATAGTGGCGAGGTTCACATTATCACGCATAGCTTAATAAGGGAAGCAAAAAAGGAGATGTATGTGTGTTCCATGCCACCAAACCACAAAAAATAATAAGAAAAAAAGAAAAAAAAAAAAAATTACTAAGATAAAGCAACATATATATAACAAGAACCAACTACCTGCCTGCAGCAGAGGTAGGGGGTCGAACATACATCTCATAGCAGATCAGGGAATTACATTACAGATACACGAGTGGTATATGTTATCTTATAAGGCAATTAAATGATATCAGCAACACATTAGCAAGTACCAATCAAGTGAAACCAAAGTGATTTAGAACATGTCAGAGTTGAGCGAAATTTCCGGCTCCACGGGTGAGAAAATACAGCTAGAAGTAACACTTGAGAGCTCAGGGGGTATCTCTTTCCTCGTTCCAGATTTCCCTCGTTTAGGAGGCGAGTGTTTCTTCACTGAGGCCCAGTCACCCTGACCTCCAGCTTAAGCACTGACAGGGGGAGGCGTGCGATGATCCATGTCTAAAGGTAACCAGGAAGGAGTATCGATAGGGGCGATGTCAAAGGTGTCCCATATTTTGGCTAAATCTTCAGGGCTCCTAACCATTATTTGCTTGCCGTCTCCATGTACGGATATACCAAACGGAAATAGCCATTTATAGAGAATTTTACGTGAGCGTAGCACCTCCAGGAGGGGCCTTAGGACTCTTCTTTTTGCAAGGGTCGATGGCGCAATGTCCTGATAAAGTTGAATAGCAGTCCCCTCATAGGAGAGATTTTTAACGTCTCTTGAGGCAGACAAAATAATATTGGTGTCTAAATAGCTCAACAAGCCATAGATCACGTCTCTCGGGGGTTCAGAAGGCTTAGGCTTGGGTCTGAGTGATCTGTGAACCCTCTCTATTACAATTTGATCACATTTTTCTTGTGGGATTAAAAGGGCAAAGATCTCTTTCGTGGATTTTTCTAGTATTTCTGTAGAGACACTTTCAGGCAAACCCTTTATCTGTATGTTCTTTCTGCGACTCCGATTCTCCTGATCCTCCAAGGCCAGAAAAGAGTTGTTAAGCTGTGTTCTGTGGTAGTCCAGATAGTCTCTCACTGCATTGGAGTGGCTAATGATAGAGGACTGGAATGATTCCAATGACTCCACTCTATGACCAATATGTAACAAATCTGCTCTCATATCAGATATCTCAGTGACTAATGGTTTTATAGCTTGAGCTAGTAATTTTTTGAAAACATATCTAGATAGTTTCCCAGAGTCCGATTGAGTAACATCACTGCCCGAAGCATCATCGCTGGAGTCCTATTCCTCGACGTGTTCCTCCTCAGCAGCACTTGTATGAGGTTTTTTAGGTGTGGACCTAGCCGATAACGATTTATTTTTCAGGTATTTTTCCATTTCACCTTGCTTGCCTCGATATGCCTCAGTAGCCAACGATTTTGCATGCTCTTTATTAGATTAAACCATTCTGCCTAATTGAAGCGTGCATTTAAATCACCACTCGTGCATTCAGGAAAAGTCTAATAATGCATGTTCATAATGTTCATACGTGTAAATAACCCCATACGGCTTGAAAGATGAAGAGTCAACATATGTAGGTATCTGTGGGGATGGGGCGAAATCAACGCTCTAATGCGGTGCACTAGATGAAATGTCCTCCGTGTTCGTGGCACAAATATCGGCAGGTTGTAGCACCTCTAGGAGGGGAGAGCGTTATCCCCAGGCCCAAGGGCGCCCCGGTTCCCACGCAGACGCCTCACCCAGTGAGACAGAGGGCTGCCATCAGTCAGGCCCCGCAGACACAGAAAGAGCTAATGTTCGCTTCTATGTGCAGCAGGTGCGTCCCCCGCAGGCCCCACGGGCAGCGCACCGGGATCGCCCAGCGCCGCGGTCACCTCCCGCTTACCCACCGGACAAAAAAGCTTTTCAGGTGTCACCGCTGATTCTCAGTGTCTCCACCAGTGCATGTGCAACCGGCTCACCTTCCTCTCCTCCGACAGGCAAATCCACTCCCTATTCAGCGGCCTCTCTTCCACCAGAGGCCACAGGCCTCACACCTCTATCGAGGGTCTCTTGCGGTCTGTTGTTCGGGCCCTGTCCGCTGGTACACCGGGCTCTGGGCTCTGAAATCCTCCGGCGCGGCCAGGTAAGCACTGCAGGGAGATGGAAAGATGGCGCCCGTCTCCTGTTGGCGCCAAGGCACTCTCCACGAGGCTGCTCCGTGTCCCGGTGCCTATGCAGAGAGCAGCAGTTTCCCTTCTCTTCACTGCCCCTCACCCTCTCCTCCAAGCCCAAATCACTCTGAGGGGGTTTTTTCGCTTTCGCTGGGGTCAGAAGAAGCAAATTTTATTGGTTCCTTTTCTCTTTTAACACTTGTGAAAATAAAAAAAATTGGTTCTGAAGTAAATTTTTTGCAAAAAAAGTTAAATGTTATTTATTAAGTATTTTGTGTAACTTATCTCTCTGATTTAAGGGCATAAAAATTTAAAGTTTGAAAATTGCAAAATTTTTGCCATATTTACGTTTTTTTCATAACTAAACACAAGTCATATAAAAGAAATTTTCCCACTAACATGAAGTAAAATATGTCATGAAAAAACAATCTCAGAATCAGCGGGATCCGTTAAAGTGTTCCAGAGTTAAAACCTCATAAAGTGACAGTGGTCAGAATTGTAAAAACTGGCCCGGTCATTAAGCTGCAAAATAGCTCTGTCACTAAGGGGTTAATCAATAGCTCTTGGAATAAAATGTTCCACAATTGGATGTGTTAGAAAATAATTCTCTGCTGAGATAATCTTATAAATGTGCCCCTGCTGTGTACTGTGTAATGGCTGTGTCTGACCATAAAGATACATGGTCTGATCATACCACAGCACCTGGGCGGGGGGGAGGAAAAGAGTATACAGAGAGGACAGCACAGGATCACAGCTGATTCTTTCTGTCAGGTAAAACATGTTTTTAAAAAGGCAAGGAAATGTTTTACTCACAGAAACCAGCATCTGCGCTCTCCGGCTGTTCTGTCTGTATACTCTCTTTTGCTTCTCCCCTGCCCAGGAGCTGTGGTATATTCAGATAACGTTACTGTACGGTAAGACACGGCCATTACACAGAGCATAGCGGGGCACATTTATGAGATTATCTCATTTTTTAACACGTCCAATTGTGGAAATTATTTTAATTCCAAGATCTATTGATTAAAATTTACTTTGGTTGTGGGGCAACGCCTTTAATTGCTGGGTGTATTTTTCACATGGCAGTGATTAATAACAAACTTTAATTCCATCATTGCCCAAAAGTTTAATTTGTTTACTTATGTCATGAATATGGTAGTGATAGGTTGAAGACCCAGAGGCAAATCTTCTGCTGTAATTTTAGACAATCAAGTTATGCCAAGGAGTTAAATAAAGGTTGGACTCATATCACGTAATTGGCTGTGCTTATCATGATTGTTGGGAAAAATCTTCAAACAAACAAGCTAAGCATGTCTGTAAGGTTCTAAATGTAGCTTGAAGAAGGCAAAAACAGTGTTTCTTTTTCTTCTTTATACAGGTATCAGGGCTGGAACTAACCACCGTCAGTACAAAAAAACAAAATACATGTGAATATATACTAATATAAACTGACTTTTTGGAGCAAAAGCTCACCAAATCACTCACAATTTTATATCTTTAAGTTTTCAGGATTTTGAAGTATTAACATGTCCATGAAGCATTTTATAAACTGCTACATGTGTACAACATCAGATCCACCGTCAGCACATGAATGCAGAGCTAAAACCACCATCAGTACATCAATGCAGCACCTCATCACACAGCTGCATCTAGGGGGCTGACGAGCGCTGATCTGATCTGTCGCTGTCCTGGTGCCACAGTATTTAAATGTATTCATGTCTGAAAGATGCAAATTTGAATATAGGAAGAATAAAGCCTGCATCTCCTGGACAGCTCCGAAGGACACAACATATCCTTGGTGGGCCATACATTGCCTGCAGGACTGTATCCGGTCTGCATGTAAGTGACCCCAGCAGTGTAGTGTACCATCAGCCCAGATGGCTTCAGGTAGGTAGGGCTGATTGCCAGGCTGAGCCTGTGTACCTTTTGAAATTTTCCACATATTTCACATTGCACCCACAAACTTAAGTGGTTTAATTGAGATATTTTGTAATATACCAACACAAAGTAGCAAGTATTTGAGAAATGTAAAGAAAATAATATATGACTTTCTAAATATTTTAGCACTATAAATATGCACTAGCCATGCCAGTTTGTATATTATCAGGACCTGCCTGCAACTGCCGAGCAAGTCTGTATATCATCTGGACCCCCCCCGGTAACTGCCATGTCAGTCTGTATTTCATCCGGACCTGCCTGCACCTGTAAGGAGGTGGCAGGACTAGAGTTGAGCGAAACGGGTTGGTCAAATTCATAAGTCGCCAACTTTCGCTGAAGTCGGGTTTCATGAAACAAAACCCGACCATAGCGTGAGGTTGGCCACGAGGTCGGCGACCAGAGCGGCAAAGTCGCGTTTCAAATGATGCTTCCAGCACCCTTTTTCAGCCAATGATGGAGGACGTACACTGTGGGCAACACGATGACATGGGCATCGGTCACAATCATCTTTGAGAAGGGCATGCAAGTGATTGGCTTGCTTTGTGTGGCGTCACAGGGGCCATAAAAGGGTGTGCACGCCGACCGCCATCTTACTTCTGCCGATCTTAGCATTAGGGAGAGGTTGCAGCTGCTGATTCTGAATAAGGGAGAGCATTAGGCAGGGAAGAAGAACAAAAAAACTGCTTCTGCTGGTAGCGATTTCCACTGTATAACACAAGAGTTTGTGTGCAGTGACAGGGGAGGCTATATTTTTTGTGCATCAGCTCTGTTGGTTATTAGGCTGCCTTATAAGGCTCCCTGATAGCTGCATTGCTGCTTGCACACTGCTATGCAAACTGCTTTTTTAAAAGCAAAAATACTTTTCTTCCTCTTTTCTGCACAGTTACCAAGCGTTTATTTTTCCACCCTTTTGTGAGTGCAGCAGTCCTACTTATTAGGCTGCCTGCTGCCATACTTGGGCTGAGAGCATCATTGTCAGCCTCCTAAAATCCCTAGGGAGATTCAAATTCTCCCCAATACTATATACACCTTGTACTTTGTCATACACCAGCCAATTTCAGCCTGTTAAATTGAGGTGTAATCTATAGTGGGTCTGAGATAATAGTTCAGCCTCCTAAAATCTCTAGGGAGATTCAAATTCTCCCCAATACTATATACACCTTGTACTTTGTCATACACCAGCCAATTTCAGCCTGTTAAATTGAGGTGTAATCTATAGTGGGTCTGAGATAATAGTTCAGCCTCCTAAAATCTCTAGGGAGATTCAAATTCTCCCCAATACTATATACACCTTGTACTTTGTCATACACCAGCCAATTTCAGCCTGTTAAATTGAGGTGTAATCTATATTGGGCCTGAGATAATAGTTCAGCCTCCTAAAATCTCTACGGAGATTCAAATTCTCCCTAATACTATATACATCTTGTACTTTGTCATACTCCAGCCAATTTCAGCCTGTTAAATTGAGGTGTAATCTATAGTGGGCCTGAGATAATAGTTCAGCCTCCTAAAATCTCTAGGGAGATTCAAATTCTCCCCAATACTATATACACCTTGTACTTTGTCATACACCAGCCAATTTCAGCCTGTTAAATTGAGGTGTAATCTATAGTGGGCCTGTGATAATAGTTCAGCCTCCTAAAATCTCTAGGGAGCTTCCAATTCTCCCCAATACTATATTCACACCTTGTGCCTGGTCATACACCTGCCTATTTCAGCCTGTTAAATTGAGGTGTAATCTATAGTGGGCCTGAGATAATAGTTCAGCCTCCTAAAATCTCTACGGAGATTCAAATTCTCCCCAATACTATATACACCTTGTACTTTGTCATACACCAGCCAATTTCAGCCTGTTAAATTGAGGTGTAATCTATATTGGGCCCGAAATAATAGTTCAGCCTCCTAAAATCTCTAGGGAGATTCAAATTCTCCCCAATACTATATACACCTTGTACTTTGTCATACACCAGCCAATTTCAGCCTGTTAAATTGAGGTGTTATCTATAGTGGGGTGGAGATAATAGTTCAGCCTCCTAAAATCTCTAGGGAGATTCAAATTCTCCCCAATACTATATACACCTTGTACTTTGACATACACCAGCCAATTTGAGCCTGTTAGGCTAGTTTCACACTAGCGTTTTAGAGCGCAGCGACAGCCTGCGCACGGCCGCCGCTAAGCCCCGCCCCCTGCCGCGCCTCCGCCGGTAGCTCCGCCCACCGGCGCATGACGCTGCATGCGCCCTGCGTCCCCTATCTTTATCACAGAGGGCGCAGGCCGTGCGCAGTATGCATTTGGCGGTGCATGCGCCTTTTTGACGGTGCGCCGACGCAACCAAACTGCAGCAGGTTGCGTTTGGCGCAGGTCGGCGCACCGTCAAAAGGACGCATGCGCCGCCAAACGCAGACTGTGTGCAGACTGCGCACGGCCTGCGCCCTCTGTGATGAAGATAGGGCACGCAGGGCGCATGCAGCGTCATGCACCGGTGGGCAGAGCTACCGGCGGAGGCGCGGCAGGGGGCGGGGCTTAGCGGCGGCTGTGCGCAGGCCGTCGCTGCGCTCCAAAACGCTAGTGTGAAACTAGCCTTAAATTGAGGTGTAATCTATATTGGGCCTGAGATAATAGTTCAGCCTCCTAAAATCTCTAGGGAGCTTCCAATTCTCCCCAATACTATATACACCTTGTACCTTGTTTTACAGTACCATATAGGTGGTGGTATTTTGGGTACATTTTTCAAAAAATGAGGAAGTATGGTGGAAGAGGCCGTGGGAGTAGGAGGGGGTTGCCAGCTGGTACTGATGGTGGTGGGGGTGGTGGTGCATCTGGTGGTAGTGGCAAAAGCACAATAGCACCTAAGGCAGGAGGTGTTGAGCCTGAATCATTGTCTGGCTCCACAAGGCCTCGAAGTCTCCCTTTTCTGGGAGTAGGTAAACCGCTTTTAAGGCCGGAACTTCAGGAACAAGTTTTGGCTTACATTGCTGACACAGCCTCCAGCTCTATCGCCTCCTCTTCTGAAGTTTCAAAAAATAAAAGCACTGAGTTGTCAGTGAAGGCTCCTGGTCAGGAACAAAACCTTTCCTTGTGTCTTTCACCCCTACCAAAAGTGAAGGATGCGGCAGGCCACACTACAGATTACTCCATGGAGCTCTTTTCACATACCATGCCTGGGTTATCAAGTCAAATCGTGAATTCCCCAGTCCAAGATTAATCGGACATGGAGTGCACTGATGCACAGCCACTGCTAGATTTTTCTGCTTGTACATTCACTCAGAGCACTACATTGTCCTCGCAGTGTACTGAGCCAGAATCTGACCCTGATGAAACTCAGCTGCCCCTTCCCGCATACTATACCACCTTACACGGTGACACAGAGGAAGGTGCACATGAAATTGAAGAGGAGGTGATGGATGACCCAGTTGTTGACCCAGATTGGCATCCATTGGGGGAAGAGGGTGCCACTGCCAATAGCTCAGAAGAAGAGGAGGAGGATCCGCAGAAGTCATCAACATCGCAACAGCTGTTATCTGGCAGGCCTGTAGCAGTCCAAAAATGGTTTACAAAAAAGTTGCAGGACAGCTTGGCCAGACGGTCAAATTAGTACAGCATGCAAGGCCTCAAAATGTCTTCCATAGTAGGAAGGTTATCTGTAAGAAGTGCGTAAAAACCTTTAGCCGAGGGAAAAATCTGAGAAATTTGAATACCAGTTGCATGCTTAGACATTTAACCACCATGCACTTGCAAGCGTGGACGGACTACCAAACCTCACGTACCACATGTGCACCTGCTCCGAATGAAAGTAGTCAGCAACGCTACATCGCTTCCCCCACTGTAAGCCCACCGGTTAGCACACCACCAGCAGCAAATGTTGAGGTGTCGCCGCAAGGCCAAAGCAGTCAGGAAATCACAATGTTATTGCTACAAAAGACTGAATCTAGGCCATCAGCAAGACCACCAACACCTTCACCAACCCTCTCTCAGTCCGCCATGTCCACCGATAGTTCCACCATATGCAGCTCTCAAGTCCAGCTCACCCTACCAGAGACTTTCAGTAGGACAAGAAAGTACTCATCCTCTCATCCGCATACACAGTGTTTGAACGCCCACATTGCCAAACTAATCTCGTTAGAGGTGATGCCCTACCGGTAGGTTAAAAGCGAAGCTTTCTGCGAGCTCATGGCCTACGCAGTACCACGCTATGACCTACCCAGTCTGCACTTCTTTTCTCAAAAAGCCATCCCAGCCTTCCACCTGCATGTGAATGACCGCACTGTCCATGCACTCAAGCAATCAGTGAGCGGAAAGGTGCACCTCACAACAGATGCATGATCCAGTAGGCATGGCTAGGGCCGTTACGTGTCCATCACTGTGCACTGGGCTAATGTGGTGGATGCAGGGTCAACAGGGGACAGTGGTGGTGGGACAGTGCTGCCGAGCCCACGGTATAGGACAGTTGACTGTAGGCGTTCGACCCTCCTCCTCCTCCAGATGCGAAAGCTCGTTCATAGGGCGCAGTCGCACGAGCACTCCATCCGCAGCTGCCAGTGTTGCACACAAGGTGTCCCACTATCGAACAGCTAGTGGTAAGCGTCAGCAGGCTGTGTTGAAGATGATGTGTTTGGGCGACAACAGACACAACGTGGAGGTACTGGCCAACTACTTGCAGCGACAAACTGAGTCATGACTGGGCAGTCTACATCTTGAGGCAGGCAAGGTAGGTAGTGATAACGGCCGGAATTTTGTGGCAGCCATAGCCCTTTCAAAACTCAGACACATACCTTGCCTGGCTCACACCTTGAACCTGGTGATGCAGTGCTTCCTCAATAATTATCCGAAGTTAACAGCCCTTCTCCATAAAGTGCGAAGACTGTG
Source organism: Dendrobates tinctorius (assembly GCF_039654945.1). Classification (NCBI taxonomy): domain Eukaryota; kingdom Metazoa; phylum Chordata; class Amphibia; order Anura; family Dendrobatidae; genus Dendrobates; species Dendrobates tinctorius. Next base: position 1,976,181 of record NW_027361808.1, on the reverse strand, counting down.
CTCGCACATCCGCCGGTCGCGTGTACACTCCAGTCGTGTGCAGAAGCTGCAGCGATTGCTCCACCTTCCCAAGCACCGCCTAATTATCGACATTGCAACAAGGTGGAACTCCACCCTGCACATGCTTCAGAGGCTGTGCGAACAGAGGCAGGCTGTAATACATTTGTGGGAGGATAGACGGGCAGACAGTTTGAGGGCAGACATGGAGTTGTCTGGTGTGCAGTGTTCGAAGCTGAAAGACCTATGTAAATTCCTTCAGTGTTTTGAGGAATGCACACAGCTGGTAAACGCAGACAATGCCATCATAAGCATGAGCATCCCACTTATGTGTCTGCTCATGCAAACTTTGACGCACATTAAGGAGCAGGCGTCTGCAGCCGAGGAGGAAGAGGGAAGCCTTGATGACAGTCAGCCATTGTCTGCTCAGGGAACTCTCCTGGACGAGGTGAAGGAAGAAGAGGAAGAGGAGGAGGAGGATGGGGATGATTATTTAGGGGAGGAGGATGCTTCTCAGGGGGCAAGAGAAAATGTTGGCGTGGCAAGGTTAGGTACAGTGTTTGTGCGTGACTGGAGGGATGTTGATTTGCCAGAAAGTGCTCCTCCACCCAGCACTCGCAGTGCATCATTGACACCAGGAACATTGGCCCACATGTGTGATTATGCCTTGCAGATCCTAAAAAGGGACCCTCGCATTGCCAAAATGATGAACGATGATGATTACTGGTTGGCCAGCATCCTGGATCCACGCCATAAAGGCAAATTCTAAAACATCATGCCACAGGAGAACCTAGAGCTAATATTGGCTAACAAACAAGCAACTCTGGTAAACCGTTTGTTTGAGGCATTCCCAGCACACAGTGGTGGTGATGGTTCTCCCACGAACCGTAGGGGGCAACATGGAAGAGGTGTTCGTGGTGCACACAGCCGAAGTGGCATTGGACACAGGGTTTTCATGACCATGTTGTGGACTGACTTTTCAAGTACCACTCACACGACTGGTAATACTGCATTGATTGAAAGTGACAGGAGACAGCAGTTGTCAACTATGGTTACAACCTACTTCTCCTCCTATATCGATGTTCTCCCTCACAGGTCATTCCCCTTTGACTATTGGGCCTGTAAACTGGACACCTGGTCTGAATTGGCATAATATGCCTTACAGGAGTTCGCTTGCCCTGCTG